>NC_081368.1:61777067-62087033 GCF_030684315.1 Stegostoma tigrinum
TGCCATTATATTAAATAAATCAAAATTCCCTCGGATGAAAGGCAACCTCAGTTTTTGTTCACTTGAGACATTAGCCTTGTCATATGGCTGATTTTGAGCATCTGCTCAGTGATGCAAATCAAATGAGAGAATTTGCCTGAAGGCAGATACAAGGATACTTCATTGCATGACCAATCTTCAAGTCTGAAAGAGGTTTTCTGCTTTAACCCTATGCTCATTATCATGCTATGTCAGTTACTTGGCATGTTAAAATAGATGCTGGATATAATTTAACCTATGTTGAGACATGTTGCATGATTATTGACTAAGCCATTCTGTAACGCTATCAGTAATATTTATCTTTATAGTGTGCAACTAAAATAAATTTCATATTTTGATGTTTAGAAAAGAAACAGATAAGGGTTTTTTAAAGTGGAACCATTTTGGTTGCAAATTATGAACAGTATCATCCTTTGAAATGTCAAAAACATAAAATAAAAATTTTACCTGAAATGAATAAGGAATTCTGAGGCATTGACGTATTTTTCCACATCTAAAACTCTTGACTGTTGTACTTCAAAGATTTTGCTCGTATCCCATAAAACTAATGCCCACAGGTGAGGCATGGAAAGATTGACAAATTTATGCTGTGGATTGAAAAAAAATTGTAGTCTTAAATTTTTGAAGAGGCAATATACTTTTCAAAAGGTACAATTGTATTTGCTTTCACCCTGCTTTAGGCAGTACCTTTCAAATTGTAACTCATCATGTAAAACAAATTTTCATTTTTATCATGATTCTTTCATTTAAATATATTGAATCTGCCCCATCTGCTTGTTGTCGTGTTTCCAGTGGCAGTTTGTTTTTTCACTTGTTCAAAGGTGAGTGATTTTAATCACTACCTTAAATGTCCTATCAGTCTTCTGTTTTTCATGGTCACCAAATTCTAAAAGCTAAATGTGGTGCTTTGAACTGGAGATCCACATCCAGCTGAGATGTGGCCAGTGATTCCGAGTATAACTTTTTGTTCTTAATGTTCTGTTTCTAATTATGAAGCCAAAGTTTCCGTGTTCTTTTTTAACCAGCCTATTGACCGTTCTTTCTGTGTTCAAAGACTTTATGCGTAATCCCCAGTATTTAAGTTCCTAGATCTGTTTAAAATTCAGAAATTTTGGACCTGCGTTCAAAGAGATTGCTTTTTCAAAGATGACTCAATAATCTGATGTGAGATTAGCTAAGAATGAATTTGTAACAGGATGAAAATGAAGTATTAGCCTCGAGACACTCACTGCTTGGGTCAGAAAGCAATAACCCTTGGGGCAGAAGTTACTTCTGTTACACTACTGACGTGTGTCAAGAGTTTTATGTTCCAACAAGAGAAGTTGCTTTGAAAATAAAATAAAATAAAAACAAGGAGTGTTGCAGAAACTTAGCTGGTCTGGTAGAAAGAGAAAGTGTTAATATTTGAAGTCTGATATGATTCTTTGGTATCAAACATTCTTATAGTTGAAACTTTGATTTTTGTGGTAATGAGTTTTGTAGAGAGGGATCAGGTTTTCAGATTTTGGTGTTTTGAAAGTTGCAAGCTGTTTATTACATTATTATACTGTATTTAGGGCGGCAGATGTATGGCAACGTTGCAAGTGAACTGCCTGAAGATGTGGTAGATGCAGGTACAGTTACAGCTTTTTAAAAGACATTTGTATAGGTACATGAATCAGGTAGACTTGAAGGGATGTGGGCCAAATGCAGACAAGTGAGATGAGTTTACTTTGGGGAAAACTGGGGTTTGCATGAATGATTTGGACCGAATGGTCTGTTTCCATGCTGTATGATTCTGGTGAACACAAATTGACAGAGTAGATCTGTTTATAATAGCAATTCATCACTTCTGTCTCTGACTTAGCATTGTTTCTGATCTGCAAACTTGATAAAGCTTGTTAGTAGTATACATAACAGTAAATTTGGCTTGGACATCCAGGGAATCTCAGAAAACATTTCCTTCTAAAAGCAAACATGAAGGCAAATGGTTAAATTATTAAAACAATTTGGGTAAATTTAACTTGTGTTCCCATTTGTATAGGAGTGATCTAGTTGAGTTATTTAAAGTGATGAAATGATTTGACTGCTACTTTCTGTCTATCCTATTTCTTACTGTGGGGAGAGTCCAGAATCAGATGGCATAATGTTAAAATCAAGATTAGGCTATTCAGAGGTGACCTCAAAAAAATTGTTCATACAATGGGGACTGTGTCCCCTGATGATGAACATCCCACACTGATGACTGACCGTGGCCAAGCATCTGGATTGCGTATGGACTCTGCTTGCGAGTGACGCCCCTCCCCGCCCCCAACATATTTCCTGCTTCAACTAGGACTAGGCTGCACCCAGCTTCTGACATGGTTATTTGGTTGAATAAACATGCAGTGTTTCCCTATATGCAAAACACCTCTGCAGCAGCCTCTCAATGGGAGTTACAGGTGCACTGTGCTATGTGGGTCTGTACATCATAACCACCCTGCAGGTTATGAGTTTTACCAGTGTCAGATGCCATTCCTCTTGGATGAGGGTTGCTGCCCATGGACCATGTCCTGAGATGCTGTTTGTTACTGAGCAACATGGAAGATACCAGCAATGAGCTGAATTCACCAGGTACTAGCTCTGATTTCCATATCAAGATTTCACAACATCCTAGTTTGTTCAGCGTATTTGTTAAGATAAGAAGTTAAATATTAAGGACTGTTACAAAGCATTTAACAAGCTTTAAACCTCATACATTGCCTTGTGAGAAGTTTGCCTTACCACTTGGCAAAAGCATAAATGTTGGTACAAGTTGCTCCTGACCTCGATGGGACTTGCCCAGTCTTGCTTTCATTTTTGCCATAAATCTCACCTTCACCCATATTGTCCAGTTTCCTTTAAGATTCTGCCCTATGTTTCAAAAGTATTTGATTGGCTGTCAAATGCTTCGAGGTACCAGAGATCATGGCAGGTGTGTTAAATAAATAAGTTTTTATTTTCTTTCTAATGCATCTTTCAAAGCAGGGTTGCTGTTAATTGCTCTGATGAAGGGTCTAGGCCCGAAACGTCAGCCTTTGTGCTTCTGAGATGCTGCTTGGCCTGCTGTGTGCATCCAGCTTCACACTGTTATCTTGCTGTTAATTGAATTGGTGTTGAGTTGCGGTTTTTTTTGTATTCTTATCAATAGCTCATTAGCACGTCTACCTTGTATCAGCAATGTTCTTACACCCTCCAGGAGTTGAGGACCAGAACAGAAATGGGAGCAGTTGTCTTCTTACAGAAAAGACAAGTTTGAAAAGGAATTTGTTACTTTAATGCTTTTAGCAATTAAGGCCTTTAGGTAGTTTGGTAGTAGAGAACTTGAATTGCTGAAAAAAGGTACCATTTGTCAAAGCTTTTCATCTTGCATGGGTCAGGACATTTGCAAAAAATACTGATGTAAACAGAACAAGATTGTATACTGTATGAGATGTCAAGTGGGCTTTGGTTAGTGTAGGTGTTGTTGTGGAGAATGTGTGCCATTTAGATGATGACAGGTGATGTGTTTAGGTGACAGCTGTCAATCTGTTTTGCCCAAAACAAAACTTGATTTTGTCTTTGTTTCAGATTAACGGATATACTGTTTATTTTCTTGCCTGCAAACACAGGGCCCTTTGTGTTAATATGAATATATTAATATACGTTTCAATATGGTACACAGTGAGCCGATGTTTGTAAAATGATTGTCAGATTAATGTCTAGTAAATATTGCCCAGTTGTGAAATAGTATCTAATGTGGAAGACTGCTTTGAATTTTGCAAACAAGGACTGGTTAGGCATGTTCACTACCTTGCCTGTTGCAAGCATCTGATATACGGTCAATGGAGCCTTTGGAATACATGGTCTGTGTACTTAGCCTTACAGCAGCACTGAACTTCCTAACCATGTTACTCATTTGTGTGATAAACAGAATATTTGGCTTGATAGCACCCTGTTGTTGGCAAACATCATTCATGTTGCTACTGCTCTGTAGCAATTTGAAACAGGCAGCTTCATCTGTTACTTCCTTGGAGAATGGCTATGATGCACTCTGTATCAGCATCAACTTTGCAGGGTCAGTAGTAGGCTCAGCTTCTATTTGAAGTTTTCGGTAAGATGCATCTCGAGTTACATGGAATTAGAGAAATCCAGTGCTTTTTGTTTTGACCAGTGAAGGTATGCTTGTGACGGAATGTAGTGAAGAACTCCCTAGTGGATTTTCTCAACTGGCACATCAAGAAAAAAGAGCTCATATGATTGTTGTATTTCAGAGGAGTATTTGAATGCAGGATGGAATGCCTTAATACCTAAATTTCTTGCATGCAACTGCAGTTTGAAATATAGCAAATGTATCATTTACTTATAAGAAATTTGTAAGGGGATATGTTCGGGCATGTATGATTTTATTAAAATTGAACTCAACTGAGTGTTGCTGAGCTCATAAGTTGCGAATACCGATTCACTCAATGATAACAGGCCTCGATCACAATTATATAGTGCCCTAGTGTAGATGCCTATGGGTTACTTGAGTTACATTGGTGAGCAGGCTGGAAATGTCACATGAGAATACAGACATGGCATTGCTATCGATATGCGGGCCCTAGGTGGTTATTGCAAATCTGAGAGAATCCTTCACTGTAAATGGAAAACCTGTTTAAAGCTGGTTGCAGCAAATCACCAGACAACTTGATCATTGCAGTTTGTGTGAAATTGGTCATAAATCAGATAGGGATGCCAGTTTTTTTATATGTTAGGCAGCCCTTACATCTGTGGCGCTATGAGCAGTTCAGTTTGGCAATGCAATTAACCATGCCACTAAGCAACCAATAAATATCTGTGACCATGTGCTGTTGTGCCATGAAGATGTGGTAGGCATTGGCTGTTTCCATAGTTCTGTTCTTGTTGGTAAAGGTACAAGTTGACACGTTCCGTTTGTCTGCACAGAACAGAGTCCAATGTATGACTAAAATGAAGACAAAAGGACTATGTGCATGCATGCCTGTTCCTTTATTGAGAAAGTTGCGATGGATACAACACACTGGTTAATCTGTTAACTAAGATTGATTGATAGTTCCTGCTACATTTTTACGCCAACCATAGTCCAGCTGATCAGTAATCTCTCTTCTCATGCTATAAATTGTTTCCTTTTTAAAGTTGTTTTCATTGTGTTTCAATCCTCATGAGTGCAAGACAAAAAAAGTTTCAACTTTGTAGCTCCTTTATTGGCACCATTCATGTTTTGTACACCAAGCAATTGTGTATTCACTTATTTTCTCTCTCTGACATGCGCACTCATTCAATTTTATTGTGCCAGTAACAGACTACAGATCCTCAGGAGAAACTTCTTTAACCAATGATCAGAATTGGGAACTCACTACTGAGTTGTTGAAGTGATTAGCAAAGATATATTTAAGGGGAAGTTAGATAAACACTAAAGGGAGAAGGGATGAGATAGATTTGGGGTGGCTTGCTGAGCTGAATGGTCTATTTCTGTGCAATAAATGTTTTGTATAAGCTATAAAGCATTTATATGATGGGGAAAAGGCCTCTTATAGTGGTTAAATGTGTAAAACACATGCTAAAACAGTTTGGTCTTCTAATGTCGAGCAAAGATGGTTGCTCTTGACTTTTATTAATTCATTTTTATTGGTCATTTATTATTTTCTCAAAAAGAAATGGTTATGGAACTGCCACCATAATTGATGGAATTTCTCTGAAGTTTTTTGACTATCAAAATATTTTTGATTTTGGTTTTCTTTGTTTATGAAATATGAAAATAATTTGACAACTGCAAATTATTAGCTTGTAGATGTACATTTAGATTAGGTGGGGGTGTGGTAGTCAGTACATTCTGTTATTTTAAGTTAATTTTTTAAATGCCACCCATTTGGCTTCATTCAACACAATTTTTAAAGAAAAGTTATTTGACAGCTTTTTGAAAATTGTAATGTGTGTTTATTTTTTTGAAAGAAAATGTAGGTCACCTTGTAAATCTGGGCTAAAATATCTGTGTCATACCAAATTAGGTCATTGTGCTGAGCAACTCTCCATGTAATAAATGTGGAGTGAAGAGATGTGCTGTTTATCCAGCGGCAAGGATTTGCTACAAAAGCTGTGCGTTCTTTCTGTCACAATAGCTTTCGAGTGTGATGCCACACATGTTGGTCTAAAATGCTACAGTGTCAGGTTGCAGTATTCAGTCAGGGAAAACTCTTTTCCACACATTAGCACAGTTTGTCAACTGAGGCATATTCTCCCAGTTTGCTAATCATAGTTGAAATATTGGCATATGTACTAAGCATTGGTATCCTTTTGAAGTTTTTGTGCTTGAGTTGCTATTGGAAACTTTTGATGTATCGAATTTTTGATGGTGTCTCAAAATTATTGCTGTGCACTTTGTGAATGCATTTTGTACCGAAGTAAAATTTTTTTTAAACATCAACCTAATGTTTTCTGATTCACAGTATTTATGAATTGTGATTTAGTGTGCAGCCATACTGTCCAACAACAAATAAACGATTGCTCGTTCAAACTAAGATAACAAAGTGTGAAGCTGGATGAACACAGCGGGCCAAGCAGCATCGCAGGAGCACAAAAGCTGACGTTTCGGGCCTAGACCCTTCATCAGAGAGGGGATGGGGAGAGGGTTCTGAAATAAATGGGGGGGGACCGAAGATGGAGAGAAAAGAAGATAGGTGGAGTGGAGAGTATAGGTGGGGAGGTAGGGAGGGGATAAGTCAATTCAGGGAGGATGGACAGGCCAAGGAGGTGGGATGAGGTTAGTAGGTAGGAAATGGAGGTGCAGCTTGAGGTGGGAGGAGAGGATAGGTGAGAGGAAGAACATCTTAGGGAGGCAGGGATGAGCTGGGCTGGTTTTGGGATGCAGTGGGGGAGCGGGAGATTTTGGAGCTTGTGACTGCAGGGTTCCCAAGCGGAATATGAGTTGCTGTTCCTGCAACCTTCGGGTGGCATCATTGTGGCACTGTAGGAGGCCCATGATGGACATGTCGTCTAAGGAATGGGAGGGGGAGTTAAAATCAAGCCATGTCTAGGGTACTGTGAATGGTTTTGATCCCCTTACTTATGGAACAGTATACTGGCCTTTGAGGCCATCTATAGAAGGTTCACGAAGTTGATCTGTGGAAATTTTCTTATCGGGAGAAGTTGAGTAGATTGGGCTGGTATTGATTGGAATTTAGAAGAATGAGAGGACACAATATTGAAAAATAATATCCGTAGGCAACTTGGCAGGGCAGGTAAGGAGAGATTGTTTCCCTTTTTGGGAAATTCTTGGACCAGAGGGCACAATCTCAGTAAGAGGTTGCCAATTTACACAGATGGAGAGGAATCTGTACTCTAAGGATGGTGAATCTGCAGAACACTTTTTGGATCATTAATCATATTCAAAGCTGAGACAGACAGACAGACTTTTAATCAGAAACAGGATCACGGGTTGTGAGATATAGTAGGGAAGTGGAGTTGAAGATTATCAGATCATCTGTGATTTCATTGAATGACAGAGCAAACCCGATGAACCAAATGGCCTATTTCTGCTGCTGCATCTTATGGTAACTGCCGTTGTAAACCTCTCCCTGCCAATAAATGTGGAATTGTGAACTGTCTTTCAGGCTAAATTAGCAATGAGCTGTCTTGCACAATTGAATTAGATCTATTGTTTATTAATCCAGGTTCTGCTGGCAACATTCTTTGGTATTTCCTGTACTACGGGCAAGATTGGCTATCCTGTTGGACTAAATTATATGTAGGGTGGACACAACTTGGACATGAGAAGCTCTTGGCCTTGATTCTGATCCAAAGCCATTAAGTTTCATAATTTTCAAACGAGAAGAGGAACCTGCTGCCTGTGTGTATCCCACTTTCCTTGCAACTGACAAGTTAATATTTAACATTGAGCATCATTAACCGATTGAGAAAATCCCTGCTGCTGCTGAGAAAATGCTTCAGTAACTGACTACATAGTCAAAATCAACTTCCCCTGCAGTGGTTATCAGAGGGTGATTCTCATGTTAGTGACCATGCTGCAACAATTATTAACTCCTTCATCAATGATTGTCTGTTTTATAGAAGTGGAGTTATATGCGAATGTTTGTTTCCTTTTTGTTTTGATAATGATGCCGTGCATGACAGCGTAGAACAGGACCTGGACTGACTAGTGACAGGTAACATGTTACTGAAGTGCCAACTCTAGCATCAACAAAAAATCGCAGCCATACCCAACAGCTGCGTTTTAACTTTCACTGACTCAGCCATTACATGCAATATCTGACTCATTTTAAGTTTCAGAAGTAAAACTGGAGCAACCATATCAGTGCTTGACTGGTAGTAACTGGTAGCTGGCTCACCTCTATCACCATTTGCAAGTTGGGAAGGTCAAAACAATATCATCTTATGTGATCATTGTGAATCTACTATGTACAGGATACACTGCAGGAATGTACTGGACTTGCTCTCCTATAAATTCCTGCAGACCTAGAAACTGTACCCCCATGAAGAGCAGGAGCATTGGCAGCATGAAACGGGGTCACCAGCATTCTTTTCCCCAAGTTGCATGTCATCCTTGGACATGAGTGTTAATTTCTTCATCATTGAGTGAAAATCATGGAATTCGCTTCACTATGTACTATTGGAGCAGTATCATTTATAACGAATGAAGCAGTTTAAAGATTAGATCTATCAATCCATGGAACATTCAGGAAGGGCAATAAATATATACTTGTTGGGTTCTCTATCCTGTAGATAAGTGAAGAAAAACAATGTGCTTCGTAGTAAATTCAGATTTCTAATATTCAAAAGCTTGAACTTGCTAAAACTTCAGTTGCTTATTCCCTATTTCACATTTTAATTATATTCATCATCCATCCTTTGTGTCTTGCTTATCCCTGAAGATGACAAACATCCACCTGGAACTCCCTTACTTAACAGCTCTGTGGGTTACTTACATTCAAGCACTGTAGTAGCTCAATATAGAGGCTCACCCCCCACCTTCTCAAGGGCATTTGGAAATTGGCAATCAATATTGGCCCAGCCAGCAACATGCACATATATTGTGGGCGAATAAGAAGCAAAAACACAGCCAAAGAGAGGAAGACGCAAACATGCCTACTCAAACCGGTAATACAGCAAATTGAATACATTGAAAAGTCAGGACAACACTGAGTACATATTTATTGTTCCTCCTGAATATTCCACCCCACCACCACTCTGGCATGGCAAATATAAAATCTCTCACATTAAAATCCCTTTGGTCTGTATTTGGTATCGTACTGTAGTTGCTCTGTATGTGGCTTGCTTTCTTTCTCTGCCATTTTTTTGTCGTGCAATATCTGAAGTTGGGATAGCATGGAGGAAGTGAAGAGCGATAGTGGGGTTTGGAAGAAGGGCTCTTGAGAATGAAAGGCAGGAGAGATTAAATGACCAGTTGCTGCACTCATTCTAATTCCAGACATACTAATAAATGTATTAATTTTAACAATGGAGTTAATTAACATTTGCATCAATTCCTCCCTCTGTGATGGTACTTAGACTTCGGTTGCCCATTCAGACAGATGCTATTATTGGCCAGGTTAAAATTCTACAAGATAACAAAGTGTGAAGCTGGATGAACACAGCAGGCCAAACAGCATCTCAGGAGCACAAAAGCTGACGTTTCAGGCCTCGACCCTTCATCGGAGAGCTCTCTGATGAAGGGTCTAGGCCCGAAACGTCAGCTTTTGTGCTCCTGAGATGCTGCTTGGCCTGCTGTGTTCATCCAGCTCCACACTTTGTTATCTTGGATTCTCCAGCATCTGCAGTTCCCATTATCACTGATAAAATTCTACAAGTTCTCTTTAGTCGCCATACATGTTTATGCAGTAATGCTAAATTGCACAGATTCTTGAAAGGCCAAATCTGTTCTGAATAGGTCATCTTATAAACACTTAAAACAATTGAAACTGGAAGCAAGAAAACTTTATTTTAAATATTATTTCTGCTAGGTGCTTCGCATCTGTTTGTTTTGTGGGTAATTGAGACTGTATGTCTTGATGAAGATGAATTCTTATATGACCTTTCTGAAATAACAATTCTTCTTTGCCTCTTGGTGGCGTGTGCTCCACAATAGACAGTAAACTGTGTTTTGAGCATTATTTCAAAGCCTGTCTTGAGAGCATCAAGTCCCTTCTTACAATAAGGCTTTGACTTGAATTCCATTTGTATTTAATGTCACATAAGAATTCCTGAATGTGTCCCTTAGACCTGGCCTTATACAGGTGAATAACTTCACTAAACAAATGTATTTTGTGGATAGTTTAATTTTTATGAGTAATTAATTTTGGAGGTGTCCCAGTTGATGTATATTTAGTGCAGTGGATCAATTCAACTAGTTTTGATTTTTGTTTTTCGGCTTCTAAAATTTCCAATTAAATGAGGGTGACTTCAGTGTTATTCTGTCATAAGGTTCTGAAGTAGAAAATGGGTAATTCAGCAATTAAAAACGTGCTTGGACGATTCCAAATGGCTTTTTTGATCGTGAATTCTGATACAATGTATGTATGTTTAAATGCCAAGTAAAATTGTTATTTCCAAAATGCCTTGTGAATTAAGCCTGCGTATGACATCAGTTCTAAGCTTGAAGTTGTACACATATCCCTTTTTTCCCCCCAGATCTCTCCAAGAACAGATTAATTGAACTCCCACAAGAAGTTTGCTTGTTTGCGCCATTGGAGACATTACACTTGTATCACAACTGCATCAAATGCATTCCAGAAACTGTTGTTAATCTGCAAATGTTAACTTTCTTAAATATTAGGTAAGTCTTTAACTGCCTGTTCTGAGTTTCTGCACAACAGTAGAATTTACAATGAACTCCTTTGATAACCTAGGTTATTAAATCTTCACTTTTCGTAAAGTGAGCATAAGGCAACATTTGTGTCATCCTTTTAAACTTTACTCCTTTTTCTCAACACATCTGCAGTTTTAATTCTTGAGTTGCTTTGATTGCGGTGTGCATCTTCTTTAACTAGAAATTTTTTGAGGGTAACGTCTAAATAAATGTCGTAAATGTTTGCATCAGTTTTTATCAATCA
The DNA here is from genome assembly GCF_030684315.1 of Stegostoma tigrinum. Classification (NCBI taxonomy): domain Eukaryota; kingdom Metazoa; phylum Chordata; class Chondrichthyes; order Orectolobiformes; family Stegostomatidae; genus Stegostoma; species Stegostoma tigrinum. The sequence goes on from NC_081368.1 coordinate 61,788,170, forward strand.
AAGCAGATGGTTTCAGTTTGATGTCTCATTCAAAGCGCTGGGTCAAATATTGTCAAAATATAGGATTGTTATTGTGCTGGTAGTCTAAATTGAGCTCAGATTCTGGAGCACGTCTTGAACTTTTTGACTCAGGATCACTTGGCATTCTGAGCAAATCTGAAGCACAAAATGATGTTGGTCAATAGTAGTAACCATTGTAATCGTTCAAATTATTTACTAAATATTTTTGGGTACCTCCAATGCACAATTGGATGAGGATACAAAGCATTTAATTGCACTTTGGCAGGGAGCATTGCTCAGGTCAGTTGGCTGCCTGGCTGATTGGCAGTGCAGTGTGATGCCAAGAGTATGAGTTCAGTAACTGCACCTGGTGTGGCTACTGCAAAATAACTTCAGCCTTTCCATTCAGTTGACATCTAGTGACCTTCTGGTTAATTCGTCTCCTGTGTCTTTCTAATGAGTGAGCAGTCTTACGATCCAGGAGGACGATGGCAACTTTACCTTTTAATGTAGATAAAGATACTTTATATACACTGGTTGGATTTTTGTTAATTTAGTAAGTTTCATAATTTCTTAGTAAAAACAGAAAATGCTAGAAAAGCTGAGCAAGGTCTGGAAGTATCTGTGAAGGGAGAAACGGTTAACTGTTCTGGTCGGTAACCTTTCATCAGAATGGCAAAATTTTTTTGCCCTCTTTGGTAATGATTTGTTTTATTTGCATGTGAAATGTGGGTCTCTGGCTAGGCCAGCATTTAGTGTTAGTCTCTAATTGTCCTTGAGAAGGCAATGGTGAGCTGTCACTTTCAACCACTGTATTACTTGGGTGTAGGCCCACTCACCGTTGTGTTAGGAAGAGATTTCTGGGATTTCAACGCAGTGCCAGTGAAGAACAGTAATGTTGTTCCACATGAGAATGATATAGGGTTTGAAGGATATTTGCAAATGGGTGCCCCAAGAATTTGCTGATCTTGACCTTCTAGGTAATAGAGGCTGTGGTTTCTGAAACCTGCACTGAAGGGTCTTTTTGAATTGGTACAGTGTCTTTTGTAGATAATGCATCTTTTTTTCTTCATTCTTGAAGATGGTGAATTATGTGGGCAGCATTGTCTTGGCTGATGTTGAGCTACTTGAGTGTTGTAGGAGCTGCACTCATTAGGTAGGTGAAGAAGCATCATGAAGCATCGTGCTCCTGATTTGTGCTGTGTAGATTATTGGCAGGAGCTGGAGTGACAGTTGAGTTATTCACCACAAAATTTCTAGCCATGTAAAAGTTATTGTTGTCGCTGTATTTGGATAGTTTGGCCAGCTATGTTGGTTTCAAAGCATATTTTCACATGGGAACGTTTTCCAATGGCCGAGGATAATTTACTTCTTGATCAGTAGTCTTTTGATCATTAAGTATATAATGCCAAAGGAATAGATTGAGCTATGATAATCTACAGGATTTGGGACACCCCTTGGCAGTCCTTCTGAGACCTTGAGAATGACTAGAGACCTGTTGTCAGCATGGTTCCATAAAAAACATTGCTGGATCAGAATAATTTGGTTCAAGCCCTGTTTATGAATTTGAGCTCATAATGCAGGCTGACACTTGACTGCACTATTAACAGAATGCTGTATCATTGGTGATATCTTTTTGAATGAGAGGTTATCCTGAGACATTTTGTGTGCTCAAAGCACGCGTAAAAGATCTTATTATTGGTGCGAACAAGGTACCCTGTATGTTCTGATCTGCCTTCCTGCTTCAAGTTACACCTAATGCACATTATTGGATCATTCTTTCTTGACGATTTCTGGAACCGTGTACTTAAAAACTAGATGCCATAGTTACCTAACTGGACATCAGAAATAATTCATCAATTATAAAGTCAACTTAATTGTAAATAACTTAATATTTCTGTCACAGCAAAACATTTGAATTTATAGATATATTTATGTTAAGTTTATGAACATGCATGGAATGAGTTGTGGATCTGTGAAATGTAGCAGTATTTCTGTGCAGAAGTTTCAGTAATTGATTGAAATGTATTTGTTGTGAAATATTTGCAAAATAGTTAAATAAAACGGATTTTACAGAAAATGAAAATTGCCATCCTGTAGGATGGAAAGCTTTTCTGGCAACCTGTCTTTTATAGTTGTACACCCTATCACACAATAAACAGGTTTCTTGTGGTTTTTTTTGTGTTTTTAGAAGTTCAGTTAATTTACTTAGCTTTGAATTTTGTTTCCTTTTCCAGTCGAAATCTTCTATCAACCTTGCCAAAATATTTATTTAATCTTCCACTTAAAGTTTTAGTTGTAAGCAACAATAAGTTAGTTTCCCTTCCAGAGGAAATTGGAAAACTTAAAGATCTAATGGAATTGGTAAGTCCAAATTTGCTTTGCTGCATTAATGGTAAAGATAAATTAATTAATGTGACAATGCGTCCTGCATCAGCTGTTTAAATGCAAAGGTCTTTAACTTAGATGATAACTGGAATTTGAAATTCAATCACTTGTGTTCTTTGAAAAATAAGGTAAAATTTTAATCCAAGCTCCTAAAGTCTCAGACACACCATAGAATGTCAATGTAACCATAAACGTACAAACAGGCTTGGGGACCGCTTTGCAGAACACCTCCGCTCAGTTCGCAACAAACAACTGCACCTCCCAGTCGCAGACCATTTCCACTCCCCCTCCCATTCTCTTGATGACATGTCCATCATGGGCCTCCTGCACTGCCACAATGATGCCACCCGAAGGTTGCAGGAACAGCAACTCATATTCCGCCTGGGAACCCTGCAGCCATATGGTATCAATGTGGACTTCACCAGTTTCAAAATCTCCCCTTCCCCCACTGCATCCCTAAACCAGCCCAGTTCATCCCCTCCCCCCACTGCACCACACAACCAGCCCAGCTCTTCCCCCCCACCCACTGCATCCCAAAACCAGTCCAACCTGTCTCTGCCTCCCTAACCGGTTCTTCCTCTCACCCATCCCTTCCTCCTACCCCAAGCCGCACCCCCAGCTACCTACTAACCTCATCCCACCTCCTTGACCTGTCCGTCTTCCCTGGACTGACCTATCCCCTCCCTACCTCCCCACCTACACCCTCTCCACCTATCTTCTTTACTCTCCATCTTCGGTCCGCCTCCCCCTCTCTCCCTATTTATTCCAGTTCCCTCCCCCCATCCCCCTCTCTGATGAAGGGTCTAGGCCCGAAACGTCAGCTTTTGTGCTCCTGAGATGCTGTTTGGCCTGCTGTGTTCATCCAGCCTCACATTTTATTATCTTGGAATCTCCAGCATCTGCAGTTCCCATTATCTCTCAACGTACAAACAGTCCAGCTTGTGCCTCAGCTAACTCCTTACTGGAATCACTAAACTTTATTTCGGTAATTTTCTGCTAACATTCTTCAACTTCAGTAGATATCTGAGATGACGAACCTATAGAAAATGTTCCTTAACACCATAAGAAGTAAGTACAGAAGTAGGCCGTTTTATCCATTTGAATAGCAATGAGATTGCGATTGCTCTGATAATCCTGTACTTCGTTTATTCATTCACAGGATGGGGGTGTTGCTGACCAGGCAGCATTTATTGCCCATCCCTAATTGCCCAGAGGGTAGTTCAGAGTCAACCACTTTCCTGCCCTGTCCCCATAACCTTGATTCCCTTACTCACTATTCAAGGCTGAGACAGATTTTTATTCTTAATGGCTCCATCTCAACAATTCCAAAGATTTGATACTTTCTGAGAGAAAAATTCCTCCTCATCTCCATCTTAAATAGCAACCCCTTACTCTGAGATTATGCTCTCTGCTTTAGACTCTTCCACAAAGGGCAACAACCTCTCCGCATCAACCCTGTCAAGCCTCCTAAGTTTCCTGTATGTTTAACTTAAATTGCCACTCATTTTTACAACTCCAATAAGAACAGACCAATCCTGCTCAATCTCTCCTTATAAGACAGCCGCTTCGTACCTGGAGTCAACTGAATAAACCTTCTTTGGACGGACTCCAATGTTTGTATATTAAAAACCAAAAGAACTGCAGATGCTGTAAATCAGGAACAAAAACAAAGTTGCTGGAAAAGTTCAGGTCTGGCAGCATCTGTGAAGGAGAAAAAAAAGTTAACGTTTCGGGTCCAGTGACCCTTCCTCAGAACCTTTCCTCCATTGTTTGTATATCTTTTCCTAGATTAAGGGGCCAAAAACTGTTCCCACTATTCTAGGTGCGGTCTGAGTGCTACCTGTTTTTAAATTCACTCATGGGACAGTGTCACTTGCCCATCCCTGACTGCTACCTTCTCAAGCAGTGAGCTGTATTCCTCAAACGCTGTAGTTCATGTGCCGTAGGTAGACCCATAATACCTGAAGGGAGGGATTTCTTGTATAGTTCTAGCAAGACTTCTGTTTTCGTAATCCATTCCCTTTAAAGGTTAGATCAGCATTCCATTCACCTTCCCTATTATCTGCTTGGATAACTTGGGTGCTAGCTTTTTGTGTTTCATATACAGACCCCAAACCCCTCTGTTCTGCAGCTTTCTGTAGTACATTTGCCACTTATATAACTTTCAGCTTCTTAATTCATTTGTCCATCCAACATGGGTAACTTCACACTTTCCAACAGTATACTCATTCAGCCAAGCTCTGCCCATTCATTTAACCTATCCACATCCCTATATGGATCCTTTTGTGTAATCATTTGCCTTCCTAAACATGTTTGTGTCATCTGCTATGGTACGTTCGCTTTCCTCATCTAGGTCATTAATATATATTTGTATTGCACTAGCGCTGATCATTCTAGCTTTTCTTTTCTCAATTGCTTGTACTAGTCATAAATTTGTGCTGCCTTTACCTGAAGCAGATAAAATTACATGCTTTATCTAAAATTGAACATTTCTATTAGACTCAATTAGCTCCTCCTGTTCCTTCATTTCTATCATACATGTCTCACCATTTAGCTCAGTTCCTTTTAAGATTCTGTAATTCTCAATGGAATCACTGTTTGTATTGCAATGTATAAAAAAAAGAGTTCAGGAATCATCTTATAAGCAAATCCTTAGTCATTCTAGTCGTTCAAAGGATGTGTCTATTTCTGGCCAAGCACTGCACTACTACAAGGACCACTATATCCTTTCCATGATGGAATGTTTTGGAGAACTCTGAAATAGCGCTCCTTATGTGATCTGACCGCAGCTTTGCATGGTTGTATACAGCTTATACTTATGCTGTTCCTTTTATGTAATAACTCAAGGTGCTTCACAGGAGCAGTGTAAAATAAAATTTGCAGAGTATAAGGATCTGATTGGTCAGATGACTAAAAGCTTGGTCAAAGAGGTAGGTTTTAAGAGATGCTTCAAAGGAGAAAAGTGAGGTTGCGAGACAGGGGAAAGATGTAGGGAGAAAATTCCAGAGCTTGGAACCAAGGCAGCTGAAAGTATGACCACTCATAGTGGAGTAAATAATATTAGGGATGCACAAAAAGCCAGAATCAGAGGAATGCATATGTCCTAGCAGTTTGTAGACTGGAGGAGACTTGAGACAGGGAGGTTAATGTTCTGGGAGAATTGGTAAACAATGGCAACTTTAAAACCAAAACATTGTTTAACTGGGGACCAGTGTCAGTAAGTCTAAGCATTTTCATGGACTTGTAGCAAGCTAAATGAAGGGCAGCAGAGCTTTGGATGACCTCAGGATCGTGGAAAATAGAATGTGGGAGACTGGCTGGGATATTGGAATAATTCAGTCTCCTGATAATTAATGAAGACATGGTTGAGGATTTCAGGCAGATGAGCTGCAAAAGCAGGGGATGTTATAAAATGGAAATAGGGAGCCTTAGTGATGCCATGAACGTGAAGCCAGGAGCTCATTTCAGGACCCAATGTGATACGAAGGTTGTGAATAAACTTGTTTAGTTGCAACTGCCGCAACACTTTGCAATAGTCCTCTAGTTTTGAAAGCTAACACATTGTATTAACTTTTTAAATTATAATTTTGTACTTGACTGCTACAATTTAGATAATAAAGAGGGAAGCTGGATGAACACAGCAGGCCAAGCAGCATCTCAGGAGCACAAAAGCTGATGTTTCGGGCCTAGACCCTTCATCAGTTGGGGGATGGGGTGAGGGTTCTGGAATAAATAGGGAGAGAGGGGGAGGCGGATCGAAGATGGAGAGAAAAGAAGATAGGTGGAGAGGAGAGTATAGGTGGGGAGGTAGGGAGGGGATAGGTCAGTCCAGGGAAGACGGACAGGTCAAGGAGGTGGGATGAGGTTAGTAGGTAGGAGATGGAGGTGCAGCTTGGGTTGGGAGGAAGGGATGGGTGAGAGGAAGAACAGGTTAGAGAGGCAGAGACAGGCTGGGCTGGTTGTGTGATGCAGTGGGGGGAGGGGACGAACTGGGCTGGTTTTGGGATGTGGTGGGGGAAGGGGAGAATTTGAAGCTGGTGAAGTCCACATTGATACCATTGGGCTGCAGGGTTCCCAAGCGGAATATGAGTTGCTGTTCCTGCAACCTTCGGGTGACATCCTTGTGGCACTGCAGGAGGCCCATGATGGACATGTCATCCAAAGAATGGGAGGGGGGAGTTGAAATGGTTCGCGAATGGTTCTTCCTCTCACCCATCCCTTCCTCCCACCCCAAGCCACACCTCCATTTCCTACCTACTAACCTCATCCCACCTCCTTGACCTGTCCATCTTCCCTGGACTGACCTATCCCCTCCCTACCTCCCCACCTATACTCTCTTCTCCACTTATCTTCTTTTCTCTCCATCTTCGGTCCGCCTCCCCCCCCCCCCCCGTCCCTATTTATTCCAGAACCCTCACCCCATTCCCCCTCTCTGATGAAGGGTCTAGGCCTGAAACGTCAGCTTTTGTGCTTCTGAGATTCTGCTTGGCCTGCTGTGTTCATCCAGCTTCACGCTTTATTATCTTGGGAACTGCAGATGCTGGAGAATCCATTATCTCTGCTACAATTTAGACCTCTGTTATATGGACCCCTAAATGTCCTTTGAACCTGTTTTTGAGATTTCATTGTGTGAATTATATTTGGGTCTATCACTTTACAGTCAAAAATAAATGATCTCTCATTGGCCATTGATCCATCTGCCACACTGCTGCCACTCACTTAACCTACCTTCTGACAATAGATATGTAGGAAATCAAGTTATAACTAAGATATAAAGAGTTTGCAAAGGGATAGGGGTAGGTAAAGTGAATGTGCAAAAATTGGCACATGGAGTACAAATGGGAAAATGTTAATTTGCCTGCTTTCACTGGAAAAATAGAATAGCGATATAATATTTAAATAGAGACTATTGTAGTACAGAAGACCTGGGTGTCTTTGTAATGAATCATAAAACGTTAGCTTGCAAATATAGCAAGCGTTTAAGAAAGCAAATGGGTTGTACTTTTTTATGGGAGAATGCAGTGTAAATGTAGCAGAGTTTTCTGATTAGGGCATTGCTGTACAGTTTTGGACATTTAATTTGTGAGCTACGTTTGCATTGAAATCAGTTCAGGTACAGTTCCTGGGATGAAGGGATTCTGTAATGTGGAAGGATTTTCGTTAGTGTTTACAAGTATAAGAGGCGATCTTAATTTTTTAAAATCAGAAGTAACCCTGCGGGAGCTTGACAGGACAGATGCTGAGAAAGTGATTTGCTTTGAACATGCATCCAAAATTAAGGGATATAGTTTAAAAATAAAGGTTCTCCCATTTAAGCCAAAGATGAGGCTTAATCTTGTGCAGGTGATTAGTTTTTGGAATCTTGCAGAAACAATTGTGGAATATTTCTGTCACCTAGCTAATCAGATGTTTGATCTTTAAAGTGCCAAGAGTTCGGGGAAACTGTCAGGAAAGTGATGTTAAGGCCTCAATCATATCAGCCCTGATTTTATTGAATGGTAGAGCACGCATGGGCTAGGAACAGGCTTACTGGCTAATCCTGTTTCTGATGATCACTGAATAAAACTTTGTAATTATTGTTACATCTCACCCAGCTACTATGCTAGAAATCACTATGCATGATTCCTGGAATTGTTGCAAAAATTGAAGATTTCATAAACGTATGCAGAATTCCCAAATTTACCTGTCTTTTCAAACGGAGTTTAACAGTAACCATGGACTCAGGGTTCTATATTTAAGAATAACTATTTATTAAAAATAAATATATTCTAGCAGCAGCAAGCGACTTTAGACAGTCAACATATAACTTCACTAGTTAAAACACTAACCCCTTTATAAAATTCCACCTAAATGCTCATGTAGATAGCCACATGGGGGGGATAAGGTGGTGTTATGGAGGAGAAAAACTAGGAAGACATTTCAATGGTTTCTGTCCACAAGGTTATTGAGGTAAACCTTTTGTTGGGACTTACTGCTCTTCCCACTCTCTTCAGGTACTCTCACTTGCTCACAAGAGGCACAGAGAGTGACTGGTTCTTAAAGTCTTATGACTTAAGTCTGTGATTTTTTTTGGTTAAAAGACACTGCTTACAGCAGTTAGTGAGGAAACATTAAACTGGTTTTGTTCAGGCTTTAGTTTTGCTTTTACTGAAGAACAAACCTCTTCCAGAGGTCCAATGGCTTTGACTATATCGTTCACACCCAAGCTCTTCAGCCACCTCGGAGCCGATCATGTAGTTGTTGGCAGGCAGAAAGCTTTGTCATCAACTGGTTACATCCTCACAAACCAATTAGCTACTTGTTGCTGACATTGTACACTCACCCTTGGTACCACTGTGTTTACATAATCTGCTTCCCACTGTTTCAACAGCAACATTGCAAACAGTTCTTGCACTAACTGCTGGTAGCTTGTTTTTAAAAAGTTCAGCAATCTATTCCAGTCTTTGGTTTTTAAAACAGCCCTTTTTCCCATTTCCAGCTACAGTCAAAAGTACAGAAGAATAAAACGATAGTCTTCGTATTATTTACATTTTCACAGTTTGATCTTTTTTGCGTCCTTGCTTTTAAATATCTACTTAACAGCACCTCGCAGATCTCGTATTTTACTACTTACTACTTTGCTGATTATGATACATCTGGTATTTTTGGCAACTGTGTTCAGGATATCTTGATTTTATTTGAGGATAATTGATGTACCCAATTCCAATTAGCAATAAAATTCAGCTACTTCTCTGTTTTGATTTGTGTATTGGTGCATCCTCATGACCTTGTTTAAACTTACCATGCCCTATCGTGTGTCATAGCTTTGTGATCTAGGGAAGTTTTTAGAGAGAATGCCTGGGATTATAAAACACAGTCCTCAAGCTATGTTTTTTAACCACTTGAAATTCCCTAAATCATCTTATTATTTTTCTCTTGGTGAACAAATTGTGTCATGCTGTCTGTAATTGATATTTATAATAATTTCTAAGGCATTTATTTTAAAAGAAGACACATCAGCTGTTAATAATAACTTGTGTTGCCATGTAGTTACCACAGTCCTATTTCACTTAAATTCTTGAGTGAAAAAACCATGAAAAGGTCAACACCATTCATGAATACTAAGTTAATTTCTTGTAAAATTTTAAGTGTACATGATTCATTTTGCATTTCTTTCCCAGGTGAGAATTCTCCAATTCAAACAAACTTTTGAAAGCTTCAAACCAATTTACCTGTAACTTGGGTTTAGAACTTGTTGAGTTCAGCTTTCTCCTGACAACAGGAAAGCATTCCTGAGCCTCCCTCTGGGATGGTAGAAACAGTCAGAGATTTTCGCCAGCTGCATCCATAATTGCCATAAAGAAAAACTTTCCAATTAATTGAAAATGGTGAATGGGTTCACTCAGGTTAGCAGGAGATCTTCCAGCTTAAGAGTAACTGCTAGGCTGTAAACCTTGCCAAGCTTCGTAAGGCATTCATTAAGAAATAGATTCAACAGTAAGCTCCCATCTGAATAGGTTGATATTTGTTTATGGGTGCCACATGTGACTTTGCAGCGTGCCTCCAAGTATCTTAAACTGAATTATTACCTCAGCCTACCTCTGATACTGCCTCTGCAGATAGCCTTGCAAGTAAACCATTCAATTCCTCAAGCTTGCTCCACTATTTGAGATTCTGCCCCAGTACATTTTCCTACATTATCTCCATGATCCTTGATGTCATTAGTATCTAGAAATCTCTCAGTCTCCACCAAGAACGTCCTTATTGACTGAGCTTCCTCTGCCCTTTGGGGTACAGAATTCCAAAGACTCATGACCCTCTAATTGAAGCATTTCCTTCTTGTAGCTCTGCCATCAGTTTGAAACTGTCCCTGATTCTAGGTACTAGGCTAAGGGGAAATATTCTTCCTGCATCTACCCTGTTCATCCTTTTCAGATTTTTGTAGGTTTTAATGAGGTTGCTTTGTATCCTTGCTCTTCTAAATTCTAGAGTATAGCTCATTCACCTCATCAGACTGTCCTGCTATCCCAGCAGTTAGTCTGTTGAGTGTCCCCATGTTCCCTCTGTTGAAAGTATGCAAATTGTTACGTCATGTTATTTGCTTTCCCAATTGCTTGCTGCTGTTATTTTGGCATTTAGTGACTCATGAATAAGAACATCTTTTTGGACATGGATACTTTCTAATCTTCCTCTGTTGCAGAAATAGCTTGCACTCTCATTTCTTTTATCAAAGTGGATAACCTCTGACTGATCTACTTGATTTTCCATCTGCTATGTTCTTTCTCACTCACTGAACCATTCCAGGTCCTCTTTGCATCGTCCTGACAACGACGTTCCCACAAACTTCAAATTATTACAATTTGTCCCGTTTGTTGGTATGGATTATAAATAGTGAGGGCCTGAGCACTGATCCTTGTCTGACAAGGGAATACGACAATCTGCGAGTGACCCAATAATTCAGTTGGCTGGATGGTTGGTTTGTGATGCAGTGATATCAGCAGCGTGGTTTCAGTTCCTGCCTGGCTGAGGTTGCCATGAAGGATTATCCTTCTCAACCTCTCCCGTGCCTGAGTTATGCTGATCTTCAGGCTAAACCACCACTGGTTGCGTGTGTCTAATGAAAGAGCAGCCTTGTGGTCTTTTGACTTTAACTTCTGAGGTCTGTTAGCTTACTTGGCTGGACAGCTGTATCGTGATGCCAGCAGATTGGGTTCAATTTCTGCACTGGCTGAGGTTTCCATGAAAGACTCTCCTTCTCACCTTCTCCGCTTACCTGAGTTGTGGTGGTCATTGGGTTGAAACATCACCAGGCGTCTCTGTGGGGATACAGCCCTAAGATCCCTCTGACACTATGATGATTTTTTTTGACCTTTTAATTCAAATACATCACATTCACTGATTCCTCCTTCTCTGTTCTGCTAGTAGCATTCTCAAAAATCTCTTGCCATGTTTGGCATCAAACATCATCTCCCCTTCATAGATCCATTTCAACCAACCCAGTCAGATCATTATAGTCTAAGTGTTCAGTTGTCACATCCTTTATAATGGATTCTAGTATTTTTGCCAGTGCTGATGTCAGGCTAACAGGGTTGTAGTTTCATATTTTCTCTCTCTGCTTGCTTTCTTATACAGTGGAGTTACATTTGCAATCTTTAAATCTCTAGTCACCGTTCTAGAATCTATAGGATTTTGAAAAATGAGCAATATATCCACTATCTGTCTCTCCAGCAGATTTACTGGAACTCCTAAATTTCTTCATTCTTCCAAAATTCCATAAACTTTAGCATCTGGAAGTGTTCCTACAGGTTGGAGGATAGCAAATGTAGCCCCATTATTTAAAAGGGGAGGGAGAGAGAACATAGATGTAAAGACCAGTTAGCTGAACATCCAGCAGTGGGGAAAATGGTGGCGTCTTACAAAATACATGATCATAGAACAATTGAAAAAGCATCATTTGAACTAGACAATGCCAGCAAGAGTTTATGAAGGCAAGTTATGCTTAACAAATGCTCTAGAGTTTATTTTTGAGGATATAACTAGTAGAACTAAGACAGCCAGTGGATGTGATGTATTTGGATTTTCAGAAGGTTTTGATGAGGTCATTTTATGAGAGGTTATTGGACAAAGTTAAAACATATGGAATAGGAGATAACATATTGGCATTGGTTGAGAATTAGTTGACAGGTAATGACTAGTCGGGTATGCACGGACCATTGCTTGGGCCCCCAGCTGTTCGTGATCATGTATAACTTAACTGAATGAGGGAATGACATGCAACATTTCCAAGTTTGCTGATGACACAGGACTGGGCAGGATTGACACTTGCAAGGAGGCTTCTAGGTAATTTAGATGAGTTAAGAGAGTGGGCAAATACATGGCAGATGCAAAAAAACGTGACTAAGTGAGAAGTTGTGCACTTCAGTTCGAAAAACAGAAAGGAAGGATTTTATTTAAATGGTGATATATTGAGAGGTTTGGATGTATAAAGCACTCTAGGGGTCCTGTACACCAGCTTGTAGACTGCTGCAAGCAGTTAGGAAGGCAAATAATATATTGGCCTTCAATGGGAGATGATTGAGTCCTGTGTTAGTTGTACTGGGCTGTGGTGAGACTACACCGAATTATTGACTGCAGTTTCATCTCCCTGCCTAAGAAGGGATATACTTACCATAGAGAGAGTGCAGTGGAGACTCACTAGGCTGGTACTGGGGATGACAGCACTGTGAGAAGAGATTGGTTTGACTGTGTCTGTATTCACTAGGTTTAGGAGGTTGAGAAGGGATTTGACTGAAACGCATAAAATTCTGACTGGACCGAAATGGACAAACCAGATGCAAAGATGTTTTCACTGGGTGGGGAGCCTAAAACCAGAAGACAGTCACAGGATATGGGATACACCATTTCGGACTGAGGAAGTATTTCTTCATGCAAAAGGTAGTGGACCTGTGAATTCTTTTCTACAGAAAGCTATGAAAGCCAAATTACTGAATATATTTAATAAGGAGATTTTTAGACTTTAAAAGCATTCAGGTTTATAACAAGAAAGTAGAAAGTAACATTGAGAGAGAGGGAGAATCAGCCATGATCAAATTGATTGGCTGAGCAAGCTGGAAGGGCCAAATGGCCGCCTTCCATTCCTGAATTCTATGGTTCATTTTTTTTCTTTTAAAAACATCCAGTCAATCATATGCAAACAGAATTAATCAGCGGAGTCCGTTAAGCCGTTATTTTCCTATTGTCTGTAACTGAAGTTTGGACATCTGTACCAAAGTAATGCCTGACACCAGAATGTTTCAATTAATGCACTGTGTGCTTAATAGTCCACATTTATTCCTGAGTGCTTTCAAACATTTGCTCAAGGGATACAATTTAAAAGCTGTAATTAGTGAAATGTTGACTGCTGATCGATGAGTATTTCTCATTGCGTTTACATCAGACTGTGAGACACCACACTACTATTTTGTGTTAATGTGAAGCTGATTAAAACATTCTGGGCATTTTAATTGGGTGAAATTTAAAGTCGGACAGTGCATTTAGGAAGGAGCTGTTAAGCCATTCTCTGTTTCCATGAAAATAAATTCCCCTCCTGTTTGCGGCCATTCTCTTAATTGAGTTTCTTTTCCTTTGCTCAATGAGAGCATGTTTTAAGATTGTCTCCTCATGTCGCTTATTAGAAGTTGGAGTGAATTTTATAAAAGTTGGTGCTGTATTAACAAGGTGAGAAGCTCCCAGAGGAGATTAAAGACACTGAACAGAATTTGAATATAGTCTGGGAAGAATGGGCACCTCGTCTTTACCATTCCAAGATTGCTTGTACTTCTGGTTGTTTAAGCAATATAAATTTGGAAGATTTGATGAATGCAAGGCTCGTGAGGATTCGTCAGGAGTGTCTAATATGGTAATATATGAATGCCATAACTGAAATCCCTGTTGCGTTTAGTGAGAATATACACATTGGAAGCACCCAGATGTCTGTCATGAACGACTTTTGTCGACAATTTGTATTTGGCGCAGTGATCCTGCATCAAGTGCTAGCTCGTGGCAAATTGTTCGAAACATTTTCCTGAAAATGTTTTTAAAATTGAATAAGCACCTGGGCATGTTAATTTAAATGAAGCTTGAGGTTTAGAATTGCAGGTCCGGCTGACTGCGAATGCTTAGTTGTCAACAAATTGGATATGTAAAGTTTCCATAGTGAAGTAAATAAATAAATATGAAATATACTTAATAGAATTCTGTATATTTGCCTTTTCACAGGATGTTAGTTGTAATGAAATTCAAATCCTCCCACATCAAATAGAAAAACTTCAGTCACTCAGAGAATTAAATATACGCAGGAACCATCTGCAGGTGTTACCTGAGGGTAAGAAGTTAAATATTTATTTCCTTTACATTCTATTCAGTGTACAGATTTATTGAGATGTGCACACATATGTATTTGTCTCCTTTTTTTTTCAGAATTGGCAGAACTTCCACTTGTAAAATTAGACTTTTCCTGCAATAAAGTGACCGAAATACCCATCACCTTTAGAAAATTGCGATACCTTCAGGTTATAATATTAGATAACAACCCAATGCAATCACCTCCAGCACAGGTTTGTGTAAAAGCATACATAGGTAAATGTTTTGTAATGTTGATTTAAATTAGTATAAACTTCTCATTGACGTCTTAGTTTGTTTCATTTAATATTCTGTATGAATGTGCTGAGATTGGTTGCTTTAAAATATAAAACTTTTCCATTCCCTGCAGATTTGTCTAAAAGGTAAAGTGCACATATTCAAATTCCTGAACATGCAGTCATGCCGGATAGACAAAAAGCCAGATTCTCTGGACCTCCCTTCTTTGGATAAGAGAGCACTTCCTCAGCCTCTTACAGACAGGTTATTTATTTGTTTTATTTCAAAAATCTAAATTTTCCATTTTGCGGCACGTGAGTGTAAATGGAAGCGAATGCATAAGCTGTCAAACACTGGTAAGTTTTGAAATTGTGTTAATCCATTGAATAAGGATGTTGAGTTATTACGGCAGAGATGACATTTTGTCCATCAAGTCAACACTGGCGTTGTGTAGAGTGATTATTATTATACTACTCTATTCCCATAGCCCTGCATACTTATTTCTTTCAAGTGTCCATCCAAGTTCCCTTTGAAACATTGATCACCTCCACTTCCACCACCCTGTGTAGGCAGCAACTTCCAGATCATTACCACTCTTCAAAAAAAAATTCTTTCTTGAATGCTCCATACCTTGGGCATAAAAAGTTCAAATTTGTGTTCTTTGGGTTTTGCATGTAAAATTAGTAAGAACAAAATCAGTCTCTTTCAGAACGGCTTTCAACTGCCTTTGCTCCAAGGAGAAGTACCTGAACTTCTCCAGTTTGACTTTATAACTAAAATCTTTCATCCCTGAAACTATTCTAGTGAATCAAGGTTCTTCACAGCCTAAAATGTAGTGAGTCAGAAATGGACATGGCAATTGTGGCCTAACCGAGCCTTTATAAAGGTTCAACGTAACCTCCCTGCTTCTGTACTCATTCTATTTATGAAATTCAAGATTCCACGTTTTTGTTGAAATGATTAATGAATTTCTAGTTTCTTAGTTGTTCAAAATGTCACTGAGCAGACTTAAGAGGTCAAATAACTTCTTGCATTTCTTCCAATCTTATATTGACTTCTAGGAAAGTTGCCAGTTTTTGAAAAATGTGTAATGGATCAATCATATTCACACCTGCAGCTAAAATTTAAGATAACTGGAATAAGTCGAAGTTGATACCTTTGCCTTTCAGTTTTTGTAGTAAATGCCAAAAACACACAATTTGCAATACAAAATAAATAGTCATAATGACGCAGTACATTTGAACATTAATGCAATAATCTAACAAGTTCTCAGACACTTGGCTTTTTAAAAAAAAAATAGACATTTGCCAGTTGAAGCAGTCAAAAGAAATTCAAGACAACTGAAAGTGCGGCATAGAATATTGCAGAGATTTGTTTGCAAATCCACTTATCAGAGTGCATGGAATGAATTGTAAATTGGGCTAAAAACTTTTGTCACTATTCAGGGTTTCTGCTTCCTTGCTAAAGTTGTTGTATATGAAATGGATGATTTTGTCTTGTACCTACTACTTCATTTTATTTAATTGTAATATTCCCTTATATTTTTCAGCATGGAAGACTTTTATCCCGTGAAAAACCATGGTCCTGATTCGGGCATTGGTAGTGATAATGGTGATAAGCGATTGTCTACAACTGAAGTGAGTCTTTTTGACTGTTTAATGCAGCTCAGATTTTTTTTTAATGACTTCCCCTCTTTCTCAAGTGATCAATATGCACTAACCTCATATAAATTTCCCATTTATGGAGTAATAACCTCTATTTGGTTTATCATCGCTGTTCTTTTTCAGAAACAGGGCTTTTCATTTGACTACAATTATTAATGTACTTTGGACAGGAACGCAGTACAATATTAGACAGTTGATTTGTGTTCAGTGGGTACTGATGTTTAACCCACAGGTCAAAAAATTGATTATAAATATGTAAACATACTCTGGATTAAGATAACCTCGCCTGTAGTGCCAAAACCCAGTGACTGTATCATAGTCATGAATGCACAGCCTTGCCCAAAAACGTTCAAGTGTGGACCACGTTTTATTTTTGCTTGTGTATGAAGGGAAAGCACACACTAGAATTCAAACACTTTATTTTCCTTTTCTCACAAAAAATAGTTGTGCAATTTGTAATTTTGATTTTAGAGCCTATGAAACTTCCTTTTTATTTGTCAGGCTATGTGTATGTTGCTGAGAAAGCCACATTTATAACCTATCCCTAATTATTCCTGACAAAGTGGTGATGAGCTGCCTCCTTGAACTTCTTCAGTCCATTGAGTAAATAGACATCCCAAATGCTGATGGCATGGCAGTTCAGGGATTTAGGTTGGTGTCGGTGAAGATACAACTATATAGTTCCAAGCTTGAATGATAAGTGAAATAAAGGGAATTTTGTAAACGTTTTTGTTCCCATGTATCTGCTGCCCTTGTTCTTCTACATTGACAAGGTCATGCCTTTGTAAGATGCTATCAAAGGAGACTGAGTGGGTTGCTACTGTATATCTTGTAAATTATACATTTGCTACTGCTTCTGTGTGTCTGATGCGGGAAGTGAATGTTTATGGTGGTTGATAGCAGCCTCTTTGATCAACCCCAATGTTCTGGTGTTCAGTTTCTTGAATGTTGTTGAAACTGCACTCATCTAGGCATATGGTGAGTACTCCATTACATTCCAGACCTGTTCCTTGCAGAGGCTATAGGCATTAGAGGCTATGAGGAGTCAGGATGTGAGTCAGTTACCATGGAAATCCTAGGCTATGACTTTTCTTGTAACCAGTGTACTAATACAAATGAGCTAGTTCAGTTTCTGGTCACTAGTAACCTGCAAGATGTTGATTGTGGGTGATTCAGCATTGGTAATGTCATTGAGTATCAGGGCAATGATTAGCCTTCCTTGTTGAAGATGTTAATTGCCTGGCATTCATGTGATGTGAATGCTGCTTATTGTTCTACGCCTGGTGGTGCTGCATATAAGCATGAACTGATTCAGTTACTGAGCAGTAGTGAAGGGTGCTGAACATTGGCAATCCCCAAAGGACATTTCAGCTTTTGCCCTTGTGCTGGAGGAAAGGTCATGGTACAACTAAGGCAGAATCCCACAGCAATGTGTTGTGACTGAGATGATTGACCCCCAACAACCTTAACTATCTTTCTTTGTGCTACGTGAGTCCAGTCAGTTGGGAATTTTAACCATGAATCTTATTAACCCCAGTTTTGATTGGGCACTTTGCCACTGTCAAATGCTGTTTTGCAGTAGTGAATGTTAAATCTGCCTAGGCAGGTATATATGTATTGACCTGAATGTAACACAATTACAGCAAAAAGAACGCTGCTTCTAAATTTGTCAATCTTACTAACATGCTGTTCTGGTATTTCTGGCTAATTTATTCTAGGAATGGTACTTTAACTTGCTATTTGTGACTTTGAACTTTTTAAATGAAGTGTTGAGGAATGGCAAGTACTGCAATATACCCTAACAAATTGTAGAAAGCAGATCAAAATAAACGCACAGACATTGACAAGACCCCTAAACCCTCGGCTTCTGGAAAAATCCTGTTCACTTTGTGCATGTTGGTAACATAACCTGCTGCTGCACATCTGTGTTGAGTTTTGCCCTGATCATTTTGGCACATTTAACCTCTTTAAAAACTAAGCCACTCCCCAGTCATTACCTTAGTCGTTATCTCATATACCATACATGTTGATGAATGTGATCCCTTAATTACTGACACCGAAGAATTTGCCTCTTAGCAGAATTCTTACTATCTTGCCTAACATTTTAATTGATGCCCATTAACATTAGGGTCTCTGAAGCCCAAGTAAGGTAAATGGATTAATATTGTGTCCAGGCTTCAGATAGCCTTCAGCTTGTTTAGTGAGAAGTGAGGAGGATGAGAATTTTTTGACAGTATGATTTCAAGAAAGTTTAAGATTTGCAGGGCTATCGGGACCATCAGGAATGTGAGATTAATTGAATAGCTGGTTCAAAGAGCTGGAACAGGTATTGGCAAGCTCCCTGCAATATAGTTCTGTGTAAAGCCAGCTGTGTAACTGTGGTGATTTCTTCCACAGAAGTTATCAAATTTGAGGATATCCTACACAGCAGCATAATTTTTCTTGCACTTTTCCTTCCATTGTACTCTCTAATCTTGCTTTGACAGACATGCCCAGCAAGTGGCAGTGGAGAATTGGCCCTGTTCGGCAGTCTGTGCTTTCCCTTTTTTAAAAAAATAGCTCTTCTCTTAGACAATCAACTTTGCCTATTCTGTGCTGTGACTTTTTACAAATGAAAAATGCAATTTCCATTCACTTTAGCCTTTCTAAGTAATGTGGCGATGTTTGAAGTGAAAATATTATTAAGAAATTCCAAAAACATTAAGACAATATTCCGATGCAACACTGCATTCTCGCACAACCTGATCTACTGTCTAGTCCCCATTCTTACAAGAAACCTTTTCTTTCTTTTATTTTTGTGACCTTTTACCATATCATATTTAGCATAGCCATACCAAGAACTTCATGAGTTGCGTGATTACAGCTCACTGAAGCAACCTTTTCTTTCATGGCTGGGGAAACATCCAGCTTGTGCTTAGTGTTTCCCATATTGTTAAGGTTAGAATCTGGATGTTGATAATTTTCAGAATGCCCAGGATTGGGAACGTTTGTTCACGGCAAGGATATGTAGACAAAATTTGAGATGATCTTCCCAAGATTTGGAAGTTTGAGTTGCTTATTAAAAGTTTTAATCTAATACAGTACATGATGCAGAACGTTTCTCCCCTCAAGGAAAATGAATAACTTCAGTCACAATAAAGCAGATGTACTTTATGCAACTTTATTTTTCTGAAAACCTGTTTTTGCTTTGATAGTATTTTGACCTTCAAAATTCTTGTCATCTTTGGCCTAGTGACAGTATTCATAACTTGAGCCAGAAGGTTGTGAATTATTGCTGGATTGTTAATCCAGAGATCCTTGTAATGTTCTAGCAACCCAGGCTCAAATCCCACCATGGCAAATGGTGGAATCTGAATTCAGTAAAAATATGGCATTAAGAGTCTAATGACCATGAAGCCATTATCAGTTATTGGAAAAAAAAAATCTGACTCATTAATGCCCTTTAGGGGAGGAAACTGCCATCCTTACCTGGTCTGGTCTACATGTAACTCCAGCAATTTATTTGACCCTTAACTGCCCTCTGGGCAATTAGGGATGGGCAATATGTGCTGGGCCCAACCAGCGATGCCTTCATCCCATGAATGAATAAAAGAAAAATTCAAGCCCCAGCTTAGGGATGTGAGTGAACCATGGAATAAAATCATAGAATCCCTACTGTGTGGAAACAGGCCATTCAGCCAGTTGAGCCCACGCTGACCCTCCAAAGAGCATCCCTCTCAGACCCACCCCTCGTAACCGTGCATTTCCTGTGGCTAATTCACCTATCGTGCAGATCCCTGGATACTGTAGATAATTTGGCATGTCCAGTCCACCTAACCTGCACATCTTTGGACTGGAAGGAAAGTAGAACACCTGAAGGTAACCCATAGAGGCACAGGGAGAACTTGTAAACGTCACATAGTCATCCGAGGATGGAATTGAACCCGGATCACTGGCGCTGTAAGGCAGTAGTGCTAACCACTGAATCATCATGTTGCCCTTGAAGCAGAGAGTCAATTTGCCATCTTGGGTGGATATAATGATTCCCTGTCTGTGCCAAAGAAGGATAAGTGAGTTCTCCTAGTGTCCTATGTTTATTTCCCCAAATAATATGACTGAAACAGATAATATGGCTATTTATCTCATTGCGTGTAGCAAGGTCTCATAAACTACAGTTTGTTCCTTTATTTTACAGTATTACAAAAGGAGCTAGATTTCAAAAGATCCTTCATGGCTCTGTCATCAACCTGAAGTATTAACTTTGTTTACCCCTCTGTGAATAATGCAAGACTTGCTGCATTGTATTTCTGTCCCACTTATGGACAAATGTTCAATGTTTTTGCATTAGCTCATTAAAATTATGAATTGTATACAATTCAATGTGAGGGGTTGTCAGCACTGGCAATTGGCATAACTACTTTATTTTTCATTGGTATCAGCATTAAAAAGTACATTGTGAGGTGAAACTTCTATAGCTTGAGTTGATAATATTCTTTCTCTGCTAACTCAGAAATAGCAGGCACTGCAACAGTAAACTTTTTCATTGTACTGTCGTGACTTTCTCATGTCTTTTTCAACTAATTCAACATCAGTTTGTAGTAAATTACTGCTCTGCTCTGTACTGTGAACCTGCTCAGTGATTTAGTTGAGTTTTCTAGGCAAAATTGTTGGCGTAGCCTGTAATGACCACATTCTGTGAATGAATAAATAAAAACAAAATAGTTAGGAATTATCTTCACACCATTTTGAGCTAGTTAGCAATGGAGATCCTAGTTTGTACTATAGTAACATAATGATGCAGCTTTACCATTTCCTGCTGTGGGACAAAAGTGAAATATTAAGTCTTTTTCAGAGGCTACTTCCCAATTGTGGGATTGAGATGCCTAGCATCTTGAATACCTTGAATCTTCAATGTGCTTTGTATATTTAACTTTGATAATGAATATTTTTTGATGGGGGTGCTCCTTTGAGAATGCATCCGCATAGGTTGGGAAGGAATGACAGGGCCAGTTGAAATGGTCTGAATGTTTAGTGAACCAAGGTTCTTGGAGATTTAAAATGTAGGAACAGCACCACGGTAATGTTCGTTTGGGTGTGTGTTCCAAAGAATGGAGACGAAGTGACTATAAGGTTGATTAGGTCTTGATTTCAAGATGTGAGCAATTTAGGCTTACAGGAAAGGAGGCCAAATGTCAAGTGGGGACCACTTGTATCATTTTTGGTATTCTAAGATGGGGATAAAGACTTTGCCCTTGTCCTAACACTTTGACGTCAGAATTCGACAGAGAAAGAAAGAAAAATTTGAGTTTATGGATTTGATGCAACACAGGACTCTGACTGCAATGTTCGGAACTTGTTGCGGATTTGATAAGTGGCAAAATCAAAATTGCCAAGGAGAGTGCAGGAAAACTGTATTTTTTTACATTGGAAATGTAGATTAAGCTATTATTTGTAGACAGTGTGCTGCACAGGAGACTGCTAAATAAGATTAGAGCTCATCGTGTTATGAGCAAGGTACTGACGTGGATAGAAGATTGGTTGATTGGCAGAAGACAGATGAGAAGGCAGAAGGAGGCTTTTGCCTGATGGTTGCTGGTGACTATTGGAGTTTGCAGGATCCTTATCTTAAAAAAAAGGATTTATGGACATTTAGAGAGGTAAAAATTGATTAGCGTTAGTCAACAGGATCTTGTGTGATGAAAATTGTTTCTCACAAACTTGAATGAGTCTTTTGAGGAAGTTACCAAATATGATGATGATGGCAGAGCAGTACACAGTATTTATTTGAATTTTCGTAAAACTTTTGACAAGGCTCTGCATAGTAGACTAATTAGTTAAGTTAGGTCACTTGGGATTTAGGGTGAGCTTGCCAATTGGATGCATAATCGGTTAAATGGCTGGAGACCGAGGAATGGTGGAGGGTTGCTTTTTTGGACTGGAGGCCTGCGGAGAGTGATGTTTCACAGGGATTGGCTCTGGGTCATCTTTTGTTTGTCATTTAAATAAATGATTTTGAAGAATATAAAAGGCATGGTTAGTAAGGTTGCAGACGACACCAAAATTGGTGACACAGTAGAGACCTTGAAGGTTTTCCAAGATTACAAAGGGATCTTGAAGAAATGTGTCATGTGGGCTGAAAAATGGCAGATGGAATTCAATCTGGAGAATTGCGAGGTATTGCATTTTGGTACAACAAGCAAGTGTAGGTCTTATACAGTTAATGGTAGGGCCTTAGGTGGTGTTGTAGAACAGAGGGATCTAGGGATGCAGGTACATAATTCTTCGAAGTTTGTGTCACATGCAGACAGGGTGGTTAAAAAGGCGTTCGGAATGCTTGCCTTCATTGCTCAGTCCTTTGATTATAGGAGTTGGGAAGTCATACTGAGATTGTGCAGGAGATTAACGAGGCTTCTTCTGGAATACTGTATCCACTTCTGGTCGCCCAGTTATAGGAGCGATAGTAATGAGCTGGAGAGAGTTTAGAAGAGATTTACCAGGATGTTGCCAGCTATGGAAGGTTTGAGTTATAAAGGAAAGCTGGATAGGCTGGAACTTTTTTCACTGGAGATTGAGAAGCGACCTGATAGAAGTTTATAAAGTAATGAGGTATAGACAGTGTTAATGGTAGTTGCCTTTTTCTCGGGATGGGGTTTCCAAGCCTAGGGAGCACATTTTTAAGGTCTGGAGAGACACTTTAAAAAAATACGTGAGGCAAATGTTTTCGAGGGAGTTTCGCATGTGGAATGAACTTCCTGAGGAACTGGTGGATGCAGACACAGGTGCAACGTTTAAAAGAGATTTTAAATAAGTACATGAGTAGGAACTATTTGGTGGCTAATGGCCAGGAACAGGACTAGTTCAGTTTGGGATTATGTGGGAGCAGTTGGACCAAAGTGTCTGTTTCTGTACTGTATGACTGAGTCACTGTTGGACAGAGGAATGGAGGTCATTGTTGCTAAGTTTGCAGATGATACAAAGGTAGTTGGAGGGACAAGTAGCATTTGAGGAAGTGAGGAGGCTGCAGAAGGACTTTGGTCAGGCTTGAAAAGTGGGCAAAGAAGTTGCAGATGGAATACAGTGTGAGAAAGCATCAAGTAATGCACTTTGATCGGAAGAATAGTCTTCACCTCTGTTTTCTAAATGGGAGAAAGGCTGATTGGGGAAATCTGAAGCTCAGAGGAACTTGGGACTCCTAGTTCAGGATTCTTTTAAAATTAACATGCAAGTTCACTTGTCAGTTGGAAAGGCAAATGCTATTTGAGCATTTGTTTCAATAGGGCCAGAATACAAGACGAAGGATGTGCAGCTGAGGCTGCATCAGGCTTTGGTCAGACTGCATTTGGAACATTGTGAGCTGTTTTGGGCCTGTATGTAAAAAGGATGTGCTGGCATTGAAGGGGGTCCAGAGGAGGCTTACAAGAATGATCCCACAGATAAAAGGCTTGTCATTTGAGAAGTGGTTGAGGACTCTATCTGTACCTGAGGGAGTTTGGAAGAATTTGGGGAGATCTCAAATAAGCTTACAGAATACTGGCAACCCTTGTTGGAGTAGACATGGAAAAACTGTTTCCACTAGTTGGAGTGGCCAGGCCCAAGGGCAGAGCCTCAGAGTGAAGGGACAACCCTTTAGAACTGAGAGGATTTGGAATTTCTTTAGCTAGAAAATGGTATATCGTGAAACTCCTTGCTGCAGAAGGCTTTGGAGGCCAAGCCATTGAGTGTATTTAACACAGAGATAAGTTTGTGATTGATAAGGGGATCAAGCGTTATGGGGAGGAGACAGGAGAATGGGGTTGAGAAACATATCAGCCATGATTGAATGTTGGAACAGACTTGATGGGCCAAATATCCTAATTTTGCTCCTATATCTTAAGGTCTTACAGAGACAGGATGTAGATAGGAATTGCTACAGATTGTTAAGCAAAGTTTTGACTGCTGACAGGATTGTGTTTAGACACATAGGTATTGATGTATCATAATGAGAATATTTCATGACTGTAGGCAAAAATTCCCCATTCAGTTAATTTTCAATTCAGTTTTTTACACCATAAGATTTGTAATTATAATAAATAATTCTAATTTTCTGTCCTTGGCAAAGGTCGTCATATTCATGTTTTTGTTTAGCCCTCAGATGATGATACAATTAGCCTACATTCTCAGGTGTCTGAAATAACCAAGGATTTGCCCCTCAAATCAGACAATCATTTCGTTGGGGATAAACTTAATTCTCTCAAAAGTAAGTATGTTGCAGATTTAGTTTTGAAATTTTGACCTTTTTTTATTCCATTTTCTCTTTGCTTCTTTGGTGACTCCCTACTGCAGTAACCTTTTCTGAGCCCTGAACAATGTCTGGTGTCTTATCAGTTGTATGAACATACAGTTCAGAGCAGTAGATCATTCAGGTATTCAAGCCATTCAATAACATCATGACTGACCTGAATATACCCTTGTTTCCATTTCCTACCAACTTCTGATAACCTTTCAGCCCTTTGCTTAATAAGAATCAGTCAACCTGTGCCTTAAAAATATTCGAGGACTCTACCTCCCCCACCTTTTTCAGCAAGAGAGTTCCAAAGATTCATGAGCCTAAGAATGTTGGTTTTAAGTGGGTGACCCTGAGTTTTAAACAGCGGCCCAAGTTCTAGATTTTCCCATAAGAAGAGGCATCCTCTCCAACCTACCCTTTCAAGGTCCCTCAGGAATTTTATTTGAATCAGGCCACCTCTCATTCTTGAAAACGCCAGCATACTACGCCTAGCCTGTCCAACCCTTTATTATTAAACACTCTCTCATTCCAAGTATTAGTCTCCTAATCCGTCTCTGAATGCCTTCCACGATTACACCTTATTTCCTTAAATAAGGTGACTGATAGTGTGCAAGTGCTCCAGATACAGCCTCAGCAGTACAACAAAAGAATTCCTGCTTTTGTATTCTGTTCTTTTAAGATAAATGATAACGTTTTATTGGTCTTCCGAGTTACATTCTGTACTGCATACTTATTTTCCATGATTCATGCATAAGGACAGCCAGATCCTTCTACATTCTCAGAACTTTTCAATCACTCACCATTTAGATAACACTTTTTTAATCCTTTCTGCCAAAGTTTCTCATTTTTCCACAATATGCTCCATTTTCCATATTTTTAACCCCTCATATGAACAATCTTATCTTTGTGTAGCCACCTTGTGTTCTCTTCACCACTTGCTTTTCTACCTTTTTTGTGTCAGCAGCAAATTTGGCAATCATATTTTGTTACCTAGAGGCATAGTCATACAGCATGGAAACAGATCTTTCAGTCCAACATCCAGTATAACCTCTACATGACATTCCAACTCCTACACTTAAAGGTCTGAGCAATGAAGGCAAGCATGCTAAATGCCTTCCCGATCACCCTGCCGCCTTGTGATCCAAATGTCAGTTATGTACCTCAGCCCATAGGTGTCTCTGTTCTATAACACTACCCAGGCCCCATTTTAAAAAAAGAACTCAATCAGGTTTGTGAGACACTAACCCCCTCAAAGTATTAATCAAACGTGATTTCCTTTTTGCAAAGCTAAGTTGACTTGGATCTGTTTAAGGTAATTAGTCAAAGTGGCCTGTATGTAAGACAATAAAATGTGAGGCCGGATGAACACAGCAGGCCAAGCAGCATCCCAGGAGCACAAAAGCTGACGTTTCGGGCCTAGACCCTTCATCAGAGAGGGGGATGGGGTGAGGGTTCTGGAATAAATAGGGAGAGAGGGGGAGGCGGACCGAAGATGGAGAGAAAAGAAGATAGGTGGAGAGAGTATAGGTGGGGAGGTAGGGAGGGGATAGGTCAGTCCAGGGAAGACGGACAGGTCAAGGAGGTGGGATGAGGTTAGTAGGTAGATGGGGGTGCGGCTTGGGGTGGGAGGAAGGGATGGGTGAGAGGAAGAACAGGTTAGGGAGGCAGAGACAGATTGGACTGGTTTTGGGATGCAGTGGGTGGAGGGGAAGAGCTGGGCTGGTTGTGTGGTGATGCCACCCGAAGGTTGCAGGAACAGCAACTCATATTCCGCCTGGGAACCCTGCAGCCTAATGGTCTCAATGTGGACTTCACCAATTTCAAAATCTCCCCTTCCCCAACTGCATCCCTAAACCAGCCCAGTTCGTCCCCCTCCCCCCCACTGCACCACACAACCAGCCCAGCTCTTCCCCTCCACCCACTGCATCCCAAAACCAGTCCAACCTGTCTCTGCCTCCCTAACCTGTTCTTCCTCTCACCCATCCCTTCCTCCCAGCCCAAGCTGCACCCCCATCTACCTACTAACCTCATCCCACCTCCTTGACCTGTCCGTCTTCCCTGGACTGATCTATCCCCTCCCCACCTCCCCACCTATACTCTCTCCACCTATCTTCTTTTCTCTCCATCTTCGGTCCGCCTCCCCCTCTCTCCCTATTTATTCCAGAACCCTCACCCCATCCCCCTCTCTGATGAAGGGTCTAGGCCCGAAACGTCAGTTTTTGTGCTCCTGGGGTGCTGCTTGGCCTGCTGTGTTCATCCGGCCTCACATTTTATTGTCTTGGATTCTCCAGCATCTGCAGTTCCTATTATCTCTGGCCTGTATGTAACATATTTTACCTATGACAGAAATTAAGCTGACTGTGCTATTGTTTTTCATTTCTGGTTCCCTCCCTTTTTGATCAGAGGAGTTACGTTTGCTATCTTCCAATCTAAAATAACAGTCCCTGAATTGAAGGAATTTTAGAAATTTTAAATTAATTCATAACAACCAAGCCTGATCCTGTCTTCACTTCCTCCAGCACATAGAGTAGGATTTTCTTGATGACCACGTATTCTAATAATAAAAATTTTGAAACTATCTTAGTTAGTATCAAATGTCTCTACAGAGACAAAATGTGCAGGCTTCCTGATCTGCATGGCTCTATGACTTAGTTACTTAGTTGGATTTTAAAATGCTCATCATTATTTTCAATCCTATCCTAGATTGATTATCTCGTATCCTGACTCTGCCATCTCTGTGCCTTCTCCTAGGATCTCTGCTTTCTTCCTTTTTGGCCTCTCACCTGCTTTTAATCAATTCTAAAGTGACTGCCTGTATGTGTATCCCATGTTGATTGCTCCTTTAAACCTACCTCTAGCCAAGTTAATGTCACATGACCTTCTGAAGCTTGATGTCAAATTTTGTCAGCCTTTGGGTTCTATTATTAATTTTTATAAATGAAATTTAGTCTAAACTTGATAACTGATCTTCCTGTACGTTGGTTTTCCATGCAACTGTATCCTGAGCGTGATGTTGGGAACGGAACAATCAAATCGCGTGGAACATTTTTCTCAATTGTGTTTTCAACATGCAAATTGTTGTTATTGGGCAACCCCTCTAAACCATAGAAGATAGACAACCATTTTGCAGAAACAGGAGTGTTAATTGGAAGCATGTTTGCATGTTCAGGATTTTGAAAACGACTTAATCTGGAATTTGTACCAAACTTAAGTTTACTTTTGATGTTTTGTTTCAAGACAAATGCCTTACAGACTTGTGCGTAATTAATTTTTTCAGTAAAGTTTCAATTTTACACAACTTTTGTTTTAGAAAACATTTCTTTCTTTTCAACATCTTTTAATTTTGTTTTAGCCTCATTGGACCAAGAGCATTTAGACTTGATTGATAATGCAGATGAGGAAGAGACACCACCATCTGAAGCTGGAGATGTTGATCGAATTCCTCCATTTGTTACTTACTTAAAAGTAAGACATTTCACTTTGTGTACAGAAGCAACAGATACAGCGTAATGTTAAGTGAATTTTCACAGTGCCCATTCTGCTAGATAAAACAGAGAGCTGCAGATATTGAAGGTCTGAAACAGAAACAGAAATTATTAGAGAAATTCAGCACCTCTGGTGGCATCTGTAGAGAGAAAGCAGAGTGTTGCTTCATCAGAACTGAAAAAGGGCAGCTAGACTTGAAGTATTACCAAGCTCTCCCTGCACAGATACTGACAGGCATTTTGAATTTCTCCAGTAATTTATTTTAGTTTCCAGTTACGTTCAAATTCATTTTGTCCTTCGTAAGCATAGTTTAATATTTAACTCTCAACATCTGTTTTTCATTGTTGAACCTCATCATATACTTCTATGGAATGATCCCTGGGGCTCAAATGATTACATTTCAAAGAATGTTGTACTTTGTAAATATTAGTGTACGCATAATCTCCAGTATTCTGTTCTCTGAACACATTGTGCATGCAAATATGTGATGTCTTAAAACTATGCTTCAGAATTTGCATTATCTGAAAATGATAATAGGTAGGAAAATAGAGCCAGAAGACACATGTTTGCCATTGAAGTAAACTTAAATTGAAAATCCAATAAATAACTCAATTCATAGCTTTGAAAAAAAAACCTCAGGCAGCCTTTACCACTGCATCTGCCATGTTGTTCCAACTCTTAAACCTCAAATGTTGGCTGTTTGAAATCAGATCTCTTAAGTTACTAGCTGTAGTAAAACAAACCCTTAATTTTTCTGACATGTCTTGGTAAATAAAGTCTACCATACTTGTTCCAAAAATGAATTACTTCGCAGCCTCTTTTTTTGCCCTCAACATCTATTCTAAACTGTAGTGCCCATAACGGAGCATGATGTTTTAGTTGTAACCTAATAAATGGTTGCATAATTTTAATGTTGCTTCTTGGCTTATTACACACCAATTCTTAAACAGTATTAAGTCCTGGATGTTTATTTGGTGCTGCTTTATCAACCTGTCCTCTAATTTCTAAATATATATAGTATCATGCAGCATAGAAACAGAACCTTATGGTCCAGCTTGGGAAACTGGGCTGCCTGTGTTTGGCCTGTATCCCTGTAAACCTTTCCTATTCATGTACCTGTCCAAACGTCTTTTAAGTGTTGTAACTGTACATGCATCTACTACTACTTTTGGCAGTTCATTCCATTGATGCACAACCCTCTGTGTGAAAAAGTTGTTCCTCAGGCCCCTTTTAAATCTTTTCTCTCACGATCCCCTCTTATTTTGAATTTCTCTACCCTAGGGAAAAGAGCTTTACTACCCACCTTATATGCCCCTCATTATTTATTAAACCTCTAAGGCCATCCCTCGACCTCCTGTGCTCCAGTAGGAAGATGTCCCAGCCTATCCAGCCTCTGCTTGTAACTCAAAATCTATAATCGCAGTCACATCCTTGTAAATCTTTTCTGCATCCTTTGCAACTTAGAGTCCTTGCTGTAGCAGGGTGACCAAAACCCTAAACAGTACTCTAAAAGTGTCCTCACCTGATGTCCTGTACAGCTGCAACATGACATCTGAACTCCTATACTCAGTGCTCTCCTAATTAAGGCAAGTTTGCCAAATGCCGCCTTCACGACACTGTCTACCTGTGACTTCACTTTTAAGGGACCATGTAACTGAACCCTACGTCTCTGTGCCTGACAACACTCCCCACGGTCCTACCTTTAACTGTATGTCTCGCCCTGGTTTGTTTTACCAAAATGATACAGTTCACAAAGTGATCACCTATGATTCTGTACTGTGCTGTTCCTAACCTTTTCTGCAATTTAATACTTCCTTAATCATTCAAAATGTAGTGCTTCCCTTTCTTGTGTGGACTATAACTTTAACATTTGGCTCAATTTCCTAACCTGTGATTCTCTTCTAAAGTCACTTGCTTACCTCTTCAGTTAATCCAGCTACCGATTTAGTGATCTGAAAATGCTCAAATTGGCTGCTTTGATATTAAATTATTTTTAAATGTTAAGAACACTGGCCCCACCACTGGCCATTGGAGGACACCAGTGTTTAGCTTTGCACAATCTGAAAAATATCCTTCCGCCTAATTTTTGAAGAACTTCCAATTTATTTTGCTACATTCATTTAATAAAATGTGACTTGATTTTATTAAGTGCTTCCAATGTGGCACCTCAAGCATGAATCATATTTTCTTTATCAGTGCCCTTCAAAGAATAACTTTTCAGATGTAGTTTTTTTGCTGTCTATTTTTTAAAAAAGTGACTTTTCCTTCATTGACAACAGCTTAATAGAATGTAAGGTATTACTGTTGAGGGGCAGGTAATGTACGTTAGACAGACCATTGACAGCTGAAGCTGTTCCTGAATTTTGAAATATTTTCTGACATGAGTAGGCGTTCTGCAGTTGGTAATTGGGAATATGTTTATTACATTGACCATAAAGAAAAAGTTGGAAATCTTCGCGGCTGAAGGATTCTGTGATCTGTTTATTGTTTACGCAGTTTTTTTCTTAAAATATTTTGAATTAATTTAACTCAAAATATAACCTACGCATTTGAACTAAAGTTGTACATTGAAACTTCAAAGGTATGTTGTGGTCAAATAGTAACGTGAAAAAAATTTGGTGGGCGATGATTTCACAAAATTTCATGCCTGGTGTCCATTATAAAGTATAGCTTGCATGACGGTGATGACTGATTTCTGTAATGTGTTCTGTTTCAGGAACGAGGGAAGTTACCTGAAAAATCACGGCTTGCAAAAGATAATAACTGGGGAGATGAACCACGGTATGAACATGTAGTCACTTAAAATGTCAAAAATGACAGATACCCGAGCTTGAAATCATTACATACTTCAAATTTGGAAAGTAGTTACTGTATTTCAATTAATTTAATCGTTGAAATAGACTTCTGGAGATTTTGTTTGTTTTTAATGAAGAAAATAGATGACGGCACAGCAATTAAAAGGTATTTGCTAAAATGTGCTTCACTAAAGCAGATGACATGAAAAGCTTTATTACTCAATAGGTGCTTAGGATTTCAAATGCTGTGCATGATAGAGTAATTGAAACACATTAGGTGTGAATAAACATGAAAGAGAAACCATTGCATGGAAACTGGGTGGGTGGGACAAAAATTGGTGAGATGTGAATTGTTCTTTGAAAACTGATGCACACTCTAGGCTGAATGACCTCATGTTAGTACTGTTCTTTTACGGGTTACAGTACCTCTTGAGGGAAAATAATTCATTTTCCAGTCAATTTAATACTCATCTAGTTTTCTTAGAAAAGTTAAAAATGTAAACACACATCTGTTCTTGTCTGTAATTAGTTTTAATCGTATATAATACTTTAAATGTTTCATCTTGTATAAACTGACAACCATCAAAATTTGTGGAGGTTGAGATGTTCGCACTGAAGAAAAAGAGCCGTTAGAAAAACTTCAAATAAAATTGACCAAGTTGTTGAGAGAATTTCTAGAAAAGTTCCTGACCACGAAGATTACCTTTTTTATTTGCTGCTGCACACTTAGTTTGATCATTTCTTGAATTGCAAAGCCATTGGATACATGCGAAGATGTACATTTAGGACAGGTATATGCCACTTGGCCTGTTAAAATCACACTGCCATTCACCAAGATCATAGCTAATCTGATTGCACCACATTCTCATTTATCCCTCAGTAAACCTTTTCCTCCTTTCTTGTCAAGAATCTATTGAATTCTGTCAAAATTATCTAAGGTTTCAGCTGCTATCACCTTTTGAGGAAAAGTGCTCCAAAGACTCCCGATCCTCTCTGAGAAAAATGTTTTCCATACATCTGTCTTAAGTGGGTGACTCCTGACATTGAAACAGTGACCCTGAGTTCTGGATTCTCTCACAAGGAGAAATACCCTTTTCTTATGCACCCTTTTCAGATCCCAGAGGATTTTGTGTTTCAATTGTGCCGCTTCTTACTTTGCTGAACTGCAGCGGCTAAAAGCCTGATCTGTCCAGACTTTCTTCTCAAAAGAAGATATTTGCTGGTAAAAACCAAAAATTCGAACTGTTTCTGAAATCTCTACGTTCAACTATTCATGATCAATCTTAGTATAAAAATGGTCATTAGAGCATTTTGTGTTATTGGAGCACCCCAAAAATGGTTTATAGTACATGGAATATTTTAGACTTAGAAAAAATTGTAATGGGGGAAAATACTTTCAGCAAAGTTTATGTTCATAGCAATCCAGTGAATTGCTACATCTATTATGTCCCCACTTTACTGATTTCTTAAATAACTCTGCTAGCATTACAGGCAGTTTTTATTTCTTAGCACTTTGGGATCTCTCAGAAGTTCCCATAGCTACCAGATAGATGGATTCTCAGGAAATGCACTTTGTATTTTTGTTTCTGTAAAATGTATTTGGAGGGATGCCCTGAATGTTACAAGACCCATATGTCTTCATTTAAAAATAAAATCAAGACTGCAAGAGGCTTTTTAGAAGTTTGCTATTTTTTTGACATTAGTGGAAGTTTCACAATCCAGCTAAGCTCCCTTTAATATCCATAACCAGGAAATAAAAACTTATCTAATGAATTAAAGTATTACTGTTATATTGTGGGGGAGATAAAATTAAAATCATATCACTTAATTGCTCAGAGTCATGTTTGGTGGTTGAAAATGTGTTTTGAGTCTTTTCCAGATGTTTCCTCAAAAGTAATATTTATTTCATTATGAAATTGCAGGTCTTCAAGGGATTTGCAGCAAATGATACAAGATGAGGATGAGTTGAAGGAAGTGACTGATTTGCGTAAAATAGCTGCTCAATTATTGCAACAAGACCCACATAACAGGTAGGTTGCACTTTTATTCTTCTCAATTTTGAAATTACAGCAACTATTTGGATACAGTAAAATGATTTGTCAACAATACGTCTAATTAAAATATACTGTCTACTTTCAGTTTGAAGTGGCATGATGCAAATTACCTGATAATTGAGTAATTCTCACTTTGCTGTTAATTACAATGCCTAACTCCAGCCACCGTGATGTGATATGTTACTGTAGAAGCACGTAAAACGTTTTGCAAAAAGGCATGAAATTTATACCGGATGCATTTTTTTCAAAGGTAACATTGTAAAGGCAGAGAGATGCAGTTTTAGACATTAAGGTTTCATTTAGATGGTATCTTGAAGATAACATTTTTGTAAATCTGTTTTTGTTTGGGACCATGAAATTTTAAAATAATTTTGTCTTTCTCTCTTGTATATTTCTGCCTCTTTTTGCATTCTTCTTTTAATCTTTCTACCTAATTCTTTTGTGATTTTGGTGTGCAGTCCAGTTCAGTACTGCTAATCTTTCTGTTCTTATGATTTCATATATTGCCAAATATGGCAGTTTTATTTTTAGAATATTAAATACCTAGTATTGATTTTCTTTTGCATATTATTACTAATAACTTCCATATGCTTTCCGATGCCTTTTACTTCCTTGTTTCACACTGGGATGATTGATGTTCATGATGTTTGAGTACAGACGGAGACCATTAACTTTTAAAGCATCATTCAATGAAAACTTTGTCGAGAGGAGAAAGGCAGCAGGACCAGGATCAAGGTACATGTACAGAGCAACAAAATAGTGGAAGTGACTTTCTTGTAGCACTATGCAAATTTCCAAGACAAGTGTTAAACCAGTTATATTCAGCTGGCACACACAGTGCTAACATGAAATTGTGCCCAGGATCTTGTGTCCATGGAAAGTGCCAGGTGAAGTTTTTTTAGGATTGCCATTCTGGATTTTTAGATATTGATATTGTTCTGTTATACCACAATTGTATATAGTCGACAAAAAGGGGAATAAACAAAATGTTCAGGACAAAGGATAGTATGCTTATATCATTTGTTGGAAGTCTTCTTGCATGCAGATTTGTCATTTCATTAGTTTGATACTTTCCATTTTAAGATTTCAAATCTTTTTAAATCGGATATGCTCTGCCTTCTAGGTTAGCGTGTATAGTTAACCATTGCTTGTTAGCAGTTCAGTAATGATTGGAGATTAGAGTTTTTCATCTCCATTGACATCTATTTAGCTTAAGTTTCTTTAAGAGATCTTATTTTGG
Source organism: Stegostoma tigrinum (assembly GCF_030684315.1). NCBI lineage: Eukaryota > Metazoa > Chordata > Chondrichthyes > Orectolobiformes > Stegostomatidae > Stegostoma > Stegostoma tigrinum. The sequence continues at coordinate 61,822,138 of NC_081368.1, forward strand.
CTATTGCTGAATTCTGTTTTAGTATGTGAAGCCAAATAACTGTTGGAATTTTGAGCCATACAATCTTTTCTTTGGAATGATCTAAGCATAGGTAATGGTCTTTATTTGCTGCTCCTAATTAGGCCAGCTGGAGTTTAAAACAAAAACTAGAGTCTGCACTACATAAACAGGAGATTAGATTAGATTCCCTGCAGTGTGGAAACAGGCCATTTGGCCCAGCAAGTCCACACTGCCCCTTGAAGCTTCCCACCCAGACCCAACCCCCTATAACCCACACACCCCTGAACACTCTGGGCAATTTAGCTTGGCCAATCCACCTAGCCTGCACATCTTTGGACTGTGGGAGGAAACTGAAGCACCTGGAGGAAACCCACACAGACACAGGGAGAATATGCAAACCCTGCACAGACAGTTACCTGAGGCTGGAATCGAACCTGGGTTCCTGGCGTGCTGAGGCTGCAGTGCTAACCACTGAGCCAGCGTGCCACCCTGGTAGTGAGTAGCTACTGGTACCATCAGGATCTCCAAAATCTCTCATTGACAGTAAACACTTTCCATTGTGTACAGTGGTCAAGTAGTGTCCATTGTATTTTTGTTACTTTCTTTTTGCACTTTAGGTATTGTTAAATTCCTGATGCCTCAGTTAAGTAGACTATGTAGTTAATGCTATAATGTGCCAAATGGGTGTAAGAGGTGTGATTTGGGGGATTCTGTACACAGATGATAAATTTGAATGAGGCGTCTGAAAATAATGAACCCGTGCTGTCAATCTCCCAGGACTTTTTAACTCAGTCTATTATTCTGCATGTGGCATAACATCTTGAATGTTTTACAATTAATCTTTTCTGTGTTCTAGTACCTGTTTTAATGTTTCAGTTCCTTTCTTTAAATTTATTAATGGACTGTGGGACCTGCTTCTTTACTGATGCATTTTAGTTCATGTTAGCTAGCTGTGTCTGTAATTTGTGAAGTAAAATGCTTGACATTTTCAACTCAAGTGTAACATTTCATCCATCTTTTCTTTTCACCATGTTGTTTGTATGCTTACATCCTGTGCAGATTATTTGGCCCAACTAGTCCATACTGCTGTTTATTCTCCAGTTGAGCCTCCTGTCTTCTCTCCTGCTCAAAGCATCATTGTACCCAGTGGAGAGGTGATGGCCTGTTGGTATTATTGCTGGACTGTCAATCCAGAAACTGAGATAACATTCTGGGGACCTGGGGTCAAATCCCACATGGCAGGTGGTGGAATTTGAATTCAATAAAATACCTGAAGTTAAGAACCTAATAATGACCATGAACCCATTGTCGATTGTCATAAAAACCCATCTGGTTCACTAATGTCCCTTAGGGAAGGAAACTGTCATCCTTACCTAGTCTGGCCTACGCATGACTCCAGACCCACATCAACGTAGTTGACACTGAACTGCTCTCTGGGTTATTAGGGATGGGCAATAAATGCTGCCTAGCCAGCGACTCCCTCATCTGTTAATGAATAAAGAAAAATAATCTATTCCTTTCCCACTCTCTCATACTTGCCAGCTCACCCTAAACACATCTACACTATTTTCTTCAACTACTAATGGTAATGAGTTCCATTTTCTCACTGTTCTTTGTGTAAAGATGTTACTTTTGCATTTCCTATTGGATTTCTTGAGTATCTTAAACTAATGGCCTTCAGTTATGCTATTCTCCAAGAGGAGAAATTCTCTCTACACTCTTAACAGATCCTTTTATACCTTAAATTTTTTTTGGCTCATCCTTCAGCTTTCTCTCAAAAGTGACCCACCCTGTTGATTGCTTCCTGACATGCATACCTGTACATTTCTAATACTGATCTCTGGAGCTCTGCAATGTTTGTATATCCTTTTTTATTCATCTGGCCACCAAAGCTACATGCAGTATTCTACATGTTGTCTAACTAATGTTCATTACAGGTTTAGCATAACTTACCCATTTTCAATTCTGTCCCTGTGGAAATAAAGCCAAATGCCTGGTTTGTTTCTTTGTTAAATATCTTTACAAATGTGTGGCACAACTTTTAATGACTGATACCTTTGTACTTTGAGATTCCTTTATTCCTATATCCTAGTAGTCCAGCTCTTTCCATGTAATATGCGACCTACTCCCTGCTCATACAGAAGTACACTACTACATGTGTTGAATTTCAATCGTCAATTATTTTCCCATTCAGCAAGTTTGTTACCAATATCTTGTAACTTAAACCATAAAATATTGAAGCAGAATTATGCCGTTCAATCCATTGGATCTGCTCCATTATTTGATCATGGCTGATGTATTTCGCAACCTCATTCTCCCTGTAAGCCTTGATTCCCTTCATAATCAAGAATCTAGCTGTTTATCTCAACTTAGGTTCAGTCAATGACTTGGCCTCCCTCTAGTTGAAGAAATTCTCCTCATTTCAGTTCTAAAGTGTTTTCACTTTTTTCTGAAGCAGTGCCCTTGGGAGCTAGTTTCTCTTCCGAGTGGAAGTATCTTGTCCACAGCCACTCTATCCAGGCCTTTCAGTATGCTGTAAGTTTCAATGTCATCTTTTTAAATTACATTGAGAACAGACCCAAAATCCTCGACCATTCCTCATGATAAACCCTTCATCTCCTGGTTCATCCTTGTAAACCTCATCTGGAATTTACTTCTCACAATCGTCCTCTTACAGAATGTGTCCCCAGTTTTATCATTTTATAACTTTTTTTGGTTTAAAAGTCAAAATTATGAACAGAAATGGCCCTGGCAGTGATCCCTACGGAACAACATTCCCACTGTCTGTCAGGCTGAATGACTAGCCTTTATTTCATTTACGTGTTCCAAATTGAAACCAGCCAGTGATGCATTATAAGGGTTATGTTGCGTAACTTATTATGGGCCACATTGTTGAAGAACTTCTGAAAATCTTGGTAAGTTTCAGCTGTATGCCATTGTCCACTTATATCCTAAACAAAATTTGTTACCAGGATTTCCTTTTTAAAAATTCACCAAGCTGAAACATGACTTCCCAGCAGCAGTTTCTACTTTCTTTTGTGATAAATGATAACATAACTTTCCTAATTACTTGCAGTACTGTGTACTAACCTTTTGTAATTTGTGCATGAGGAGAACCCAGGTTCCTCTACACTTTCTCACCACTTAGATTACATTTCTTATATTCTTCGAGGCAAATGAGAGTTTTACATCTTACTATATTGTGTCCTGCTTGCAACATCCTTGCATGCTCAATTAACCCATTTTAACTATTTTGTAACAAAAACAGGAAATGCTGGAGAGAATCAGCAGTTGTGGCAGCGCATGAAGAGAAAGATGGTTTCAAGTCTGTACACCCTCTTCACGACTTAGTTTCCTACCTACCTTTTTATGCCATCAACAAATTTGACAACGTACCTTCAGTCCCTTTGTCTTTAAATAAATTATAAACAGTAGAGCCCAACGCTGATCTCTGCCACACCACTCTTTGCATCTTGCTAAAGTGGAACAGGCCTCTTTGCGCCCTACCCTCTGCTGCCTGGTATTGTTCTAATCTGTTAGCCAGTGTTCTGTCAGTGCCAACACACTATCCCCTACACCATGAGCTTTTATTTTCCACAACCTTTGATGTGGAATCTGATCACATGCCATCTGGATACCCAATCATAGTGCATCCAAAGGCTCCCCTCTATCCATGGCATATGCTGCTCCCTCAAAGAACACCAGTGGACTGATCAAAAATGATTTCCCTTTCACAAAACAAAGTTGATTCTGTCTGATTACTTTGAATTCATCTCTGGGTTCTGCTATAACATTTTTCTTAATATCTTCAATGTTTTCTGTGATGGAAGTAAGCTAACCAACCTGCTCTCTATCACCCTCTTGCTTTGAATAAAAGTGGTACATTTGCTATCTCATGGGACTATCCCTCAATCAAGGAAGTTTTGAAAAGCTCAAATAAGTACGTCAACTGTTTTGTTTAGCCACTTCTTTTTAAGATCAACGATGCAGTCCATCAAGACCCAGATGCTGCAACAGTTTACTCAATACCTTTGTAACAGTTGTGGTTCTTCTAAGTTTGTCCCTCCTTTCTGTACCTGAGATTGCTGCTTTTGGGATATTCCTTCTATCCTTTCTGACTTCTATTCTCAGTTTTAATTGGCCCACAGTATTTGATCCTGCCTTTGGTTGTCAAAACCCTAAGCTCTGGAATTCGCTTTACTATATGTCACATTTCTCCCTCATTTTTCTTCTTTCAGACATACTTTAATTTCTTTTTTGACGTGGTTTTTGATCATCTGACCTAGCCCCCTTCCATGGCTTGATGTCATTTTGTTTTATAATGCTCAAGTGAAGCACCAGGGAATAATTCATTCTGCAAAAGCACTGTACAAATTTTAGTTAGTTACTTGGCTGATAGATATTTAATGCCGGTGTTTTGGTGTTGAGATGCTGTTTTACACAATACGTGTGCATTGTGAGAGAGAATTTAGCATAGGTTTACATTTCAGCACAAGAGTCACTGTTGTTCCATGTAAAATAGTATTTTCTGATTCAATAGCTTGAGACACCTGGATTATTTAGAAGTTTCATTCACTGTGAATGGAGGCATGTGGTTTTGTGTTGACTGCTAGTAATAAAATTTGTATTTTCCAAATGTTGACATGCACCAGCCTACTACTCATTGTAAGCTGAGTCACCCCATTTATTTTTCAGTTTAATCTCAACAACGAGATCACAGAAATGCAGCTGATAAAGCTACAAACATATACTTGCAACTAATTGAAGATTTGAAAAAGAAAGCAAGAACTGAGCAGCTTCGCAGAAAATTATAAATGTTTGTGGTCAATAAGTAATGATTATCCCACCTTCTATTCAATAACATTGAATTCCTCAAAAGCAATCCTTTTTGTATAAAAACTGTCGTGTGACACTGGTCATGGCCGCTCAGAGGAAATGGATAGTTTCTTGATTTTGGGAAGAATGTGACCATGAATTTCAAATTGTGCCAGTGTATTTTAACTAGGTTGTAAATTTTAAATGGTTGTGTCATTAACTTCACACTTCTATTTTTTTTGCAGACTTTTTGGTCACTCTACTTCAGTAAGTGGAAGAGAGAGGAAGAAAAAAACGTTGGAGCCTGATAGGTAATAAATTTCACTAACAATTTTCAAGTTGAGATTTGAGAGAGCTCTTCTGGATGTATGCACACTGCCATTAACAGGTTATCAACCCTGCTTCAATGGAGAGTGCAGGAGGATATGCCAGGAGCAGCACCAGGCATAGCTGAAGAAGCCTGAAGCCTCCAAACAGGACTACTTGCACACAAAACAGCATAAGCAGTACATGATGGACAGAGCTTAAGCGATCCCACAACCACCGGATCAGATCTAAGCTCTGCAGTCCTACCGCATCCAATGGTGAATAGTGGTGACCAGTAAGTAACTTACTGCAGGAGGAGGGTCCACAAATATTCCTATCCTTAGCAATGGAAGAGCCCAGCACGTAGTGCAAAAGGTAAGGCTGAAGCTTTTGTAGCAATCTTTAGCTAGAAGTGCTGAACAGATGATCATCTCAGCCTCCTCCAGTAGTCCCCAGCATTACAGATACCAGTCTTCAGCCAATTCACTTCACACCACATAATATCAAGAAATGGTTGGAGACACCGGATACTGTAAAGGCTATGGGTCCTGACAACATTCTGGCAATAGAACTGAAGACCGTGCTCCAGAACTTGCCATTCCCCTATCCAAGCTGTTCCAGTTACAACACTGGTATCTACCTGACAATGTGGAAGATTACCCAAGTATGTCCTGTATATAAAAAAAAGGACAGATCCAACACAGCCAATTACTGCCCCATCAGTCTATTTCGATCATCAGTGAAGTGCCGTAAGATGTCATCAACAGCGCTATGAAGCGGCACCTGTTCATTGATGTCCAGTTTGGCTTTTGTCAAGGCCACTCAGCTTCTGAACTCATTACTACATTAGAGCCTTGGTTCAAACATGTATAAAAGAGGTGAGGTGAGAGTGACAGCCTTTGACGTCAAGGCTACATTCGACCAATTGTGCCATTAAGGACTTCCCGCAAAACTAGAATCAGTGGGTATCAAGGGGCAAACTCTCCGGTGTTTGGAGTCCTACCTGACATATAAGATGGTTGTGGTTATTAGCGGTCAGCCATCTCATCTCTGACATCTCTGCAGAAGTTCCTCGAAGTAATGTCCTAGGCCCAACCATCTTCAGCTGCTTCATCAATGCCCTTCCCTCCATCATAAGGTCAGAAGTGGGGATGCTTGTTGATTGTGCAATGTTCAGCACCACTTGTGACTCATCAGATACTGATGCAGCCCATGTTCCAATACAACAATGTCTAGACAGTGTCCTGGCTTGGATTAACAAGTGGCAAGTAACATTCACGCCACAGAAATGCAGGCTGACCATCATGAATAAGATACAATCTAACCACCGCCTCTTGGCATTCAATAGTGTTACCATCATTGAATCTCCCACTATCAACATCCTGGGGGTTACCATTGAAAAGAAACTTCCCACGTGAACACACTGGCAACAAGAGCAGGTCAGAAGCTAGAAATACTGCAGCAAGTAGCTCACTTCCTGACTCCTCAAAGCCTGTCCACCATCTACAAAGCACAAGTCAGGACTATGATGGAGCGCTCCCCGCTTGTCTGGATGAGTGCAGCAACATTCCAGACGCCTGACACCATCCATGACAAAAGAGCCTCCCTTCACTGCTGACACTCAGAAGTAGCAGTGTATACTACCTATAGATGCTTTGCAGAAATTCGCCAAAGATCCTCGGACAGCAGCTTCCAAAGCCATGACAGCTTCCATCTAGAAGGACAAGGGCAGCATGTAAATTGGCAGTGGTTCCCCTCCAAGCCACACACCATCCTGACTTGGAAATGTATTGCTGTTCTTTCCCTGTCGCTGTTGTCGAATTTCTGGAATTTCATCCCTAACGGCATTGTGGGTCAACCCACAACAGGTGGATTGCAGCGATTCAAGAAGGCAGCCCACCAGCACCTTCTCAAGGGCAACCAGTGATGGAAATAAATGTTGGCCGGCCAGCCAGCCACGTCCAAATCCCATAAATAAATAAAAACTTAGAACAGTACTTTGTGCTTGTGTTAATACATATGGTATTTGAACTCTCAAGCAGAATAAGAATAATTTGTCTGTATATCTAGCAATTATCACTGTTCCATTAAACCTTTTACACTGCACAAGGAAAGTAATAATTTCCTAGTCGCCACTGCATCTTAATTGGCAGAAGGCAACAGATATAAGTTAGCAGCAAATGTTTTTCTAAAAATACTCTGCTATACAGACAAAGGCTACCAAGCTAAGTGCTTTCTGCCGACAAGTGAGGTCATAGCTAAGATGAAAGAATAACACTGACACTGAGGATGCTGGAAGTACAGAAATAAAAACAAAGTGCTGGAAAATCTCAGCAGGTCTGATTGCACCCGTGGAGAGAGAAACAGAACTAATGTCTCAGGTCTGATATTTTTCTTTAAACTTAGCTTCACAACTAAACTGCACATTTAGAAATTTATAGTATGTGAGATGCTTCGAGATGTGACACCATATAAATCCAAATCCTGATAATCGAGATGTGACACCTTATAAATTCAAATCATGATAAAACACAATTATTTGATGTTAAATTTCATAATTACCACAGTGTTCATTACAAATCACATCTGCTATATTTTCCCCAAAATAACGTCTCAACTCATGCAATCTTAATCTAAACTACCCGCCACTCAACCTTATTCCTCTGATCTCAGGCTTCTTCTTCCTTATTTACTGGTGAAAGACTCATGGTAAGGTTATTAGCAGCAAATGTGTTTGAGAAGTACTTATGATTAGCAAGTGGCTCTTCATCATTTCTTTCCTTTGAGTTTGTGGAGGCTGGGGTGTATTTTCCTGTGGTTGCCTATTAGTGGATGCAGCTGCTGCACCATGTATTTTGAGAACTGTTGCACACCTGTATTTCATCCTTTGCCAAATTTCATTGAATTTCAATCTGCCTTGTTAACTTCAGGAAAATTAATTGCATTTCTCAGATTTTTCAACATTTACAGTGCTGAATTTGTAAATGGCAAATGTTAATTTTTGTTGCAATTCTGTTTGTAAGCTCAATACAGTAAGGGGAAAGCAATTATTCTGTCTAATTTCATATAACTAATAACAAAGGTTTAACTTCACAATTATTAAATTAAAGCTGAGAACTAATTACTGCTACTTCCTTGCAAGCATTTTGAAGTATCCTCCGATCTGTGGAATACTTTGTATAGAATAAATCTGTTTGTGTGTAAACTTACTTTTTCTAAACTCTTGTTGCACCAAAGTTGTTTATGTTTAATCCATTTGCCACTCTTTCCTCTGCAGATTGCAAATAAATGTATACTAAATTTAAAATAAATGTGCAGATGTACAAATGTACATTGAATGGCATAGAGTTGTTAACAATAGAAACTTATTTTTAAAAAAAACACCTGGGTATCATTTTACTTGGGCTCATTGTCCTCAGCTTAAAATAAGAGTGAAACTCAGTTGGTTTATGTTCACCATTGCTTTCCGTTAATTTTGTGTAGGGCCATGTACCTCTGGTGAGGAGAGGATAGACAGTAAGAAAGAGGACCAGAATATTTAGCCTATTAAGACTGCTCCACCATTTAATAAGACTTTGGCTGATCCACTTGTGGATTTGACTCCATTTTCCTCCATACCCAATCTCCTAGACTTCCTCGAACATCAAAAATCTGTCTGATTTGACCTTGGAGTATATTCAGTGACTCAGCTTGCACTGCTCTCAAAGTAAATTCCAAATATTAAGATCATCTCTGGTTTAAATAAGAGACCTTATATTTTTACTGTGTTCTTAACTTCCAGATTCTCCCACAAGAGAAAAATCTCCCCGGTGTCAAATCTGTTTTTTAAAAAAAAGTCTTGGATCTTATTTCACAGTAAGATCACCACTCATTTTTCTAAAACCCCAGTGAGCATTGGCCCATCCTGCTCAACTTATTCTCCTAACGCAGTTCCATCATTGCAGGGATCAACTTAGTGAACGTTCTCCTGTTGGGACCCTAAACTACTTACAATCTGTATCAATAATTTGGATGTAAAGACTGCTTGTGTGGCTAGTAAATTTGCTGTTGACACAAGGATATGAAGTGAAGTAACAAGGTTTTGAGTTGGATTAACACAGCAGGCCGGGCAGCATCAGAGGAGCAGGAAAGCAGACGCTTTGGGTCTGGACCCTTCCTCAGAAATGGGGGAGGGGAAGGGGTCTCTAAAATAGTTGGAGAGGGGGGGAGGTGGTGATAGAAGGTGGATAGTGGACCAGGTAGGTGGAGAGAAGACGGACAGGTCAAGGATGTGGGGATGAAGCTAGTAAAGGTAAGTGTGGTTGGGAGTTGGGATGGAGGTTGGTCAGTGAGGAGGGAGGGGCAGGTAGATGGGAGGGAGGACTAACAGTCTGCTTTCCTGCTCCTCTAATGCTGCCGGGCCTGCTGTGTTCATCCAGCTTTATACCTTGTTGTCTTAGGCTCCAGCATCGGCAGTTCCAGCTATCTCTCTGTAGTGAAGTAAGTTGTAAACATGGCATAAGGAGCTTGAAAAGGAATATCAATTGAATGGACACAAATTAGGCAGATGGAATATTATGTAGGAAAGTGTGAATGAAACCACTTTGGCATTTAGGAAAAGTATATTATTTAAATGGAAAAAGCTCAATATTGGTATTGAGGGATCTGGATAACCATGAACATGAAACACTGGAAAAAGCGCATGTGAGCTGTGCTCACATCTCATGTATTAATTGAAAAAAGTACCGAGAAGATGCAGTTTGTTATTCAAAAGATCGATAGTGATTTTTGTTTAGTATATCATTGTTAATGTGCTCCCTGAAAATGTTAAATAATAGATACTTGTGCACAGTACTTTGCTGATTTATTAATTATTGTGAAGTTGTGCAGTTTTTCTTGTAAATGAAGTGTTTGCAGTTGCCTGGGAATTAGCTTATTTACCGCAACTACAGTAACATTTCATAGGGGAAGCAAGTCTGGTATTTCTCAACATAATTATTTGTCAAATGTAAAAATGTAGTTTGGAGATTGTGTGAAGTAATGGACTGCCACATTCCAGAAGCATTTTGGGCACTTGAGGAAAAGTGTTAACTCCAAGTAAAAACCTCGGTAAAATAGGATCACTGAAACATTGACATGGAGCTAATACAGATATGTTTCTTCATGTGCTGAGTGTCATTTCACAAAATGATTACCTGCAGATGGACTTGATTCTGTTTAATCTTGTCAAACTAAGTGGTAGGGTTGGCTTGTTCTGCACGTTTTAGCTGGTTAAGAACCTTGAGCTTGATCCTTGAGACCTAGTTTCTTTTCAATTTTATCGTTCTGCTCAATGTAGAGAGAGAGGGCATTTGTTGTCTTGGTGTCAGATATTTCAGATTTAGTGTGTATATTCATTTGTATATTTTATAACTGTAAGAACTCCTGGTTAATACCATGGATGTCAGCATTTGATTTGACATCTGAAGCCTGGGAAAATGCCTTTTGAAATAGGGTTAACTTAAATGCCAAGTACAGTGGTAAACCATCAGTGAGGGTGTGGGTGGTGACCGTTATATTACCAATTAGTGTGACAAGGTTTTTTGAATAAACCTACCCATGCAAAGATGGCCAAACTGTCAAATGCTTTAAAACCTTTTAAAATACATTGTCATCATTCAATGCAAAAGATTCATGTGTCTTTAAAAACATCCAGACGTCTTTGCAACACTCCCTGTATTGTTTTTTTGGTACATTTTTTTAGAAAGAGGAACACTTGGTAGTCTAGAAAATTCAGGGTGATTACCAATGTGAGCATACCAATACTGTGGCTGGAAAGTGGACAATTGATTTGTCTGTCGCGTACATGCAAAATCATGATTATAGGGTGGGAAAATGGAGTAATGATTCACACAGCCTTCAAAAGATTTGCAACACGCACTTTATAAAAAGTTTTCATTTGGGTTCATTGGAGCTACATGTATGTTGGTTTAAATACTGTTGCAAAACTCAATTTTGACTTTCCTCCCAGTAGGTCAGATAAAGCAACCTCACCGGGATCACCGTACAGATGTCATGTAAGTTTTAGTGTTTAGCATTTATTTTAGTAAATCTGATTGTATATACTTTTCCATTTCTGTTGTATTGCTTTATTGTGGGTTCAGGTTTGTCTCGAGTATTTTCCTGAGCTACATTGGTACTTTTTTGACTTGGACTTTACTTGAGTCTAGGATGCCAAATGGTGGCAGGGACCCGAGCCCACGATTCTCCGACAGCATTCATGGAGTTTCCAATTTATACGATATAGAATAATTGATTATCAATTATTGTAACAGGGAGTGTTTAGAATAAAAAGTTCTTTCAGTAATAATCTTGCACTTAACTGAAATCTATTTTTACGAAAGGCCGACAGAAGTATCAATCGTGCAAACCTTTTAAGGTGTCATGCATGGAAATTTCAAGCACTGAAAACCTCTTTGCCTTATGTATATTTGAGTTGTGCAATTGACAGCAGAGATCAGAGTGACAGAGCTGTCAATCAAGTCATGTTTTTGTGCAGCTTGGCTGTTTCTAGAGTCCAATGGATGTCTGGGCTCTCTGACTAGATTGCACAATGAAGTTTGATCAGGAGAAGATACTGAGCGTCCGTTTATTCTGGGTGTGGAGGTTAATTTTCACACTTTCTGACATTTCTGTTTGGATTGCTGTTCTGTTTATGACAATGCCAGTGCTTCAGTGTGAATATACATGTAGGACCACAGAGGATTTGTTCTTAACGGTGTTAGTTTTCTGTCAGTGTTTACTTTGTTTCAGTCTATTAGGGACAATGGTGGAGATAAGCAATAAAATGTATTCTTTGGTGTCTTTTCTTTCCATTTAAATGCCTCATTCCCTACCTGTACAAATACAAATAGGAGTCTACGGCATAGAAAACGACTATTCAGCATGTGAAATCTACACCAGTCAAAATCAAGCATCTAACTTTTCTAATCCTATTTTCCAATCCTTGGTCCCCAGCCTTGTGAGCCCTGGCATCGCAACTGTACAACTAAATACTACTTAATGTGGATATGGAAGTTTCATTAGCCGTTCTGCATGCTATAAACCCAGTTGGCTTTCAACTTTGTCAGAGCTCCATGTTGTTGGTTGATTGTGTTCATCTTACAACTTTAGGCAAGGCATAATTTCAAGTTGGAGCAGAAATTGTTGTGGTAATTATATGTTTTGATAACCATGTACTCCTTGTTTCTAAAGGCTTTTAGTGGTATTTGCTTGATTTTTTATTTATGTATTTGTCTAAATATTTTCTGTATATATTCCAGTCTCTGGCTCTTTCTGATGAAGTTGAGAAGAAACCAGAGGTAACCAGTACAGATCATAAGTACACCGAGGCACAGCAACATACAAAGTGGCGTCATGAAGAAAGGCGACATGTTAAACAAATGAGGAAAGATCATATGAAGGTATCTGAAGCTTTTTGCTAGGTGTTTGATAAACCAATGACTTTGCATTTATATAGTACTTTTCATGGCTTCTGAACTTCTCAAGTGCTTCATATAAAGCGAAATACTTTTTGAAGTGTAACCTGTGCTACAGAGTAAGAAACATGACAGACAATTGTTCAGCAAACGCTTAGAAACAACAGTATGATAATAACCAGGTAATTTTAAAAAAAATTATTGTGGGATCAATATTGGCCAGACTACCACAGCTGCTTTACCAATTGACTTCTTTTATACCTTTCAGGCTAATAAAACATTTGGTCAAAGAAGGGCCAAAGTTGACTCTATGAACCTAATCTTCTGTCTGTATATTATGTGGGCTAATGCCTGGATGAGTGCAGCTCCAGTTTGACATAAATTTAGGATAAAACAGTCCTGTTGATTGGCACCATATCTACAAACGTGAAATTCCTCCACCATTGGTGCTCAGCAGTAGTGTGTACGATTTACATACAAAATGCGCTGCAGAAATTCACCAAGGCTTTTTTAAAAAGCACCACACCAACCCACAACCACTGCCATCTAGAAGGATAAAGACAGTAGGTACTTGGGACCACCACACCAGTAAGTTCCCCTCCAAGCTACTTGCCATCATAATTTGGAAATGTATTGTCACATGTTGCAAACAAGTACATGTTGCAAACAAGTAACCGATCAAATATAGTACAAAAAAGTGCAAAATGAGCACTTAGGCAAAAAGGTGGGGAGAGGCAGTACACGATGAAACAATTCTGAAGAGTGTACAGTGATATAAGGACTTGGACATTACCTACATAAATTGTGTGTGTGGTTGGCAAACCTAAGACGTTTTGAGATTCATGAAAAGACTATTGAATCCAAAAGCAGGAATGTAGTGTGCTAAACCATTGTAAAATTTTGCTTAGGCTACCACAAGAGCACTGTACTATGTTCTGATCACCATACTTCAGGAATAATGTGAAGCTGTTTGAGAAGGTGCAGAGGAGTTTTATCAGATTGGATTCAATGATTGAGGGGCTTTGCAGGATAAATGCTGAGAGGATGTTTTCCCTCATGGGAGAGTCTAGAATCAGAGGGCATAGTGTCAGAATAAAGGGGTGCCAATTTATAAGTGGAATGAAGAGGAGTTTCTTCTCTTAAGCGTTGAGAACCCCTTGCCAGAGAGAGCTGTAGGGGAAAGTCCTTCAATACATTTAAGGCTGTGTTAAATGGATTCTTGACCTAGTAGGGGAATGGAAGATTATGGAGAAGTGCAAGAAAGTGGACATAAGGAATGCCTGATCGGCGATTATCCTGTTGAGTGGTGGAGTGTCAGGTTCAAGGGGCCAAACGGCCAACTCTGTTCCTATTGCTTACACTGTTAAAATTTAGCTATTTTTGTTTGGAGAAGCTGGGGCTGTTCTCCATTGAGCAAAGTAGGTTGAAGGAAAATCTGATAAAGATATAAAAGAAAGGCTAACATAAGACTAGCATAGAAAAGCTGTTCCCATAAATTGTATGAAAACCAAATACCATCGTTTTTTGCCACTAGATAAAGCATCGTGAATAGCATTTCTAGCCACTTATCTGGAATTTGCTGCCAGTAGTGGTGATGGAAATGAAGACGGTCAACGATTTCAAAAATAAATTAGATAGGACTTGAGCAAAATAAACTTGCAAGCAAACGTGGCTAAATGGATTTCCCTACAGAAACGGATTTCTCCACAAAGTCGGTGTGGACCTATGTGACCATTCATGCCAATTTTGACATTATATTTCGACTTTTTTAAGTATGTTGTAGTTTCTCCTGAAGAAAAATCTTTGTAATGATTATCAATGATAACAGTCCCCCTCATTATTGCATGACTAAATTTGTATGTTCCAAATCGGGCTGGTAAAACAGCCTTGGCTACAGTGATGTTGAATTTTCATTGTTGCCTTTCAAAGCAAATGAGGAATTCTGCGGTGGCAATGAATGTTTCTCTTAATGCGCTAATAAGGTTTGCTACTTAAGTCATGTTTTACTTTGGCGTTCATAGATTATCAAAAGGATGAAGAATGAAGAATCCTGCCAAATATTTGTGCTTAGTTGTGACTGTCATTGACCAGAGCAGCTATATTTCCAGTCATTCGAACTAATTTGTTACTTCAGGGATCACAGCAATTGGAGTTGCAGTTGTTAGCCTAATGAGCGTGATATCTAAAATGAACCCTTTTCAGAGTTTCAACGCCATTTGGGGGTTGTGTTTCATTCTGCTGTAAGACGTTACAAGCCAAGTTTAAACTATAACCTTGGTGACTATGACAACAAAGCAACCCCTTTATTACTGGTAATCACTTGACTATCTGCTTTTTAAAATTCCTGCATTACTGTACATCTGATACCTTACAATGTGCTTAATATTTTGCAAACAAAAACCTTTGTATGATAATATTTGTTCATTATTTTAAAAATTCATTTTAGAAAACGTGATTAAGTTTTTGTTAATGTATGGTGCCTCTTTTCTCTTGACAGTTAAAATCTTCAAAGAAAAATAAGGAGGAATTTGAATATGAAAATGAGGTATGTGTTGACTGTTTGTTCAAAATATTCTTAACAATGCTTTTTCTCTACCAGTTTTATGATGCAAGTGATATTGCTTCACATTTTCACAGGAAGTGTATTTTGTGGATGTTGGAAAGAATTTCTAACACTCGTAGAATACTGTAATTGGCAGATGCAGTTCTGATTGTGGCTTTGAAGCAGTTTATTCCCATTGGATTTAACTTGGCCATAACATGTTAAAACTGCTTCATATCTGATCCGTGTTCCTTTTGTTTTCTCATGCTCAATGCTTGCAATTCTCCCCACCCTAACTCTAGATACAGCAACTAATGTGCTGTGGAAATTATGAAGTGGATATGAAACATCCACAGTATTTTACCTCCAAAGTAGCACTGCTGATTCTGCATTTTGGTATTTCATGCAAAACTATATTGATACTTTGTCCTTGATTAAAGTTTGCTTCAAGTTATCCTGAACGTCAGCAAGAAGAACAATTATGAAAATAAAGTTAAATTAGTTGAAGGAATAAAAATGAAACAAAGTTCAGTTACAATCACTGAGCCATTTTTTTGTGTATTTAAGTTCTGTTGAAGTTACAAAGCTCAATGTCTCAATTCCCTCTCAAATTGAGTGACTTTCTTGCCTAGTTGTTTATTTTATGTGTACAATACAGGGGATTACAGAAACATTGTTGCAATTACATTATTGCATGAGCCACGTACCTCTTGTTGGATAAAATACCTGTGAACTCAACTGTGAGAAAAGTTATCACAAGATTTCATTTTTATGCTGAAATGGAGCTAAGTGGTGGTAAGAGGGTTCAGCCTCTGCACTAGTGTGTGCTCATACTGATGATAATCACCAGAATGAATGAAACTTGCAGGTTAAGAAAAATGATGTTCTGTTGTTACAAATGCTTTGTTTAATGAGTTTATTATTAGGGATAATTCAGCAGGTTTAATTGGTGACCTGAACTTTGCATGTGCTCAGCAGATAATTAGTACATTCCCCAGTACAGATACAGACTTTGGATAGCCATCTCTTTAGCTAAGAAAGATATCTCCTTCATTCAGAGACCAGCTGGTCAAAGATCCTATTGAACTGTAAATGGATTTATAAACTAAAATTAATTCCCTCAAAATTTAATTAGTTTTGACTTTGTTACCTCAAGATAAAATCAACTAGTGATAACTTTTAAATACAGTTAATGAATTTAACTGCTGGTTATACTGTATTCACTTGGGCACTGAAAATCACATTTTACTCAAGAATTAAAATGAGAATTATCTTTGTCATAATTATTAGAGCAACTCGCTGTTGCTACTGAAAATGAGAGGAACATGATTATGTCCAGTTTCACTTTTTTGATGTGCTACTTTTTCCCAAAAGAAATGAAGACATCACTTGTTATCTTCTAAGAAATATGTCTCTTCCTCCCTTTTCCCATTTCAACCTGCTGCCCCAGCACTCAGTTACAACATCTATTAGAAGCTGCTGTTATAAGGAAACATCAAATGTCAAATCTGGTTTGTTCTGATGTTGTTCATTCTGTTTCAAATAGATGGTGAAATTATTTTCTTGGCAATATTATTTGTAGCATTTCCTTCATTTAATACTTCATCCTGGTTTATTTGCTTCTGTTTTCACTCCTACAGCCTGATACTGAAACTACATATATGTCTTCACCATCTTCTGTTCAAATCATAAATTCATTTTCTTCAGTCCAGACAACACCCAGTGTGTCATATGAGGTATTGTTACTGCATTTATTTGTTGTCATTACTTTTATCACTGTTCAGACATTTTCACGGATACACGTGTCGCAGAGCGATTTCCACGGGATCAGTAAATTAATCGTCCCCATATAGCTTTCTTCATTTTGTTTGTTTATTTTGCCTTGGAGCTTACAATTGATAAGCTTCTGTTTATTTTACATGTCTTTTTAATGTTAAATGTGAACAGGAACTTTATTAGGATGGAAAAAAGTTGACACTAAATTCCTGTTACCTTTTCTAAATTCTGATTGAGCCCCTTACTTAGGTGAAGGGCAAGTGACTTGCTCTCTTGGTTGGGGGGGGGTGGGATCTGCTTTGAAACTAATAATTTAGGTGAATGAAAGCATTTTATGATGATTTCCTTAATCTGTTAGTTTCTTTCCTTTCCCTGGGAAGTACAGTACTTCTGCTTAGCAGGGAACTGCAGGACCAAAAGGGGGTTGCAATCTGCCATTCTGTGTCATACAACAAAATATCTTCCTGCTACAACACTTCATCTCTCTGTGAATTTCTGTTTTGCTGAAATTCTGTGGAAAATATTTGTTTTATGATTGAAAATAATTAATTGTGCAATTCAGAACAAATTTTAAAGTAACACCCTTAAGAGTCCATGATAGCTCAGGGGTGTTTCCAATGAGTAGCTGAATCAAACCAATCAGGACCAAAATTTGATCGCTCTGTGTGCTTTTAGATCATATCAGTGCTGTTTCCATTTGCTGAATTGACCGTCTTTGTAAAGGCCAGCATTTATTGTGCATTCCTGGATTACCTTTGTGAAGTTTGTCGCAAGCTGTCTGAAACAACTACCATCTATGCAGTACTGATTATCAATGGTGCTTTGAACAGTGAGTCTGACGATTTTAACTTACCAATAGTGGAGGAACAGTTATCAGTTAATATGGCGTATTTCTAGGAGGGGAAGTGAGGTAGTGGTGTTCCAATTTGCTTGCTGCTCTTGCTTTTCTAGGTCATAGCTCTTCTGCTGTCAAAGGAGCTGAGATGAATTGATATAGTCCATCAATATTACCAGTAGTTTGCTACTTAATGGAAGTAGGCCGTTAGATTACTCTTTGGTTGTTTTTGTTCTGTCTGGCTTTTTATGCATAAGGCTTACAGTGGCAAGACATCCTTTGATGAATCCTGATATTGTGGATGTACTGAAAAATAATTATTAAATAAATATACTGAATAAATATTGGTTAGTGGCACAGACTTCAGGAGCACTTTTTTAAACCACTTCAGCTGGAATGTTTTTGTGGCCCATAGCATATGTTGTGCTTGGTGGACTCGGATATTTCTTGATATCATGCGGAATGAATAGACTGAGCTGAATACTGCCATATTCAATTTGGGCATCTCAAGAGAGTGCTGAAATAGATTATCCACTTGACACTTCTGAGTGAAGATGTTTACAAATATTTCAGCCCTGTATTTGCATCACCTTGCTGTGCAACACCATCAGTGAGGGTGGGGATGTTTAGATGTGGAATTGCAACATTTTGGAACAACATGTCCCGTGTTGAGAGAGCTCTCTTCAAAAGGACCATCCTGTGTGGTTATTACTTGTAACATTATTCTCATGTGTAGAAACTACTTTTGAGAGAGTGATTGGTGATCTTGATAGCTTTTTCTTCCTGGGTTGGTTATCTTGCCATTTGTTGCAGATCCAAGCTGGCACATATGTCTTTGAAGACCCGACCAGTCCAGTCAGTGATGGTGCTACCAAGCCACTGTTATATTCAACATAGAATGTACTCGTGCAGGAATGTAAATGCCCTTTTTGTCCTCCCTGCTACTTCCAAGGAGTGCTCAACATAGAGGAATATGAATTTCAGTTGAGGGAGGCAAAAAGTGACAATCAGCAGGCAGTTTTCTTGTCCATATTTGACTTGATTTTATAAAGTCTGGAGTTA
This sequence comes from Stegostoma tigrinum, assembly GCF_030684315.1. NCBI lineage: Eukaryota > Metazoa > Chordata > Chondrichthyes > Orectolobiformes > Stegostomatidae > Stegostoma > Stegostoma tigrinum. The sequence continues at coordinate 61,840,910 of NC_081368.1, forward strand.
ATGTTGAGACCTCCAGAGTATCCTCCATCTTGACAGTCATGTCACTGGGCATGGCATATCCAGGTATGGAGAAATTTGGGACATACTGTAAGGTATGATTCGGAGTACGACAGTCAGGCTGTTGTTTGAATAGTCTGTGGAACAGCTGTTCCAATTTTCATTGCTCACCAGCTGCTGTGTTATTATTTAAGCTCATGTGTCCAGAGGAATTACTGCAGGCTCCAAGATTATTGGTCTAGTAGTAGTAACATCTACCTGCCTGACAGAAGTTATGATAGTTCCATATAGTTGATCTCTGTGCCTGTAGATCTGGGAGGGGAAAGTAGCAGGTTTCAGGATGCCAGTTTGCTAGTTTGTCATCCTTGCTGAAAGTCAGTGTGAACATTGGAAAGGAATCTCTGCGATCCTCACAGATGTTGAATATCCTGAGGATGTTTACTGGTGCACGTAAATACTGAATATTTGAAAAGTAAATGGTTTTAACAGAAATCACTAATTTTGTTTCGAGTTTTGAGATTGTAAGTTTGTTTTTTGAATTGAAGCTGTGATTGAGCGATGAAGAACATGTTACTAGTTTAACAAACAATGTTGTATCCTTTCACAGGAGGATGATCGATCAATTGGATTTTTGACTCAAACCCCATCACTACCTTTTGGTCTCAAGCCTAGATCAGGTAAGTCATGTGATCATTTCCTCAATTTGTCTACTTTCCTAATTTCCACATAAGAATTTATTTGATTTCAAATGAAAGATTAGTTGCTCAAAGCTTCAGTTTTGCACAAGTAAGCTGTATGTTCAACCTGAGCTAGAACAGATTGTACCCCTGAAACTTGGTAGCCATCTCTGTCATCAAATACATAACTGAAGCACAATGATACTAAATATGAACTCGAGCCAATATCTTCGAATGTAAAACAACTGAAAATCTAATTTTTAAACAAATACAAGGATATCTGACTTGAAACTAGTACATTGCTTTATCTTCTAGCAAAATAGGCAGTTGCCATTTTGGCCAAGAGCTTCTGTCTGGAAATGACCTTTAAAATTTAACTTGTAACCAAAATTTATTTCATGAAAATTAATGTAACTGAAGTAACTTTTGAGTTGTATTCACACAGTGAAATATGTGCAGATTATTCATTGTTGTAAAAGAATTAATTATAAATGGCAACTTGTGAAGAATCGATTAATACTTGTATGCGGACATTAGGGTACACTTGGAATGTTTTGTGTAGGTACAAATATAGCTGTATACGTTCTTTCAAAAAAAAGCTTTCTACTGGAAAACAGTCTGCTTTTGTGTAAAATATTTCAAAGTATTGTGTTCTATTAGATTTCCGACCCTTTTGCTTTAAATACTAGATACGTAATGGGCTGTTATTTGCGGTGGGCTAAGGTTAGGGCATGCAACAGTCTGTCGTAAATATCCCCTTGCATGTTTAGTTTTTTGCAGAAAGTTGCTGAACATGTGACCTGAAAATGATCTTGGTCCTTGTGACATATGACTCATGATACCTTGCCACCCTAAAAAAGGACCCATTCATTATACCTACTTTCCCCTCCTTTGAACCAACCAGTCTTCTCTCCATGCCGATATTTGGTACACTATGCATACAAATATTAGAGAGTACCATTGGTCCCACTGTTATTTTGTTACCCAATTATGAACTGTTGTATAATGTTTGAGGGGTAAACATCTGATGGAATTAGTAATGATGTTTTTTGTGATGTGTCATTCAATATTCTGAAACTAAGTGACACAACAAGTGTGACAAAGCAACTTTTGAATCTTTAAATGGGGTCCATTAGCTCAATTGGTTGGATGGCTAGTTTGCAACGCAGAGTGGTATCTGCAGTATGGGTTTAGTTCCCATACTGCTTGAGATCACCATGGAAGCCCCGATGTCTTAACCTCACTGCTTGCTTGAGGTGTAGTAACCCTCAGGTTAGGTTAAGCTCTCAACCAGTCACCTCTCTCTCATGGGAGATCAGTTCATGCTTCTCTGGGACAATGGCGACCTTCGCCTTTAGCACTTATAACAGCACGGGTTGGACATGCTGCTTGCAAAACATGCTGGATGCTCACTTGAATTTTTTTTATTCACTCGTGGGTTGTGGGTGCTGCTGGCTAGCCAGCGTTTGTCTGTCCCTAGTTGCCCTTGCAAAGGATGGTGGTGAACTGCTTTATTGGACTATTGCAATCCATGTGCTGTAGATTGATTCACAATACCCTTTGATTTTTGATAAGACTGGCTGAACTGAGATCAACCGCATTTCAAGCGACAACCACAAAACAATGTTCCTATCATCTCCATGCTCCCCTCCTGTGACTTGGGTTACATTTAACTTTTTAAATTGGAACAGGTGTTGGCCATTCAGCCACTTGAATCTGTTCTGCCATGCATTGAAATCATGGGTGATCCATTTTCCATAACTCCTGTAATTAATAAAAATGCATCTTTTCTGTGATGTAATATAACAACTGATGCTGCATCCATTGCTGTTTGTGGAAGCAAGTTCCAAACACTTACTGTCCTTTGTGTCTAACATCTCTCCTGAGTAGTCTGGCCCTAACATTTAGATTGTACCCCCTAGTTCTTGAATCTCTAATTATTGGAAATATTTTATCCTTAACTGCCCTGTGTCATCTTGTTACTATTTTGAAGGCTTCAAACAGATCAGCTCTTAACCTTCTAAATTCTAGAGAAAGCAGACCTAATTTGTATAGTAGTTCCTCATTATGTAACCCTGAAGCCCATAAAGCATTCTTGTAAACCTACGTTGTATTCACTCAAAGGCCAGTATATCGTTCCTGTGGTGTGGTGTTTCACTTTCTGTTTGTACTATACTTTGAACAGCATTTACCCGTCCATCACGTCAGGAACTTGGAGCAGTTGACCCGGGTTTTACTATTAGAAGAAAGATGGAACATCTAAGAGAAGAATTAGAACAAATTAGGCAACTTAAACAGGTAAACCATTTGAAATCATCTATTTGTAATACTGTTAGCAATATTTAAATACAGTGTAATGGTAGTGTTCATGATATTTTGAGATCTTCAAATGAAAAATGTGGACAAAAGTATCTGGTCAGGCTACAGCATTTTTCTCCAGTATTTGATCTGCAGGAGGTAGGTATGACATCCTTGCAATTACAGGTTTACAGTTTGGCAAGGTTGTCATTTTTGGGGTAGGTTGGTTTGCCAAGCTTGTTGTTCTACAGACATTTCATTTACCCTGCTGGGTAACATCATCGTGCAGCCTCTGTTGAAGCACAGTTGTGTTTTCCTGCCTGTAATTTAAACTCTGGTGTCCGTTGAGCTAGATTACCTCACTTCCAGTTTTCCTTTGCAATGGAGTGTATATGGGGTCTACCTCTATGTGTGTGTTGATGGCTTGTTGAGTGGAGTACCAGCTTCTAGGAATTCCCACGCTTATCTCTGCTTTGCCTGTCCCAGTATCCTGGTGTTGTCCCAATCGACTCGGTGGTTTTCCTCATCCATGTGGATGGAGATGAGTCAGTATTCGTTGTGCCCTTTGTTGCCAGCTGATGTTGGTGTACTGTTGTGGTTAATTTCCTTCCTGTTTGTCCAATGTAGTGTTTGTTGCAGTCTTTGCAGGGAATTTGTATATGACATTGGTAATGGGTCTTTGGTTTGGTTGAGCAGTTGGCATAGGGTTGACGTTTGTGTGCTACTCTGATGCCCAGTGCTCATAGGAGCCTTGTGGTCAGTTCAGATGTGTTCCTGATATAAGGTAGCGTGATAAATGTGTCAGGGCATGTAGTATCTTCCTGGTGGTGTTCTTGTGACAGGCATCTTCTGACCCAGTTTTTTGGGTATCCATTGTCTTTGAGTACATGGAGGAGGTACTCCTTTCTGGCGAAGTGCTGTGCTGCCGCAGTGGTTGTTGCCCATTGAAATAATGTTCTCAGGCAACTTCATTTGTGTGTGTTTGGGCGGTTGCTGTAGAAATTCTGTACTTGATCAGTGTGTGTGGCTTTCCCATGTACCTTTGTTAGGAATTCCCAATTGGTCCTGTGTTCCAGCATGATGTCCAGGAATGGGAGCTGTTTGTTCTTCTCTTTTGAATCTGATCCTATTGAGAGTGTTGTTTATTAGTTCGTGTGTCTCCTCTAGTTCAGTCTGTTTAATAATGACGAAGGTGTTGTCCGCATAGAGTATCCACAGCTTTGGTTGGATTAGAGTAAAAGCCATACATTCAAGTCTCTGCATCACCACTTCAGCCACTAGTCCAAGATAGATGATTCCATGAGTGTCCCATTGATCTGTTCATATATTTGGCTGTTAAAGGTGAAGCGGGTAATGAGGCATAGGTCCAGTAGCTTCAGCGTGTTGTCTGTGGAGATTGTGTCACTTGGGCTGTGTTCTTGTTTTAGTAGTGTTGTCAGTGTTTCTGTTGCTAGAGGTATGTCTATCGATGTGAATACGGCAGTAACGCCAAATGATACCACAGTCTCGTTGTCATCTGTTCTTATGTACTTGATGGAATTGAGGAACTCTTGGGCTGAGTGGGTTGACTTGCGTGACAAGGTGCTTTAGTCTCCTTTGTAGCTCCTTGGCTAATCTGTGTGATGGCACGCCTGGCAGGCGAACTGTGGGTCTGAGGGATACTTCTGGTTTGTGTACCTGCAGGATGCCATAGAATAGGGGCTGTTAGTTCCTTCAGATTTCATTCTTAAGAAGTCTGTTGTTGATTTGTCTGGTCTGTTTGTGTCTCATTAGTGCGTTGAGAATCTTGTTGCTGAGATGTGGTGTCGGGTCTGTCTGCGCTTGCGGCTATGTGTTCTCATTGACTTGTAGTGCATGTGCCTTGAAGAGGTAGTCCTGTTTATTTAGTATTGCTGCCATGCACTCTGTGTCCTGGTAGTATTGTGATTTTCTTGTCCTTTCTCAGTCCTTCTAGGACTTTCTTTTCAGATGTGTTGAGAGTGTTGAGTTTGCTTTTTCTGCTCAGTGTCGGGATCACTGTCTATCTTATGGCTTGTTGTGTTTCTTCATTGATGCTGTTGGTATTCACTGTGGCTTCCAATATGGCTAGCAATTCTGTGTTGGTATCTCAGTAGTTGTGGTTGAGTCCACAAATAAGAACAAGTTTTTCTGTGTCGGTCAGTTTCCTTTCTGAAAGGTTTCTTATCCAGGTGTCAACTCTGTTGTTTTGATGGGTTAGTTTGGCTGGTTTTTCCTGAATGGTCTATCTGTTCCTGGCTCTTGTGATCTGTTGACTGAAGTGTTGTCCAGTCTTGGTTGGTAGCTTCCAGGAATAAAGTTTTTTGGCATGTAATATTTCTCTCATGTCTTCGGAGCTGGTTGTGTGCATCGCTGATCGTTACCTATACCATCCTGCAGCCATTGTGCTGTGCTGTTTTACGAGCTTGTGGGTTGTTTACTGGGGTGATTTGTATCACTCACTTCATGGTAATATCTGGTTGCGGAGGCATCCATGTAGGAAATAGAGTTGTTTGCGGATAGTACACTGTCATTTTGCGTAGTTTTCCCATTTTTGTTCCAATTTGAGCGTGCTTTACCCGTAGGTCTCTAAGGTTTTAGAGTACATTTGTAATACGGGTTGTGGTTGTTTGGCTCGCCAAACTGGTTCTTTGTTCTGCAGACGTTTCATTACCCTGCTGGGTAACATCTGTGCAGCCTCTTTTGAAGCGCTGTTGTGTTTTCATGCCTATAATTTAAACTCTGGTGTCCATTGAGCTGGATTACCTCACTTCCAGTTTTCCATCACAATGGTGTACATATGGGGTCTAGCTCTGTGTTATTGATGGCTTTCTTAGTGAAGTACCAGGCTTCTAGGAATTCCTGTGCTTGTTTCGGCTTTGCCAGTCCCAGGATCCTGGTGTTGTCCCAATCAAGTTGGTGGTTTTCCTTATCCGTGTGGATGGAGATGAGTGAGTATTGATTGTGTCTTTTTGTTGCCAGTTGATGTTGGTGTACTGTTGTGGTTAATTTCCTTCCTGTTTGTCCAATGTAGTGCTTGTCGCAGTCTTTTCAGGGAATCTTGTATATGACATTGGTCCTGCCCATAGTGGGTAGTGGGCCTTTGCTCCGGGTGAGCAGTTTGCATAGGGTTGATGTGAGTTTGTGCTACTCTGATGTCCAGTGCTCATAGGAGCCTTGTGGTCAGTTCAGATATGTTCCTGATGTCAGGTAGTGTGATGAAAGTGTCCGGGTGTGTAGTATCTTCCTGATTATCGTTCTTGTGATAGGCATCTTCTGACCCAGATTTTCAAGGTTATCTTTTTTAAGAGCTGAAGTACTGACCACTCATAAGTAGTGTCTGAAGTACCACTTTCCTGTTACACACTGGAACAAGTATATTTCTAAATGTTGTCACCAAGATATTTCTAACATTTATGTTGTCAAAGCTTATTAACTGTTACCTTGACACATAGAAACAAGAATAGGCCAACCAGCACCTCAGATCTGTGCCTCCATTCCAGTGTACTATTACTGATCAGTATCTGAACCTCATTTATCCATTTTTATCAATATCCCTTAATTGTCATGTATGTAGAAGTGATGAGTAATAAAATTAGTCGAAGAATACATGGAGAATATATATTGGAGGCAATATGTTGAAGGCAACGTGCTCTTTCAAAAGGGAAACACATTTTGAAGGTGCAGTCAGTCGGTAAGGGAAAGATGGTGAATAGAGTCAATTCTTGCAACGTATTTGATAAGGAACCTCCTAACATACTACTGGCTGCTGTAATCAATGAGGTGAATTGAGATGAAGTTAGACATTGAATTATTTATTACCACAAACTTATTGGTAATGGCTGCAGTTGTGCAACTGTGACTGCAGAGCCAACCCCATGGATTCACACTTCAGTAATGACAAAAAGGGAGTTTGTGTGCAGAACCTAGTTCTATGAATTGGATAAATTGTATTTGCAATGAGTATGCTTCTCCTAAAAAATCACAGGCTCTAAAACAAATTCAATAGTAAGTTGGTGCATCTGTCATCAGAATAGCACCCGATTGTATAAAAATGTTGACAGCACATTGTAAAATAAATATTTAGGCAGAAAAAGGGATGTTCTCTTCAAAACAATATTTAGCACATTTTTTGATCAATATTATAAAACTATCCAACATTGCTAAAGGTTGCAAGAAGGACTAAACTTGCATCAGAGGTACAAAGCTTGTTTATTGGGGTGGAGAGAAGATTGCTACCCAATCATGCTGTAAATGAGGGGTGATGGCATAGCAATAATTGTGCTGAGGTGAAGGTTGTGTTTTAAAACTAATGTGAATACGTGCTCTAAAATGGAGGACAGGATGATAAAGGGATAGAAGAAAACTTAAAATAAAACAAAGTGCTGGAGAAACTCAACAGGTCTGCCTGCATCTTTGGAGTCAAAATCAGAGCTAACTATTTGAATCCTAAGAGTTATATCAGACTGGAAGCATCTACTGTTTGTCTCCACAGAGCAGCTGAATTTTGTTAGCGCTTTTTTAAAAATTTCAGATTTCTATCATCCGCAGCACAGAAAAGTTGCCAGGATTTGGAATGCAAGGTGAATGCTGGGTGTTAGTTATACAAATGTGCCAGTTGTGGCCAGGACAGCTTAATGAATAACCATTAAGGTTTGATCAAAAGAAAAGAGATGAAAGACAGAGGGAAAAAAAATCAAGCAGTCAGTTCCAAGAGCAAGGCAGTCTACTCCTAGCAATTGCTTGTTGCATGGGAAGCCTGAATAATGGGTGTATTACTGTATTTTGCTTTTATTACAGATGAAAAGCTAAGCAGGTTTAAATTTAAACTGACACTGGGTCAGCTATAGTAATGTTAGAAATGGGAGCGGAAGTAGGCCATACAGCTTCCAAGCCTGTTGTGCTATTCAATATGACCTAGGCTGATTATCCTTTTTGGTGTTTTTTTTTCCCCCCAAAATATTCCAAAAGGTCTTTATTTCACTAATATTTAGAAATGTCAAAATCTCTATTTTTAAAATTATTGAATTTTCATAATCCTCTGCGGTAGAGAATCTCAAACATTCACAGCCCTCTGAGTAAAAGAAAATTCTCCCAATCTTGGTCCTAATTGGCTTCACCTTAATTCGAAATCCCCTAATTCTGGACTTTCCAACCAGCATAAACATCTTGCCTGCATCTAACTTGTCTGTTCCTTTCAGTATTGAGTAGATTTCAATAACATTGCCTCTTAGTCTCCAAACCTCCAGACAGCACTAGTCTGGTTTCCCCAATTTGTCTTTATAGAATTTACCCATTTCTGGAGATGCGTTGTTTCCTGCTAAGTATCCTGTGAGCTCTTAACTGAATCAACTGCACAAGGAATATAATTCACTGTTCCTAATTATTTTCCGAACTCTCTTTTAAAAGAAAATGTTGCATTCTCAAAGAGAAACCAAAATCCAACTTCACAAATGATAATCATTATATCTAAAGCTTCTTTATTAAACGTGCTTTCTCTTAGATTGCATGGTGGTCTCCAATTTTCTCCCTGCCTGTCTAAACTACATTGTGAATGTTTCCCTAAAAGTATTACCTACGTAGTTTCTGCCTCATGGATGCACAACAGTGACTTGAGCTATCATGCCTTTTTTTTTGGGAACTCTGAGCTCAATAGACATATTCATCTAGAACATGTTGTGCGCCAATGACTTCCCATATACCATGGGATGCACATTCTACTTGAATGTGATGTACAAGAACTTTAAAATCTATTTATTGCAATTAGAACAAGTAGAATAACTTAACCAGTTACTCACCAATCAGCCCTTCTTCAAAAAAACCGTCTGTACGTACAAAGTATTGCTCCCATCGCAAACCTGCTCACTCCTGTCGTTAAATGTGCTAAAACCTCCCAAGTGCCATTGTCAGTGAATTGGGTGAGATTTTTTCCCAGAGTTAGATACAGAAGAAAAGGTAATGAAGGTTTTGTGTGGAGAGTGATGCAATAAGGTGATCATGATCTTGTCTGTGGTTGGTGTTGTCCTATTTTATGCATTCCAGACCAGATAGGCAGTCTACTTTAAAGATTGGTACGTAACATTTCCGTATAGATGAACCTGTCTTATCTTTAATCACATTCAGTGCAGTGGAATGTAATATATTGAGTCAATCATGTGTATCGAATACATAGAAGTGTTGGTAACCATAGAACCCGTGCTATGTATTTGTCTGTGTTTTTGTTTTTTAGTCACTTGTAGGATGTGGCTGTCGCTGACTTGCCAACATTCATTGCCCATCCTTTGCTGTTGAGAATTGGGTTGATATTACAGCAATGTAAATAGTAAGTGTTTTAATAAACTTAAGGCCATCTGTGTCAACAAGAACCCAATTGATGATATATGCTCCATGAGGTAACAATAGGACAGTACTCAGACCACAGTGTGCTAGCATTGGTGTTTGACCCAGTAGATGACATCACACTAACATGACAAGGGTCAGGATTGGATAGAGAGAGGTTAAAGAAGAATAAAGGGCAGGAAACTAAAGAGATATACTGATGAATTGAGATGAAGGTTGTAATTACTGAAGAAGAAAGGTTGAGTATAAAGGCTTGTGGAAAGTGGTGAAAATAACTCAGTTTTTTTATGACACTTGTGTTGGTGGTACAGAACAGGATGTGAACTGAGAGCACTAGAACCAAGTGAAATAACTAAAGGAGGTGAAAATGCCCACTGGGTAGGAGGACAGTTCAAGGTGCAGCCGGTGTTACAAGCAAGTTTCAACACTGCAGTGGTTTCAGTGGGGCAAACTAGTGGCAAGCATAGCTAGTCAGCAAGTGTGAAGCTGACAGCATCTGTCAGCGAGGTTTCTACCAAAACCAATCAAATCGTCTGCTTTAAGCTCAAGAATGGCAGAACTGTGTTCACAAGTAGACCAGCATTCTGGAGGGCGATGCAGAAGAAGAGGTTTGATAGCTGATTTGCTGACAGAGTTCGAGATAACAAGGTGTAGAGCTGGATGAACACAGCAGGCCCAGCAGCATCATACGAGCAGGAAGGCTGACATTTTCGGCCTAGACCCTTCATCAGAAACGTCACCCTTCCTGCTGCTATGATGCTGCTTGGCCTGCTGTGTTCATCCAGCTCTACACTTTGTTAACTTGGATTCTCCAGCGGATGCAGTTCCTATTATCTCTTATTGCTAACAGAGTTCACCACGTTAGCACCGGAGGAGAGATTTAGACCAGCAAGAATTTACCCTTTTAGGTGCCCTGGGTAGAGTAGGTCAGCAAGAGACTAGGATAGGAACAAACAACGATTAGACGTCCTGGACGAGTTCTTCAGAAGTTTTTGAATCTAAAACAAGGGAGACCAGTTTGGGATTGCAGCAGGAGAATAATCAGTGCTGAAAGGATTTAACAGAGCAAATGCCTCACAATGAAAAACAAAAGGAGGAAAACGATGGGAGGTGGTGGTGTAGATGGGATAAGGAGAGAAGTAGAAATCGAAATGATAGACTCTGGTCAAGTGCAGCAGCCAAACCGTACAATATTCGTAGTATTTTGATTACAAATGAAGAGATGACCCTAGTCAGCTACTTTGATATGTATCTTTTTAAGAACTATATTCAAAACCTTCCAAAACAATGCACGTCAGTAGCCAGTTCAATTTTAGAGCCCATGGAATCCATTATTGAAACATCAAAGCTGATTAAAGTGCCCTACGTGTGGCCAGTTTAGAAACGGGGCTGGTTTTTACAGTGCTGTTTTTGATGGTGTATTGGATTGAAACAAATCAAGTTTGCAGCGGATATCATTTGAATGTGTCATTGTATTTTCTTATTTTAATTCACTCACCGAATGTAGCCGTCACCGGCCCCAGCTTGTATTGCTTGTCTCTAGTTGCACTTGAGATCGTGGTGGTATGATTCTGTATTGAGCCGCTAAGTGGACTTTGAATGCCATTAGGGAGGGAGTTCCAGGATTTCAACCCAAAGACCGTGAAGGAACAGCAGTATATTTCCAAATCATGATGGTGAGTGGCTTGGAGAGAACCTTGCACATGGTCGTGTTCCATGTACCTCTGCCCTTGTCCTTCTAGATGGTAGTGGTCATTGAATTGGAAGATGCTGTCTAAGGATCTTTGAATTACTGCACTTCATCTTGTGGATTGTGCACACTGCTGCTGCTGGGCGTTGATGGCGGAGGGAGTGGATGAATATTTTTGAATGAGATGCTAAACAAGTGGGCTACTTTGTTTTGGATGGTGTCCAGCATTTGTACTTGTTATACCTAACTGGGGAGAATTTTGCTGCGAAAATATAAGCAAGTAGAAAGTCTGGATCATTGTGGACTGAAGCAATATATCATGACTAATATGAGATAACAATTTTCCCCACTTCGCTGGTGATAAGTACAGGAGCCCACATAGGTTTTGCATTGCTGTTAATCCACTAGTTCACAAAAGTTTCTCAAGCTCTGATCAACTTGGTTCTTTTGACTGCTAACCTGCTTGGTAATTTTGATTTTCCCCATTTTGGTGGAGTTGTACCATTTGCTCAAGATTCAGATACTCTTTGCCCATGCTCTACTGTTTCCTCTCAAATTGATTTCTTTTGATCTGTTTTTGTAATTATAGTGGCGTTTTAACCACTCAATTTTCATATTAGATTTGTAATTGTTTCTGAGCTGAAAATGTAGTACCATACCAAGGACTTGACCTGTGGCTGAGCCTTCAGTGCATGGACAATCAGGGCGAGTTGGCTTACTCCAAATGCAGTCAGTGCTCAGCTTCAAGCAAATATGTATTCCATGCAGTGTTATTAGTGAAGTTGGCTCTCTCAAACAGCTGGGAGAACACAGAACCTGTAAGAACAGTAATTTTTGTTAGCTTCTGTCACCACTTCTAATGGCCCATGTTTATTTTACATCCATTTGTCATGTAAATTGAATTATCATTATCCATGCTCAATGCTCAAAACTAATCCCTTTCTACTGGTTATCCTGAGACAGATTATCACAGTGCCTCCTGGTTATTTTAGGTTCACAGCAGGGTGAAATCTATAGTTTGCATAATTAATTTCTTCCCAGCAACCAAATAATGGTGGAAGTTCTGAACCATACAAAAGGACAGCTCTAATATAAAACGAAACAATTTGAAGTCGAGATAACGAGTTGTAGAGCTGGATGAACACAGCAGGCCAGGTAGCATCAGAGGAGCTGGAAGCTGATGTTTCAGGTCAGAACCCTTCTTCACCGCCCCGTGCCCGCCCACGCACGCGCGCCCCCCCCCCCCCCACTTTTAAGTCGGTTCATTTTAGATTTGTATTTAGCTCTGTGTAAGGCTGCGCAAAGAATACGGAATTCCTAAAACTGCCAGTGCAAGGTAAAATGGTAACAAAAATAGCTGTTACTTTCTCAGTTGTCTGTTCATCGCAAATAGATGAAAAGATTTGTCACCAATAATTCAAAAGATAGCTATTAATTCTGTTTTTTCTGTGCATTAATTCTTTTCATTCTGTTCATTCTCTTTATTTTGCAAGCGTGTTAGTTGTGTAAGAATGGGTTGCCCTTTGTGCTATCTATCAGAAATTATTTAAAGACTTGGGAAAAGGAAGATACTTTTTGTGTTAACATGAGTCAAACATATAGCTGTACAACTTTCCCAGTCAGTTATCTGAGTGTGAATAACGTGTCTGACATGTATAATATGGTATTTGTGAAAAAATTAGTGTAAACTACTGAAAATCAGTAACCTCCATGTTTTGGATCATTGCTTTTAATGTGATTAAATAAACCTTTTTTTTTTAAATAGAACCTCGAATTAAGATTAAAAGTTGTTTTACCAGAAGACGTAGGTGCAGCTTTAATGGATGGGGTGGTACTTTGTCATCTTGCCAATCATATTCGGCCACGATCGGTGGCAAGCATCCATGTCCCATCACCAGCAGTGGTAAGTTCACTTGCAGTGAAATACGTGTTGTTTTTTCCAAATGTTTCTCCCAATTCTAATGAAATTAAACTTTTTTAAGTATGCTGTTTTTCAGAATCATTTAGAAACTAATGTGGGTGTATCAAATTATCTAGATGAATAGCCAAATTATCTAATAGAAAACCCTAAAAGTTGAAATGATCTGCAAAATTAAAGTATAGTTGTCCTAGTTCAATTTTCATTGAACATTTTTGAGTAACATTGGCTATACTTGACTTTGTAATTGGAGCTGTATGGTTTTAACCTCCCTGTTTATGCCTACAATATATGCTAGCACTCTTGTACCTTGAAGTATATTGTGTGAAGGAACACATTCACACCCATCGAAAGATTTCTTAAACCTTGTAACAAATCTGACCGCTGAATGATAGCTCTGTTAAAATTGATTGCATTAACTAGCTTTGGTATTTATTCTCCATTTCACAACCCTCATGCCTTATTCTCGGTGTAGGGTACCCAGAGTCTTGATATGTTTGGTCATTGAGGTTAAAATACTACACGCTATGACTAATAGGTAAGAGTAATAGTTGTGATGTCTCCCAGAAATGAGCTCATTTGTTGATGGCATTTTTACAAAAATACTGAGACTGCGTTTTTATAATGGCAGTTGGAAGGAGTGGGTTAAGTCAAACTCTTGCACAGAAGCAGACCGTCGAGTGATGCAATTGTGTGGCACTCTGGAAACAGCAACAGTGAGAATAAAAAGAGCAGCACAAATGGTGAGGTCCCGGAAGCATGCTGACAGGCAGTGGGGCCACTTAAGCAAAATCAAAATGTGACATGACAGGAGTGCAGTAGAGAGGTTGCAGAGAAGATTTACCAAGCTGCTGCCTAGGCTTGAGGGAAGACCAGTGAGGAAAGGCTGGATAGATGAGATTGCTTTCCTTGGAGTGTCGACATTTGAAAGGGATTCTGACAGAGGTGTTTAGGATTATGAGCAGCATAGATAGGATATATAGGTAGGCACTTTTTCCAATAGTGGAGGAAGTCAATAACCAAGGGACACAGATTTTAAATAAGGAGAAGAAGAAGGCTACAAGGGGAGTTGAGGAGAGTGATGGGATTAAAGGTTGTTTTACCTGAAGATGCAGGTGCAGCTCTAATGGATGGGATGGTACTTTGTCATCTTTGCCATTTGTATTTGGCCACGATCGGTGGCAAGCATCCAGGACCCATTACCAGCAGTAGTAAGTTCACTTGCAGTGAAATATTTGCTGTTTTAACAAATATTTCTCCCAATTCTAATGAAATTTGACTGCCTGAAAAGTGATTGATTTAGAAACTCAGAATTTTTAGGCAGTATTTAAATATTCACTTATGTTACTACAGATTGTAAGACTAAGTGCTAGAAAATACAATTGCATTAGATAGATCTTTGTTGACCAGTATGGACATGATTGGCCAAGTGGCTCTAAACATCTATGACCCTAGTAGTTGTCTATGTTTGGAGACTTCCTGGGGCTTGTAAGATCTTGAGTTGTAATGGATTATAAATCTCATTATTGCAAAAGATTTCTGCAAAGTCTGGATATGCCACTAAACTCAAAATTCAATTCATTGCTTAGTCACACACAGAAAGTGGCTCATCATGTCTGTGATAGCTGTATTAAAGCTCCTTTGTCAGCTACATCATAAATTATTTTCTCTTCCAATAATTTTTCCAGTTCTTGTTTTGAATGACTTGATTGAATTTTAAGTGATGCATGCCACGTCTTAACCGCTTGTTTCATAAAAGACTTTTACTCATATCACCACTAGTTCTGTTGCCAATCATAATAAATCTATTGGAACTGAAAAAGAGTACTGGAGATTCTGGACGAAAGTGAAACAAAAAAATTGGCCGTACCTTGGTCTGGCTGCAGAAAGAAACATTTCAAATTTTGGGTTGGTGAACCTTTGTTCAGACTATTTGACGTTCATGCTGGTGTCTTATCCAGGTCGCTTGAGTTAATCTGATTGTACAAAGTTGCACTCAAAAATTCTGTGGTATGAAATATATTCAAGTTTGAGGAGGGCAGGACTGAAGGAGAAATGTCCAAGGATAGGTCTTAGCTTCCTGCAGTAGTTGAGGTGGCCTTCTCTGTGCAATCCTGGTTAAATTCTTTTACTCCATACTTTGTAAATTTGCAAGTTGTCAGACTTTTGCAAAAAGCCTGTTATTTGATTGTAGTAAAAATGAATGCAAGACCAGGTATAAACTTTTGTTTATTGACCAAAGGTAATCTTCCTGGAGAAGATGCAACTGTTTCTGTTATGCTTTTAAAAACAGATAATTCCTGATCTAAGGAGTTTTCTGTGAAAAATAGTTGAAATTTATTGCTCTGCTGTATCGTTGTGATTTACAAACTCAATACCAAATTGTATTAGCAAATCATTTGATTCTTTGAAATTACAGCATGTTGATCAGTAAATGGTTACTATGCTGCAAATGATGTCAGAAAGACCTCAAATTTTCCATTGTTCAACATCTGCCATACTGAGAATAGCAATCATGGGAAGGTAATGCACAGTCAGAATGGTGTGGGTGACTGCAGTTGTCACTACATTGATTTTTGAGTATTGAATAATTTTAGTTCTTCTAAGAGAATGAAAATACAGGTTTAAAAACACGTCTGATTATTACGTAGATTAACAAATGAAGACTGTGAAAAGCTTGATGTTGTTTCAGTTTTCTATTTATCTAACAAGTGATCTGAAACTTATCTTCAAAAGTAAGTTAATTCTTTTGTGTGCAAATTAGTGGAACACTAAAAGAGAACAACTGCACCTGCTGGAAATCTGAAACGACAACAGACTTTGAAGACACCCTTGTTGTAAAAGCAAAAAAAGGAAGAACTTCCATGTGTTCATAAAATTTTTAAGTTAAAAGCAGGGCAGAGAAGGTTCATCTCACACTTAGGGTGAATCCTTCCTTATTTGGGGAAAAACATGAATGGGTTACGTGTATGCAGATCAAAGTTTGGAAGAATTAGAAGTCATCTTATTAAAATGTAAGACCTTGAAAACTTCTGCAGTGCAGATGTAGATAATTCGTCTTGTAGCAGAGAATAGAACTACAGAAGAAAAGGTTTAAGACTGAGTTGCAGATTTTTTTTGAGTCATGAGTCTCAAAGTAGTGAAGTGTTGATGATTGATTGAATTTATTCAAGGCTCAGTTAATTAGATTCTTGATAGACGAGAGATCTGGAGCCATGAGTGATGGTCAGGAAGGTGGAGGCTATTGAAAGGTGGATCAAACTCAAAGGGTCAAATCACCTACTCTTCCCCGAAGTTCAGTGTTTCATAAGTTCGTGACCTTCAAGTGTCCCAAAGTAATTTGCAGCCAATATTGCATATTTTCCAATCGAATCCTTGATGTAGGGAAACAAACGTGCCGTTTCCATGCAGCAAGGTCCTACAAGCAGACGGCCAAACATTCTATTTAAATGATATGGTTGAAGGATGAATACTGGGAAGGAAACTTCTACTGTTTAAAGTGTGTTGTGGGATCTTTATGCAGATATGACCTTGGTTTCATGTCTTGCCCAAAACAAAGCGCAGCACTCCCTGCACTGAAGCTTTGGTCTATATTGTACATATTTTTAAGCAATCTAATCAATGAGACAACTCTGCCAGAACTTGAACCTGGGCCATCTGCCCCAGTGATGGGGATATTACTACTGTGTATAAGAGTTCCTCCTTTATCTACATTGTATGTGGAGTCTCCAGAGTGGATGTTGAACTTGTGACCTACCCAAAACAAGGCAATTAAAACTGAGGAAAGCTAACTAAATAGTAAAGAACAGGTGTTCTCCATTTTCTTACCAGAGAAATGTGTGCTTTTGCTTCAGGTGCTTTACATTGATTAGTCAATTAATATGTACCAAATTGTAATGTTCATGCAGCTTTGCATGTATTTTATAGAAATAAAATCTGCAACATAATGACCTAATTTTCTTTACCTTGCAGCCTAAACTGAGTATGGCAAAGTGCAGAAGGAATGTTGAAAATTTTCTCGAAGCTTGCAGAAAGTTGGGGGTTCCGGAGGTAATATATAGTATATTGCTGTGGTACAAGCCATATAACACTCTTAAAAATGCTGTGAGAAAGCTTGGAATACTCGGTGCCTGAATTTGAAGTTGGCATGCTTTACCACAGGTTGAGATTTGAGATAGGTTTTATTCAGTCTCACCTCAAGGTAAAAAGCTACAGTCTTTCTGATAACTCATCATGCAAGGTATAAATTAATTTCTAATGTTATAAAATCAGCTTCAGAAATCTTGACACTTTTACAGTTTTTTCAAATGTTCTAGCTCAGTTTTTGCATTTATTGTGAGCGCTGAAGTATAAAAATAGGCAACTGCACAGGGTTTTGGAGAGACTACGCTTAAAGTATTGTATTTTTTTTGTCTCCGTACTTGAGGATATATTCACATTGGAAACCATCCAGATCAGGTTCAGCAGGTTTAATCGTGGGATGAAATGGTTGGCTTGTCTTAGGAGAAAAGGTTGAGCCTATATCTATTGGAGTTGAAGAAAAATCAGATCTTATTGAAACGTACAAGACAGTAAAGTATTTTAGAAACTGAGAACTTGTTTTCCTCCTGGTGAAGTCTAGAACAAAGGAAGGCAGAGGAGGCATTTCTTTGAGGGTTGTAGGTTTTTGGGATTCTCTTTCCACAGAGCAGTCAAGCCTTGGTCATTGAATGTGTCCAAGGCTAAGTTGGACAGATTTGTGATCTGCAAGGAAGGTGAGGATTATGGGATCAGACAAGAAAGATTGGAGTTAAGACTGCAATTTTACTAGATATAATCATATTGAGTGGTGGAACAGGCTCAATGGGCTGAACTGCATCCTCCTTCTCCTGGAGCTTCAGTCACAATGGTATTAGTCTTCAAGAGCATAATTCTTGAATGAACTGTCAGCCTACTAGTGAAATTATTTATATGGAAGGATGACAGTTCTTCAAGTGTTATCGCGTAGTTGCATCAATTCGACAAGTCTGTTTTTATTCCTTCCAGAAGCCACCAGTAGTTTTGACCCTTTGGAGCTTTATTTTGCATAGTGGATAACTCCTGATGCATTGCCCTTACTTTGTTCGATCTATTTACATTACCTTTAGCATGTATAATCTCTTAAATCTTCTGAATCCAAAAGCAAACAAGGCGAAGACTATTTCCCGAGAATAGACGTTGTAATTTATTTTAATTACAATAGCAGTATTAATTCTCTAGTAAGATTTTGTTTACTGATTATTGTATTGAAATGTAGAAGCAATAGAATTTCCTATGATCTGCATTTTCTATTGCCAATAAACTCATTGAATTAGTTTAGTAACAGCACAGAAGGTGACTCATCATGTCTGTGATAGCTCTGTTAAAGCTCCTTTCTCTGCAACAACATAATTTTTTTATGCATGCAATGTCTTAACCACGTGCTTCATAAAAGACTTTTACTCCTATCACCACTAGTTCTGCTG
This sequence comes from Stegostoma tigrinum, assembly GCF_030684315.1. NCBI lineage: Eukaryota > Metazoa > Chordata > Chondrichthyes > Orectolobiformes > Stegostomatidae > Stegostoma > Stegostoma tigrinum. Next base: position 61,859,309 of record NC_081368.1, read on the forward strand.
CCAACCATAATAAATCTATTGGCATGAAATATATTCAAGTTTGAGGAGAGTTGTGCTCTGGTGTGCAAATGTTCCACAGACGCCTACAAAACAAACAACAGTCAGAGGACACCGTACAGCAGAAGACACTAGTAATGCTACCCTACATCAAAAATATATCAGAAATGACTCCTTGACTCCTTAGACCGCATAAGATCAAGCTTACATCAATACTGCGTCAAATGTTATCAAAGACTAAAGACCTCATACCGACAGTAAACAGGACTAACGAGATATACAGAATCCCATGCAATAAACATTACGTTGGACAAACAGAGGAAACTGACAACCAGGATACATAAACATGAGCTGTCAGTAAAAAGACATGACCAATATTCACTTGTCTCGATACACACAGACAATGAGAGCCATCGGTTCCACTATGACAAAGTGACTATACTGGCACAAGTGAATAAGAGACATGCAAGAGAATTTCTTGAAGCCCATTTCTCAACATGGGACTCCACGAGCAAAGAGATCCTTTATATAGACCGGTGCTAAAAAGAGACAACCAGAAGTGACGACCCATCACAACAGAGGATCATGTAAGTTTCAAAAGGACCAGCGCATCAGTGCTTTGATTAGACGTCGCACTGATTATGTTGCTTAGAATGGTAATGAAATATCTGCACACCATGGAACAACTGGCTTGTCGAGCTAATGCACAACTGTATTTTCGATGATAATAAAATGTGAGGCTGGATCTCTGATGTATTTTCGATGAATTTGGTTATAATTGGCATCAGCTTGTCCCTTGCAGTGCTCAATTTCACCTAATCTGTAGGAAGCTCTGGCAATGTAGAGACAACACAAACTACCAAAGATGACAGCAAGGACATAATACGTAAGGATAGATGATGTGTTTCAGGAAAATCATAACAGGCACACTGAGTGAAGCGATGCTATTGATTACACAGTACATCATAACTAGGTCACCAGGTTGGTCTGCTTAAAAGGTTATTATACTTCCCATAGTGACGAGCTAAATCAAGAAATACACTTGGATTATTTTAGGTAACACTAAGTGAAAATATAGCTTTCTTCAATGACTTTTGAGGAAATACCAATCTGATATACATGCTTATAAATAAAACACAGTTAGACCATACTTATGTTGGAAAATTATTTTGAGAAACATGTTAATGCTCTGCTGCAAAGACTATTTTATTATGCCAAAGAGATTTCTTTTAAAATCTAATGGCAAATTATGGTTGAATCCAGTAGTCAGTAGAGATAATCAGTGATGGAATTGAATATCACATTAACCCATAACTTTTGCTCAGTTCCACAGCAGGGGATGGATTTACTGCTGACTCTGCCAATAAGAATATGATGCTGATGTTTGGTTCAAAGCATCATGTTCAATTCTCAAATTATGTTAGCACTCCTAGTTTCTTTCAATGCTTGGTTTGAGCAGAATGCCATTGGTGTGGCAACACCTGGCCTGACAGCCTAGGATACACCTATTCCCTCTGTTACCACTTCAGATGTTAGATCAGTTTCGTTGGGAATCAACCCCATAAAGCTGTGGACCCTGATGGTGTCCTGGGCTGAGCACTGAGATCCTGTGCGGACCAACTGGCCGAGATATTCACTGCCATCTTCAGCTTCTCCCTCCTACAAGCTGAAGTCCCCACCTTCTTCAAGAAGACCCCTATCAACCCTGTATGCATGCAGCATGACTTAATGTCTATCGCCCAGTAGCTCTGAATTCAGTAATCTTGAAGTGCTTCAAGATGCTGGTCATGGCCCACATCACCTCCAGTCTCCCAACCTGCCATGATCCCCTACAGTTTGCCTACTGACATAACGGATTCAAATAGGATGTCATATCCCTCACCCTGCACTCATCCCTGGAACATCTGGACAAAAAGACACCTATGTCAGACTCCTTGTTGCCTACAACCCGTCTTCAACACCATTATCCTTTCCAGACTGATCTCAAAACTGTGTGACCTTGGTCTCGGCACTGCCCTCTGCAATTGGATCCTCGGCTTTCTCACCCATAGGCCACAAACAGTGAGGAGAGGTAACTGCACCTCTTCCACAATGGTACTCAACATTGGAGCTCCCTAAAGATGTGTCTCCAGCCCCTTACTGTACTCCCTGTACACCTACATCTTTGTTGCCAAATTGCGAACGAATGCCAGCTACAGGTTCGCTGATGACACCACCGTAGTGAGACAGATATCTAACAACAACGAGTCAAAATGCAGAAGGGAGATAAAGGGCTTGGCGACATGGTGCATTGAAAACAATCTGTGCCTCAACGTCAACAAAACTAGAAAGGAGGTGATCACGTCCCCATCTACATCAATGGAACTGAGGCTGAGAGTGCGAACAGTATAGAGTTCCTCAGTGATGATAACTGACGACCTGTCCCGGACTTCCCATGTAGATACAACAGTCAAGAAGGCATAACAACGCCTCCTCTTCCTCAGGCGGACCAGGAAGTTTGGCATGTTATGAGGTCCCTCACCAACTTCTACAGATGCACAATTGCAAGCATACTGTCCAGGAACATACAGCCTGGAATGGCAACTGCTGTGCCCAGGACTGTAAGAAACTAAAGAAGGTTGTATGTGCAGCCCTCACAGAAGTCACCCTTTCATCCATGGACTCTATTTACATGGCTTGGTGCTACAGAAAGGCAGCCTACGTTAGGATATACCCATTTCTGAGGAAGGGTCCCAACCTGAAATGTCAACCTTCCTGCTCCTCTGATGCTGCCTGGCCAGTTGTGTTCCTCCAGTTCCACGTGTTATCTCTGACTGCAGCATCTGCAATTCTTAAGATCTCTGAGTGGCCTATATCAGTATCTACTTTTGGTCGAGGTGATTTCAATCTAATTTCCCTCAATTTAAAAGAAATATCTAAGTTACAGATTTTGTATCAGGCTGGAAAATATTTTTGATTCCTATGGCTGTGTCTCACTTAACTTCCAATACCCATCGTTCGAAGGTGAGGTGACTAGCATTCACATTTTTGGTGACATTTTCTGTTACTTACACTAGATGAAGGGTTCCTATACTGTACTTTGTTTCAGGTTTTACATTGACAATTCTATCAGTGCGCTTCTAGCCAACATTTCTTCTTCGCCGTAAAAATGCCATTTTTAAAATAATTGATTTGTAAGGCATTTCATTGAATGTGCTAAATGTATAACCGTATATCATAAAAAATGAGATTAAATGAAAATTAAATTTTGTTTGGTAAATCTAACTTATGGCATTGAATTCTGAGCAAGCAAGTAAAAAGTTTAAAAATATTTAATACCCAAGTAGTAATGAAAAAGATTCAAGACCAATTAAATGTGAGATGTGGGAATGCCTGAGCAACTGGCTTTTGTTGCATAACATGGGAAATGACTTGTGTTTGGCATGCAGACATGTGTGGAATAAACTTCTATTTGAATATTTTTTACTTTATTTCAGGATAAACTTTGTCTTCCTCACCATATTCTGGAAGAAAGGGGACTGGTGAAAGTGAGTTCTACAGTGCAAGCCCTACTTGAACTACCTACATCTAAACACACACAATTATCTGCTGTGTAATTAACATTGGTCGACAATCTGCGTTAAAATAAGTTATTGTATTTGCTGTAGTAGTAGCTAAGCCATTTTCTTTCAAAACCCAATGCAACAGCTCTCGCTACCTAAGCCAGCAGTTTGATTAAATATCCATGCTTATCTGTTTTGTCAGGTACTGTATTTACTTCCAGCTAACCATACCTGCCATGCCAGAAAGCTCAGAACATGATGTTTTGTCATTTTTTTGATCTCTGTCATCAGATAGGAAGCTCCCTCTACTTAGATTTAAGGGGAAAAATCATTCTCACAACACTATTTAATTGTTCATAGTATTTGGGTGACTTCCTCCACCCCGTACCTAATCAAACATGACCTTGTGTTAGCACAAGGGAAAAGATTTTCAGTGCTGGAGAGATCTATAGTTTTTTTTTAAATATAGGGAGTTTTTTTCCTTGCTCTGTCATGTTTGTGACTTTAGTTTAGGTTTAAGAGTTGGTCAGTAAATTTAACTTTAATTGGTGCCCACCAGTGCCATTATTTTCTCAGGGCTATTAGGTTTTCTGCGCCAGTTTGAGCAACTGGTTCGTACGATCTTTTTTATATTGAGTACCATTGAGCCTTTTTAAAATACAAGACCTCCACGACTGTTCCTGTTTGCTCAAACTACTTGAATTCGTAAAGTATGCCAGCTTTTTGAAATTAGGATAAAAACAGAAAATGCTGGAAATACTGAGTATTTGGCAATCACTGTGAAGAGAGAAACCAAGCCAACCTTTTGGGTCTGCAGCCTGTCACCTGATGCTGCCTGACCTGACTATCTCCAGAACTTTGTTTTTACTTCAGACTTCCAGCATCTGCAATATTTTATCTTTGAAACAATGACTTGCTAATGACAGAAAATAATTGGAAATGATGCCTTTCAGTCTTTGGCATTTACTGTATGTCATTTAATATTGAAAATATCAATAAACAGTTTAATAGAACAGACTTTAACCCAAGTTTATAGGGGTTATACAAATTAGAATTATTTGCTGCCTGACATGGATGTACAAGCTGTGAGAATTTCTACTAGGGCAGGGTGTTGAGCAAAGGGACCTTACACAGTAATGTTGGGCCAGTGCCATTCAATGAGATGTAACCGTCTTGAGTAGGATTACAGCTGGCAGTAAACGTGCATCAGTCCTGACAGGCTGTAAAAGGCATTTGCCAAAGCATAAAATCTCTGCACTACACTTCACTCCCCACTTTCAAATTCAGAGTAGCTTCTGATTCCTATCTGTGGGAAATCTTTAGTACTGATGACTTCACAACCTTTCTGTAAGAGAATAGAATGTGGTTGATGTATGTAGGATGTAGGCTTACATATGGGAAGCCAAAAGAGTGACATGTTTTCTTCACTTTTGGGATTTATGCCACTAACAAATGCTAATTAATGTTCTCTGTTTTTGAGAGGCTCCGTATTTGCTAACGCCTTCATGCTGATCCGCGCAGTGGTTATTATTCATTCAGTCAATGTAAATTCTCCACTGAACTTTTCATCTGCTCCTAATATGCAAAGTTTAGGGTTCTGGCCTTCCCGTTGGAACAAAAACTGCTTAGTACTTCTTTGTATCTTTCAAGCTGTTATATATCTCAATTTTCCCTTTTTTTTTGATTCTTCACCAACATCTGGGTTATATGTGGATAAGAATTAAAACTGTTATGAGATCCTCATACTCCTTTAATAATATTTCAGCCAAAAGCTTAAGGCCCAAGCAAAAGTAGCTTTGACTCACCAGAACTTGGAGAAAGTCCAACAGATGGCAGCGTTTTTTTTGAATATTATTGGAGGTTAAATACATTTATAGAGTGAAAATGCTATTTTGGAAAAATAATACCTTGTACTATAATTCATTATTAAATTGTCCTCCTAACTCAGGTCCATCATTCATGGAGAGTGAATTGCTGAGCAAGTGCTCACCTTCTAGTTGGTTAGTATTCTCGAGTTATAGAGGTAGTATACAACTTTACTCCTTCACCCAAAAAGTCCAGTAAATTAAAAGTGGATTTTGAATAGACCTTTGGGATGTTTTCTACTTTCCAAGCAATTACCAGATGATTGAGGAACATGCCAGTGTTACCCACAATTATCTAAAAGCAGAGTCTGAAATCAAGGAAAATAATAGTGTGGGATTTAATTTCTAATGAGCAATTTATGTTGGTAAACTTTCAGAAACAAAGCAAGTGTAGTCTGGTTTTCCATCTTAGACTACTGTTAAGCATTTAACAAAGTTGTACCTGAAATGATATTGATAGTTGGCTAATAGGTGGTAATCTAGAATTAGAAACCTGATAGCACCATTCTTGCACATTCCTGATCCACTAGAGGGCTGCATATAACTATCAGTTTTTGAAACTGTAGGTTCTGCCAAAAGATGTTATAAGCAAGAATGACCTTTTATTGAATTACTTGGTACACATTATATTCCTCAGGATATCAGCACTGAGGAGCTAAATTATTTCTGCATTTTCTCTTGTAGAACTATGGGAAGATTTAATTAATTTCTCCAGAAGGAAAAGTACTTCTTCCTTCTAAGATACAGCTAAACATATAAGCCTTGAGACATTTTTTAGATATAAAATCTCATAATTGAAATGCCAAAGAAACATTTTCAGGATAATTCAATAACTAGTATGCAGCATTGAAATGTCAGTGTAGCATGAAACGTTTGTCGGATTAGAAGTTCTTGCTCGTTTATTCACAATGTGTGAATCAGTGAAGGTTACATTTATTATTCATTCCAAATTAGCCTGAAAAGATGTTGGCATTGGATTTGAACCACATTAGTCCTTGTGATAGTCCCACGTAGGGAGTTTCATGATACTGACATGTAGGAAATGAAGACAGTGTGACATATCCAAGTAAAGATGGTGCAACATGATAATGGTGTCCACATTATAGCACTGGCCTTGATAGCAGAGGTTATAGAGTTGAGAAGGTGAGCTTGGAGAATTGCATCAATGCATTTTGTAGATGGTGTGTACTGTATGCAGTATGTGTTGTATTCAGTGACAGGGAATCTGAAAGAGCAGACTGCTTTGCCCTGCGTGGAGTTTACCTAGCAGCTCTAATCTAGGAACATATTATTTGTATTCCTAATTGGAGCTTTTGCAGGAGTGGTCAACTGGTGAGCCATCAGCTACTGATTGCAGAAAACCAATTGTTTGCCCTGTGCTTCTAGTTTGGGAGTTGGAGAACCCGAAAATGTGCGGGTACTTAACGAGTCTTCTCTTGAAGATTGTCAGTGGGAAGTGATAAGTGCTGCTAATGTGACATTCAGGCTGAGGCAAATAACATGTAAGTTATCCAGCTTCTGATGCAGGTTGCTATAGCCCTTTGCACAATTAGAATTGATGTAAGTGGAGATACTTCATAAACACTTGTAATTTGCCTCAAAACCATGCCAAACATTTCAGGGTATTTGGTGACTTCCAATGTAGACTTTGTAAGTGTGGTAAATTGTGAAATATTGCAAATGAAATTAGCTTTTCTCCATTTTTGATATTTTGTGTAATTTAAAATTTTGTAATCATTCAAATCTGAAAGTTACAGAACAGAAAACCATTTGTATTCTCTAGACTTTGATGAATTTTATCCCTTCATGAACAGATTATACCATTTTATTATTATTTAATACAATTTGTGTTAACGATTGTGAAGGTGATATTCCGTTATTAGAAATTTGTATCATGGAAGGAGCCATTCAGCCATGTCCAGCCCTACCTACATGGAACTTACCAGCGTAATCCTACTTTCCGATTCTGGTCTGTAGCCTTGGGTGCAGCACTTAAAAGTGCACATCCAAGTATGCTTTTAAATGCCATCCTTTCACACAAAGCTCCAAGTCCTCATCACCGTCTGGGTAAAAATAGTTCCACTCGAATCTCCTCTAAACCCATAGTTCTTTCCCTAAATTTATGTCCTGGTTATTGGTATCTCAGCCAAAGGGAATAGGGAATTCCTATCCACCTTATCCACTCTGTTCATAATTTTACACATTTCTGTAAGGTCTGCACTCAGCCACCTTTTTTCGAAAGAAAGCGTCCCTAGCCTGTGAACTGAGAGAACAGCAGATGCTGAAGATCTGAAACAAAAACAGATGTTACTGCAGAAGGTCTGGCAGCATCTGTGGAGAGAAAAGAGTTAATTTTTGAGTCCATTTGTTGTTCTTCAAAGCTCACTGCATTTAAAATGTTAACTCTTTTTCTCTCTCCACAGATGCTGCCAGATCTGTTGAGTCTCTCCAGCAATATCTGTTTTTGTCCTAGCCTATCCAATATTTGCTCATCACTAAAACCTCAGTCCAGGAAATATTCTCTCAAATCTCTTCGACACTATCTTTTGTGCAATCAGATCTTTCTTACGTTACAGCTATGACCTAATCAGTGCTTCGTGCAATTCCAGCATTTCAACCAAGGTCTTAATATTCTGTGATACAGCTGATAAAGTATAAGTACTCCATATGTTCTAATGACTACATTATCGACTTGTGATCTGAGGCCACATACTTAAGGGCTTTTTCTCTACATTCTCAAGTATCTTACCATTGATTTATGTAGTCCTTTGAAGGAGACTTTCTTAACCTTCCCTAACCTCACTCCTCTCTGGATTGAACTCCATTTGTCACTGTTCTGTCCACTGACTAGTCCCTTGTTACCTTCCTAAAGCCTGCAGCCTTGTTATCAACCACACAGCCAACTTTAATATCATGCAAAGTTTTATCTGCCACTATGGGGTCAGAATAATGCTAAAACTAATAGTAGTAACTTTTTACCTATAAGCTTTTTACTTGATGCAATCAAATGTAACTTGGTGAAAATGAAATGTACTTAACTATTGTATAATGTTCAGTTTTAGTTTGGTCTACCCTTTGCCAAAAGATATATTATTTTTCAAATAGAAGTAAATACAGCACACAGATATTGAAGCTGGCATATTTTATCAAAGGAACTGTTTATAAATTTTAATTGTATAGGTTTTAAAATTGTGCCTCCACTATTTTTTAAAGCTTAAGCTTATTTCCAACTATTTAATTTGGTGTATGATTTTGTTTACATATATTTTAGTACAAAGCTTTAAGTCTTTTTAACTCTTCAGAAAATATTAATTTTTAATTTATTTAATTTTAAACAGTTTAGATGAAATTTCATTATACTTACAGAATGCAGTAAAAAATCACTGAGTCACAGAAAATTGACAAATGATTACATTTACTTCAAATAGACAATGAATAACATTTTGTGAATGCTCATTATTAGTTAGCAATATACAACTTAAGCCTTGAATTTGCAGATTTTTTTTGAACTAATCTTTATTGTATTGTACAATTTTGGTTGAGAGTTTCACGTGTTGGAAGGAGAACAACATAAGCATATTGTTGAGACTGCAAATACAGCAGTATTTCAGAAATCATATTTGAACTGAAGCAAAGCTAGCTCTCTTGAAGAGAATATTACTGTGCGTAGGCAAGTTAGGCCCATCATTCATCTCTGCTCTAAATGATATAGCACCTCCTTCTGCAAATTCTACTCTGTCAAAACACTTAAAATGGCTAAGTAAAACATTTTTACTGCTGTGCTCAAAACAACTATAGCCACTTACAACTCAGAGTACAACTTTTTTTTCATTCCAGAGATGCACTGTCAATGTGACTTAGGCTATTAGCATAAAGTGATGTAAGTTGTTAAGTCCAGCCCTGAAATTATTTAGCATCAAAGTTTGGATATGTCGAGATCTTGTGGCATAACTGTAGTGTCCCTGCCTCTGAATCAGGAGGCATGGGTTCAAGTCCACCTGCTTCAGTGTGTGACAACATGTCTGAACAAGTTGATTAGAAAATACAAGTATCATCTTTGAAAGTGAAGGGCAGGGATGAGATGAAATGAAGGGTATGTAATTCATAAAACTTTGTCCTGTCAAAATAGAATTCAATTATGGGTAAGATTTTTTTCACAAAAATAGCATGTCCTTTATATTAATGTTTTTTATAAAATGTTGAAATTTACAGATTGTGAAATGTTGCAGAAAGATCTCTAATTTAGTAATTTTTTTCTTTTTACTATTCGTGCACCTACAAGCATATTTTCCTGTGTAAATGGCTGGTTTTGTGAAAACTGGCATATCACTTAAATAGTGAACATATTTGTTACAAGAAGCATTTCACCAAGCCTGGAGCACTTTTGTGACTATTTCATACATAATTAGGGAACAAACTTTTGCACAAATAATAAACTGGATTTGTAGTACTGTTAAGGGTTTTTCTTTGTAATTAATCCTGTTTCAAAGTTTTTCATAAACAGAGAGGACCTCACCAACTTTCAAAGCAAAATAAAGATGTTGCTTTTAACAGGTTTTCAATGTTAAGATTTACAATTATGGATAATGGTATAGTTCAATCAAAATCACAGCGACCTAAGTTTCAACTGAGAAAATATGGCAGTATGAGGCAAAGTGACCAAACTCAAAGATTCTGTTATGCATTTCCATAATCAGATACAAATATTGACTCATTTGTCAGTTTGCCCTATGATTCTTATTGGGTGTACATAGAAGTTTAAGGTTTATGAAATGTTTACAACCAAATTTCTTAAGGACTAATTACCACAATTTATTGAGAATACTAGTGGAAACTTGTTATTTGCAACTAAAAACAGATTTTGAGCTTTTGAAAATTTGGTAATGGCATTTCAACTGCAGTTATAAATCGGAAACATAAAGCTATTTAATATGAACACTTGTTTCTTGCAATACAAAAGATTGTCTAAACAGATGTAAATAAATGTGTTCATATGTCCTATTTCCCTATTATTCCACAGATTATTTCACGTAATGTTTTTATTTTTGTTTTTATTCAAAATTCTGTATATTTCTGTAATTTTAGTTGCCTGTACCATGAATTCAATTGTTAAACTTACCAAATATGTTTTCTTTTATGAAGCCTACAGATGTAAATAGTTTGTATTACATTTTGCATGCATGGACTCCTTTGACCAATCTTGAGACTGTGTATATATGTTATAGTGTACAGTATGTTTCATAAACTTCAATGTTTAAGAAATAAACCTGTCTTTTTAGACAGCTGTCTGTCTTCCCTTTTTTTGGTCATTATAGCAGTATTAAAATGTGAAGATGGATTTTATCCTCTTGTTGGTTTATGATTATACTTTGCTTGATGAAACTTGTGGTGCCTGGATCTAATTCTACTATCATCAATGTGATAAGTTGTAATTTAATATTTACTACACTGTAACTGCAGTTTTCTTTGAGGGTAAATTACCACCATAAACATTAACCTCCTACCTCTGTCATCTTCCAACATTAGTCTCTTTTGGTCTCACGGTATTAATACAAGGAAATTAAACTGAATGGGCACCATTTCAATTGCCCTAGGCTTGCTAACCCAAGTCTGAAAATATTAGAAAAAACAGTACCATTATTGTAATCCTGCTGAATAGAGGAAATGTGATAGATGACATAACACAGAAAGAGGATGTTCTACTTCAGAAGTCTGGTCTAAAGAGTATGGATAATATTACTTGCAAAAAGTGGGAAAATTTTAAAGAGCCTTGGAAAATAAAACATTTTCCCTGGGTAAATGATTTTAGGATGGTTTTCATATTAATATAAAAACTAAAATTTCATTAACCAATAATTTATCTCTGAAATGCATGGGTTGCAATTAATATATATCATAAAATCTTAGTTTTTGATTCTAAAATATTGTAGTTAACATAGCTCAGATATTTAATACAGTAAGGACCACAAGCCTAGATTGTCCTGTTCGAAGTCGGCTATTGTAGTAATGTACTGTAAATGATGTACTACCGGATCCTTTTGACGTCAGAACACATCGAATATGCATTTAAACATGTGATGGACAATTACTGAGTTGCTGGAACCCTCAAATATACAGCACAGTTAAAGTTGGAGATTTTGGAGGATTTTGAATCTCCTATCTGAATAATTATGCTGGAGAAGCTAGATGGATTTAACCTATTCTAACTTCTGGATATTTGTACCGTTGACTCCTCAACAAATATCCCCAATACAACTTGGCATGAAACCCACATTGTACATTTAACTTCTTACCCATCTGCTACCTACCCATCTACGTTGCACCATACACACTTACCTCCCCACCAAGCACTTTACTCCCTTAACTATCTATTTGAAATATGTACCCTTTCTCCATAAAGTTCCCAAAAGCACTTTGATAGTTAAACTCCAGAATACAGCAGCTACTGCTGTAAAAAGAAACAAATCTTGACTTTCAATGCTGTTCTTCCATAATGCTGGAAGGTTCCAAGATCAGGTATGCTATGTGATTCTCGAAGTATTCAATTTAAAAGCCCAGGCCAGGGCAAGAAGAACAGAATTAAGTGACAATTGACTGTGTAAAGGGTTAAAAAAAAACTTGTTTGAATGGCTCAGCAAGTCTGGCAGTGTCTGTGGAGAGGAAGGAGGTCAAATGTTTCGAGTCTAGTTACTCTTCAGAACTGATTGTGATTGCCCTCAAAGACTCAATTCTTTATAACCCCTTTGGTCACTTATGGCATTCAGTTTGAATAATGACTGATCTGTGCCTAGCTCCATATATTCTCAAACCATTTGGTTACCAAAACTCGATTCATCTGTTCTAAAGTAAATAAATTCCATTTGCAGGTGAGTTTCAAACTTTAACCACCCACTGCTTGAAAGTGCTTCCAACTTTTACTCTAACTGTAAAGATACTGCTCTCTAGTGCTAGAACCAGTGAAAACAATTTCTCATTTTTCTATTCTGAATTTCTCAAACTTTAATTGTGATTCCTTAACTCTCAGTTCCAAGAAATACATATGTAGTTTGTGCCAACTCTGCCCTTAGCTTTACTGTGGAGTCTATTTATCATTCTGGTGAATCATTGCTGCAAGGCTAGCACCATACATACATGGGTATGGAGCCAGAAATTGCTGCAGCTATGGTCTAAGTATTGTTTTATACAACTTCAGCGTAATTTTATCACCTTGTATTTTGTTATTAGCTACAAAGGGTACCATTGCACCAGCCTGATTTTTGTATTCCTGCTCATAAAATTTTAATGATGGGAGCACCTGTTTCCCAAGTTCCTTAAGATTGTCACTGATTTTGTCTTTTTACCATTTAGAAAGTATTATGTTGTGTCCTTTTTAGGGATGTGGTTATCAAAACGAATGCACTCCCATTTACTTACTACATTGTTGTAATTTCCATCCCTCCCCCCACTTCATCAGTGTTTAACTTCCCTCTACCTGTCTTAACTACTACAAAAGCTTGTTTTGGCCAGAAAGCTTTCAGGATGGAGTTTAAGTTGTGCTTAAAGCAGTATACTTTAGGCAAATGGAAGTACTGCTGATCTGCATGTACAATTTCTCGCCATTTATCATTGGCAGTATGCAGTACTGTAGTGGTTTAAGAGTTCCACAGCCATTTCACCTTGTTCAAAAGCCTGGACTTGAAAGGACTCCTTTGAAACGAGACTGCTTCAAAAAAAATGTTGAAAGTAACAAAAGGTAGGTCTTCACCGTCTCCTTGTTACCCCATCACAAATTCAATTCTATTTTTAGGCTCTGGAAAATCCCTTCCAGTTTCACGCGTCCAGCCTAAATCATTGAGACTGTGGCAAACAAGTCCATGATTTGAAATGGAAAGTTAGAATTCCCATCCATGTGACAAGTAATATAGAGCATGCGCCATCACACAGGATGGTCCAATGTGGAAGGAGACCATATGGTCCATTGTGTGTACAATGGTCCTCTGAGCACTGTGACCTAGTCTGCCTTTTCCCATAACCGTGCATGATGTTTATATTTAGATAATCACGTAATCCCCTTTAAAATGCCTCAGTTGAACCCAAGAGACCTGGTTTCAAGTCGTCTGCTCCAGTGATGTGTAGTAACATCGGAGTAGACGGATTAAAATATCTGTCTTTGCATTTCAATTTGGTCAGAGCCTGTGAGCTGCAGAGACCTGGATGCCCAGGTTCGAGCCACCCCCGCCCCCACCCCTTCTTCCAGTGGTAGTCACGACATTTCTGAACAAGTTTATTAGGAAATATGTTTTTTTTAAAAAGCTATGTTCATTTCCAATTACTGACTGCAGTTTTTTTTTAAAGTCTTTTCCAGGAAAATTACGAGTTTGAAGTCAAGTGGTTGTTTCATTTAGTGGAGCAGCATAAACTGATCAACATGAAGTTGCGACAGAAATAATAGGAAGTGCAGATGCTGGAGAATCCAAGATAACAAAGTGTGGAGCTGAATGAACACAGCAGGCCAAGCAGCATCTCAGGAGCACAAAAGCTGACAAAAGACTCTTCATCGTTTCGACTGTCAGTTGTTGGTCACTCGATCTCTAGCGGTCAGTAAGGTGAACGCTTCGCACGTTTTATTTAAATTGCCAGTTCGCAGCAAAATCTGGGCATTTGCTTTTATCTTCCATAGTCTTTCTGGTCCATTGCCGAGCTGTCATTTCCGATGTTGCTGGCATCACCCCTGTTGTAATGTGCCATGTTGTATCCAATTATAATACGATGGTAGTGAGAACAAAGGGAAGTACAGCACAGGCACTCCGGCCCTCCAAGCGTATGCTGATGATCGTGCCCTAACTAAACTAAGAAACAAACGTTCTGCCCTTATTCAGTCCATATCCCTCTATTTCCGCCCTATTCATGTAACCATCCAGATGCCTCTTAAATGTCACTAATGTGCCTGCTTCCACCACCACCTCTGGTTGTGTTTTTGAGGCTCCTGCCACGCCCTGCATGAAAAACTTCCCTGACACATCTCCCTTAAACTTTCCCCCTGTGACTTTGAACCTGTGTCCCTTTGTGATTGAAATGTCAACCCTTGGGGAAAAGCCTCTGACTATCCACCCTAGCTATGCCTCTCATAATTTTCTTGACTTCTATCAGTTCTCTTAGCTGTCATTTTTCCAGTTAAAACAATCCTTGTCTTTTTAAAATAACAAAGTGTGGGGCTGGATGAATACAGCAGGCCAAGCAAGTGAGCTTTGTCTTTTTTAACCTTTCCTCACAGTCAATGCCCTGGTGAACTTGCTCTGCACTCTCTCCAAAGCTTCCACATCTTTCTGGTAGTGTGGCGACCAAAACTGTACACACTATTCTAAATGCAGCCTCACAAGGGTTTTGTATAGTTGCAACATGGTTTACCAATTCTTGTACTGCAGGCCCCGAATGATGAAAGCAAGCATGCCATACGCCTTCTTAATCCCTGGTCATCTGTGTTGCCAGTCTTAGGGAACTGTGGACCTGCATACCTACATCCATCTTTATCTTAAGGTTTCTAAGGGTTCTGTCATTTACAATATAATTCACCCCTAAGTTAGATCCTCCAAAATGCATCCCCTCACATTTGTCTGGGTTAAACTCCAGCTGCCATTTCTGTGCCCAAGTTGCCAAGCTATCTATACCCTGTTGTATCCTTTCATAATAATCAGCACTGTCAGTAATTCCAACAATCTTTGTGTCATCTGCAAACTTAGTTGTCAGATCACCCACATTTTCCTCCAGATCACTTATATATGCTACAAACAACGTAGGACCTAAGACTGATCCCTGTGGAACACCATTAGTTGCCAGTGTCCATTCTGAAAAAAAAACACCCACCGCTACTCAGTGTCTTCTACGAGAAAGTCAGTTTTGTATCCATCTAGCCAGCCTACCCTGAATCCCATGGTATTTTAGTTTTTGTACCATCTTCGGTATGGGACTTTAGCAAATGCTTTGCTAAATTACAGTGAATCAAATCAGTAAAATAAATCAATGTTATTGATTCTCATATATTGATACTGATACTCGTGGAAAATCCAACTGACTGGAGTGGGTGGAGAGTCACAGTCATGATTTGAAGTCTAGGATTTATCTTGGCTCCGCTTGCCTGCAACTTGAAACATTGGATTGTACTTTCTCGAAGATAACAATGTAACTGGTTTGATGCCAGCAGTTTAGGAGGATTGCAAGTGGTGCTTATTTCTGGCTTCCATCCAATGATTCTTGTTCATGTTTAATCCTGCACCACAAGCTGCTTCTCGGAAGTCGTACAGTTTATCTCTCCCCCACTCTCTCTCTCTCACACACACACACACTCACACACTTTCTCTCTCCATTCCCCCCAACAAACACAGACACTCTTCCCACCCCCCCACCACGCGCGCGCACTCTCTCTCTCTCTCTCTCTCTTCCCCCCTTTCGCCAAACACACAATCTCCCTCACACAAACACACGCACACACATACACACTCACATTCGCTCTCTCGCCCCTTCTCAAACACACTCTTTCCCCCCCTCACACTCTTTCCCCCCCTCACACTCTTTCCGCCCCCCCCCACACACGCGCGCACACACACACACTCTCTCTTTCCCCTCACACATACTGGTTCGCCCCCTCCCTCCCCCCCTCTCACACACGTGAATCTATAGGGTGAATTTGTATTTGTCATATGTTTTATTTTGTTCAAAAAGTACACAATTTACAGTCAAAAGACGTTTCATAAATTCCTACTTTAGAAATAAAACCAGTCTGACTCCAGACTAAAACACATCATGTGTAAAATTGTTTCTTGGTGGGAGGTCGCGGTGTTTTCGCAGAGTTGTTAATAATCTAACCAAAATAAAACAATAAAACAAGGTTTACTGCTAGGGAGGTGAGCGGTTGGCTTCTCTGGTAACCCAGTCACAAGCAAAATCGGTGCAGCTTCTCGGGCTTTAAAGGGAATGACAGGCTGCAGTTCGAGTTGCGCGCAGAGAGGGCGTCAAATTGAGGGGGTTTATATCTGAGGCATCCTGCAAGGAGCGTTCATTCAGATAGTTCCCAACTTGCTGGA
This sequence comes from Stegostoma tigrinum, assembly GCF_030684315.1. NCBI lineage: Eukaryota > Metazoa > Chordata > Chondrichthyes > Orectolobiformes > Stegostomatidae > Stegostoma > Stegostoma tigrinum. The sequence continues at coordinate 61,875,773 of NC_081368.1, forward strand.
GGGACGGCTCGACTGAGCCTCGAGTCTGGTAAGTGAGTAGAATCTGCATGCTAACGGATCCGCGGGTAAATTCGTTTCCACTTTTCAGTTTCTGAAACGGCACAACAGTTAGCTGCTCTGAAGCGTACCTTTTTGTTCCTGTGGATCAAATTGAGCTGCAATAGGATCCTATCTGCTGTGATTTTGGTAAATTGAATATCGGTTGCTGTTTTGTTTGTCAGTATCTGATGAAATTAAAAACGACCATATAACTTAATGTTAACTGAGTCTTGCGATCTGTCCTTTTCAAGGGCTTATGTGCAGTTTATGTTAATTCCTGGGATTCAGCAGTGTTTTGTCATCATCATCATTGTCTATCTCTGTATTTTAGGATTTAAACGAGATATTAAGGGAAAATGATATTACACTGTCCGTCGATTGGATAAATTCTAGGCAGCACTTTATCGCCTAAGGTGTTCCCCAAATCCCTTCGGGCAACAAGAGTTATTCGCTTCACGTAATTTGGGGGCGTTATATTGATATGAACGCCGGTTTCACTGTCTCAAGTAAGGTTACTGAACCTCGTAATTGACGAACTTGATGAATAAATGGTATGAATGACCAACTTACATATTATCGATTAGAAATAAATTGTCTTCCGCAGGCGTGGGTCAGTCTTGGATTTTTATTAAGGTCGGGTTCTGCGTAATCCTGTAATTATTCGATATATCACTGAAAGTTTGTGAGATTAGAATCATAGAACTTTACAGTACGGAAAGAAGCCATTCGGTCCGTCGTGTCTGTACCTGCTCCCCAGAGAGCTACCCAGCTAGTCCCATTCTCCAACCCCATCTCCGTAGCACTCGAAATTCGTCACTCTCTAATATAAATCCAGCTGTTTTGGGAAAGCGTCCCAACACTGACTCCTTTGGGGTTGGGGGGACACTTTCAACCTGTCTCCAATCTGAGGAACAAATTACCGCCACTTCACGTTGACCAGAATGTAAGGGACCCTCATCCACAAGAATAGACACGGGACCTGAAGAAGTGGTATGGCTACGTGGAGCCAGAATCCAATGAGTTAATGACATCAATTGGGGTGATGCTGCAAGAATAGAAGGAATAGACCTCAGGACTCCATCGGTTGTCAAAAGGGGGGACGGGAACAGTGTCGCTGACAACATCTGATGACTTTGAATGAAGATGGTCTTCTCTTTAAGCTATATATTTCTCTTTCTTAAACTATCAAAATGGCACCATGTTGTGGCAACAAATGATAGTAAAAAGCTTTCAAATTGTATTTCTCACTGTGAAGTAGACATGACAATAAAAATCTTTCATCACTCAATGTAATCTTCAGGATGAAAGAACAGACAACCGAGAAGCATGACCTACAGGTACTTGTAGCAACTCTGATTCAGCTAATAAAAACACCTTGAGGAGCAGAGTGACATGTATTTGCCCTGCAGTTGAATGTTCTATGTAAACAGTGTTTATCATTATCCTCTTTCTCACTACAAGAACCTATTTGCTTGCAAATATCATGAAAAATACAAATATTTTAAGGGAAGGGAGATATGATATTATTGGTTAGTACGTTAGGATAAAATACAATGGATTAAATAAATGTAATTATTTGCATATGTCTATGCAGCTTTACATGTCATTGCAGGAAGGGATTTAATGTACTGTGTGTAAGAAAAATTTAGAAGAGTCAGATACATTTGCATTCCACCTCTCAGCTAGTTTATTTTTCTATGTTTGCCTTAGTCTGATAGTGGTGATTCCATTGTGGTAGGCAGGATGATGGCAAATTCTAGTATCTTCTGGTTGCCATGGGTGGCCAAGAAAGAGGATCCACCCCAGAGTCGACGAGCAGATCACTAGGTTTCACCAGGTGGTCTTCAAATGTGCAAATAGGCCTCATGATATGAGGAACATGGTGGCAAGCCTGAAATTGGCCCTTAATTGACCAATTAAATGGCTCAGTTTGGCCTCAGCAGATAGCCAATCTGTCAATTTTCACACTTCTGACAAAATTGCATGGGAGTGGGAAGACTTCTGGTGAGACCCTATACCTTGCAGCTCACTCCTCCATTTTCTCCAGGCTTGCTGCCTCTCAAGCTACCCTTAAAATTCCAATTATTCTTCCTACTATTGATACCTACTCAATTAGTGTCATATTCCCCTTGAGGTGCAAGGCAGTTAACAAATTAATGCATCATGGTGGTAATCACTGGGTTAAAAATTGATGGATTGCACAGCTGGGAGTGGATAATGGGTGTGCCACCAGTCTCATTACAAAATCAACCCCAAGAGTAAAAACTCATTATGGGTGATGATGCAAAACAGGTTTGGATCAGTCATTTGTTTATGTTTAATGGAACAAAATGTACTCTGGGTGGAGGATTTCAATGTCCATCACCAAGAGTGGCTCAGCAGCCATACACTGGTTCAGCTGATAGGGTCCCAAAGGACTGAGTCTGCGGGCAGATGGAGAGAGAACCAACAAGAAGGAAAAACATATGTGATCTCATCTTCACCAATCTCCTGGCTGCAGTTGCATCTGTCCGTGACAGTATAAGTAAGAGTGGCCACCACACGGTCCTTGTGGAGATGAAGCTCCGCCTTCACTTTGAGAACAACCTCCATTGGGCTGTGTGGCACCAGCACCGTGCTAAATAGGGAAGACTTTGGACTGATGTAACAACTCGAGACTGGGCATCCACGAGGCCCACAGTCTCATCAATGGCAACAGAATTATACTCCAACGCATTCTTGAACCTCTTGGCCTGGAATATCCCCACTTAATCATTACCAGCAAACCAATGGTTCAAACTAGATTCAATGGAGAGTGCAGGAGGGCATGTAAAGAGCAGCACCAGGCATACCTGAAGAAGTGTCCAGTTGTTGAAGTCACCAAACAGGACTGCTTGTATGCCAACTAGCATATGCAGAAAGTGATAATGCAAAGTTATTCCAAAACTAATGGATAAGACCTGAGCTCTGCAGACCTACCACATCCAGTCATGAGCAGTGGTGGATGATTGAACAACTCACTGGAGGAGGAGGCTCCACGAATATCCCTATCCTCAATGACGAACAAGCCCAGCACATTAATGCTGTGAAAATTTCAACCTTATCTTCTGTAATCTTTTAGCCAGAAGTGCTAAGTGGATGATCCATCTTGCCCTCTTCCAGTGGTCCCCAGCATTACAGATACCAGTCTTCAGCCAATTTGATTCACTCCACTTAATATCAAGATATGGTTGGAGAAGCTGGACATTACAAATGTTACGGGTCCTGACAACATTCCAGCAATAGCACTGAAGATTTGTGCTCCATAACTTGCCGCTCCCCTAGCCGAGCTGTTCTAGTACAGTTACAACACTGGCATCTAGCCGACAATGTGGCAAATTGCCCAAGTATGTCCTGTACACACAAAGCAGGACAAATCCAACCCGGCCCATTACTGCCCCATCAGTCTACTCTCAATCATCAGTAAAGTGATGGAAGATGTCATCAACAGTGAAATGAAGCAGCACCTGCTCAGCAATAATCTGCTCAGTGACGCCCAGTTTGGGTTCTGCCAGGGCCATTCAGCTCCTGACCTCATTATAACCTTGGTTCAAACATGGACAAAACAGGTGAATTCCAGAGGTGAGGTGAGAGTGACAGCCCTTGACATCAAGGTTGCATTTGACTGAATATGGCAATAAGGAGCCCGAGCAAAACTGGCATCAGTGAGCATCAGGGGGCAAACTCTGTGGTGGCAAGAGTCATAGGAAGGTGGTCCCGGTTGTTGCAGGTCAATCATCTCATCTCCAGGTCATCTCTGCAGGAGTTCCTCAGGGTAGTGTCCTCAGCCCAACCATCTTCAGCTGCTACATCAATGACCTTCCCTCCATCATAAGGTATGTAGTGGTGATGTCCTTGACAATTGCACAATGTTTCGCACCATTCTCTCTGTTTAAATGCAACAAGATCTGGACAATATCCAGGCTTGGGCTGCCAAAGGCAAGTAACAGTCATGGCACACAAATGTGAGGTATGACCAACACCAATAGAAACAATGTTGTCACCATCACTGAGTCCCCACTGCCAACGTCCTGGGGGTTAGCATTGACCAGAAACTCGGCTCGACTCACCACAAAAGACTCACATTAACACAGTGGCTTCAAGAGCAGGTCAGAGGCTGGGAATACTGCAGCGAGTAACACACCACCTGACTCCCCAAAGACTGTCTGCCATCTACAAGGCTCAAATCAGGGGTGTGATGGAGTACGCCCCACCTGCCTACCAACACTCGAGAAGCTTGACACCATTGAAAACACAGCAACCCGCTTGATTGGCACTACATTCACAGGCATTCACAGCCTCTTATCCCCTCCACCGATGCTTAGTGGCAGAAGTATGTAATATCTACAACAGGCACTGCTGAAATTCACCAAAGATCTTTAGACAGCGCCTTCCAAACCAATGACATCTTCCATCCACAAGGACAAGGGCAGAATATGCATGGGAACACCACTGCTTTCAAGTTCCCCTCCAAACCACTTATCATCCTGACTTGTAAATATAGCACCATTCATTCGCTGTTGCTGGGTCAAAATCCTGAATGCCCTCTCTAAGGACATTGTGGGTTTACTGAAAGACTGCAGTGGTTTAGGAAGGCAGCTTATCACCACCTTCTCAGGGGAAACCTGAGCTAATGATGTGCATGTCCCATAAATGACTACAAAAAAGACTTTAATATTTCTGCTTTAGATTAGCCAGCAGAAAGGTTCTTGTCATGCTATTATAGTGTCTCCACCTCTGGGTAGAAGACGTAAGTTTAAGTCTCAGTTGCCCTGGATGCATGTCGGAAACTGTCCAAACAGGTTGAAAATAACTAGAACAGCCAGCTGATTCCAAGCCTCCCTTTCTTATAACCATCACCTGAAATAAATTCCTGTTCCATCACGTTTGAAGTTCAATAGCAGATAAGGATTTTGTTTTCAGAACAAATAATATTTATTCCTTCATTATGTTGTCCTGTGTTGAAGGATGTTGTAGGTGCATCTTTGTACAGAGCTAAAATCTAACCTCTTTAAGCTGATTCATTTCTTAAACATTCATTGCTTGAGACGTGGATGGTGCTGTCTGGGTTAACATTAATTGCCTGTCCCTTGATGCCCTTGCGATGATGGCGAGGTGCCTTCTTGAATGGCTGTAGCCCACGAGCTGAAAGTAGACCCACAATGCCCATAGGGAGGGAATTCCAGGGTTTTGACCCAGCAACCGTGAAGGAAGGGCAATATATTTCCAAGTCAGGATGGTGAGTGGCTTGGAGAGGAACTTGCAGGTGGTAGTGTTCCCATGTATCTGCCACCCTTGTCCTTCTAGACGGAAGGTGCTGTCTGAGAATCTTTTGTGAATTTCTACAATACATCTACGACCCTACTGTTACTGAGCCGTTGGTGGTGGAGGGAGTGGATGTTTATGGATGTAGTGCCAATCAAGCGGGCTGCTTTGTCCTGGATGGTGTCAAACTACTTGTGTTATCAGAACTGCACCCATCCAGACGAGTGGGGAGCATTCATCACACTCCTGACTTGTGCCTTGAAGATGGTGGATAGGTTCTGGGGAGCCAGGAAGTTGTTGTATTTGTGTTGTATGGTGAGAGTAGAAAAAACATTTCCTTCTTTACTGCAGATGTTCTCTGTTGTTTTTTGTTGTAAATTACACACCTTGTACTCTCTCTTTCCAAGAAATTTATCATTGCAAGTCACACAGAATGGGAATGAAAAATTACTGCTTGACAGTCAGACTGACTTTGGCAGCTGCAGCACGGAGCTAAAATTAGAACAACAAGACTCCTGGATTGCATTCTTTTTTCCCTATCAAGTTACATCAGATTTAATATATTCAAAATCAAGATAGATGCAAATGTGAGACAATAATCAAAGTTTAACCTACATTTTCAGTCAAGTCTTGGTGTTAATTATATTTGGAACGTTAAGCGAAGTGGGCAGTGGAATAATAGGCAATAGAGATTTTTCCTGTCTGATGTCCTGTGACCCTCAGAAGTCCAAGAAAGTTGAAGATAGATAAAATCTGCCATGATAGAAATGAGGATAATCACTGAGACAGATTCAAAGCTGAAGTGCAACAGATCCATTTCAGGTTAATATGGCCCAATTTGCTCACTTAGGGTCTAAAATGTCCGTTTTAATAGACATTGTAAGCAAGCATTTAGTAGTGTAGAATGGGCAGCTCTGTTTTAACTGTGGCACAGTACGGTGAGTTCATACTCGAACCCACAAACCATAATCCAGATTCAGGTATGAGTTCCACTGTCGTGCATAAGCTCAAAATCTAAACTGACCCTGCAGTGCAGTACTGATGGAGTGCTGCAGGCTTGAGAAGTGCCCTCTTTTAGACCTACTGTCTCCCATGTGGCACTATTTCAAAGAGGGATAGGCTCATTTCTCCTGGTGTCCTAGCTAAAATCTACCTTTCAACCAAAGTCACTGAATAAAACAATAATTTCATTGCTATGCACAAGTTTCTTTTTAATATTCATTTGTGGGATGTGTGTGTCATTGGCTGGGCCACCATTTATTGTGCATCCCTAATTGACCAGAGGGCAGTTAAGAGCCAACCACATTGCAATGGGTCTGGAGTCACATGTAGGCCAGATCTAGGCAAGGATGGCAATTTCCTTCCCCAGGATAGTGGTGAACCAGGTGAATACACAATGGATTCATGGTCATCATTGAATTCAAATTCCACCATTCTGCCATGGCAGAATTCAAACATGGGTTACCCCCCACCCCCCCCCCCCCCCACCACCAAACATTATCCAAGTCTCCAGATTAATAGTCCAACGATAACGCCACGAGGTCGTTGCCTCCACGTTGGTTGCTATATTTCAATACTACAACAGTAGCTGCATTTCCAGAGTGTGTTGTGGATTTGGAATGTGCTTTAGGATGCCCTGTGATCATTGGAATGTCCTCATTTTCTGAACTGCTACTATCCAGATTTCTCATGCAGTTGGCAACCGACATTGAAATGACACTTGGAATCTGGATAACAGGGACTTTGCTGTTGTCCTCCAACTACAGCAGATCAGGTGCTTTAATGAAGCTAGTTCAAGACTTACCTTTATTGATTAAAGACAGAATTACCTATCACAGTCAAGTATGCTGGTAGTTGAGTGGTCCTGGCAGCTCACTTTTAAAATACACACTTTTCTTCTGGCACTGAGTTACCATGCATCATTATTCTATGAAGAGCTGCTATGTAAATTAGGCCAATACTCTCTAGCATTTCCTACAAGAGCTGATTTCAATGAAATGGACAAGATTCTGAATGTACTTGCAAGGCTTTATACAGGGTTCCTTTTTCCCTTGCTGAAGAATCTAGAACATGAAGGAATGTCTTCAGAAAAAAATGTTGATCATTCAGGGCTGAGGCGAGGACAAACTTCAAACCTGTTCTTATAGCCACAGCATTTTTATGAATAGTCCAGTTCAGCTTCTGGTTTGTGGTAGGATGCAGAATGTTGACAGTGGGGGGGGATTCGATGATGGTAACACCACTGAAAGTCAAGGGTGATGATTAGATTGTCTCTTACCGGAGATAATTAATTGTTTGGCTCAAATGTTACTTGTCACTTTTCAGACCAAGCTAGGATATTGTCCAGGTCTTGCTACATTTGGGCTTAGTCTACTGTAGTATCTGAGAAGTCACAACTGATGCTTAGTGAACTGCTGCACTTCTGATCCTCGTAATGGATGGAAGACTGAGAAACACCATTCTGATCAGCAAAAGGATCCTCTCGGCAAACACTGTAAACAGGGATCACTGAACTTCCTTCCCAGTCTTCGTTTGTGCATTTAACACCAACGTTTTGTATTTGTCTGAATGTATGAGAAGATGCAGTGTTTATAAGAGGGCAAGAGTTTTAATGAGTAGAGTTATGTGTTGATGGTTCATAACTGTTTAACTGCTGTTGTTCTATTTAGTTGTGACAAATATTAATTCTGGCATGGTGGGTAGTGTCATATCAACAAGAGTGCCAGGTCAGATGGGATGAAGAGGGAATGGTGTGGTGAGAGCATGCTGGTTTGGACTTGGCTTGAAGTGTTCAAGGGTTGAAGGGGTAGTGGGAGCAGTGAGTTGGGTGTCAGCTTAATAGTTATCTAAAAGTTAAACTTGTTTTTTAATCCTTTAACCTTCACTGGGTAGCTATAAACTTATCAAAAGCAATAGCATCTGAACTCTCAGATTATAATATGTACAGAGTAATTGTGCATCCAAATCTTCAATTATGTGGGCAATTCCCCATGGAGTGTGCTGTGTCTTGGATTCTACCAGGTCCTGATATACTAGTCGCGTCTGCACTGCTTCAGTGACTACTTGCTCGTTGAAATATCTGAGTTATGCTGGGATATAACAGAACTTTAGTAATTAGGTAAGAGAGACTCTGCTGGATGGTTGGAACTGGACATAGATTTCTATTGCAAGATCATCATCTACATTTGATGAATAAATTGAAGAAACAGAATTCTGGCCAGAGTTATCTGAACAGGCAATTCCCTAATAACCAAGCACCAATGCTTCAGTTTCCAAATAGGAAGTTACAGATTACACAATGAATAATCCATTTGTTTTTGAAAATGCAGTTGGAATTGAAAAGTGCATGAGGGAGGAATGTAAATATTGACCTGCTCATTCAGACATTCCTGTCTGTCATGTTAATATCAGTGTTTGCGTTCCTTTGATTCTTTTGACCACAATTAGAATACATGTATCTTCCAACGTGTTTGTGATATCTGTCAACTCAATACATTGCGCCCCCCCCCCCCCCCCCAATACACTGCAATGTAAGTCATAAAGATTTGAAATAATGGACAGGATAATGTCCTTCTGTTGCAATGTTCTGCTTACAGATTTGACTTTTGAATATTTCTGAAAATTGATGACTATGAATACCTATCCCAAGTCTAAACACTGACAAAAGCCAAACTGGAATTGTATAAAGTAGATGTACCAGAGCAACGTGACTTTGAATTGTGCAATAAGGGTTTTAATAATGCTTCACGTCAACATAAGTAAAAGCACATTTGTATAATGTTCATTTTATATTCCACAATTACATAAACGGTCTAAAAATGATTTTTAATGTTCTACTTTTACTAAAAAGAAGCATGAAGGTACTTGGCTTATGTGTAGATTCAAAATGTCTAATTAGGTTTTTACATATCTAATTGTGGTATACTGAAAAGCTAACTAGATGGATTTATACACAGTTCTCTCATTCAGAGTAACAGCTGTTCTTGTGCTCATTGAACCATGGATCTGAAGAATTTTGCTGTCTTTTTTGCTCTAATGTTATGGCAAAGTGATGGCTCAGAGATGCTAACCTCAGGTATGAATTCAAGGTTTGGGTGCTGTACATTTAACTAAAATGTGTTCTTCAATTACATAACTTTTCAAAATCTTTTGTTTCAGAATTCCTCTTAAAAGATGTTGTTTTGTTCCAGTTGATCCACCTACTAACCTGCAGGTCATCGATCCGGGCCACTTGGGTCCACTTCACATGCATTGGCAAGCTCCTGTCAGTTTAGCCGACAAGAAGTTGTGTGTGCGGTATATGTTGTCCTATTGCAATGTCAATTCGACAAACTGTAAGGTAAAGCTCATCAAAGATGAAATGTCACTTTTGCAACATATCAGAATACTCATCCTATTCTCTACGCAGTTAAAAACAGTCTTCAATTAGTGTAAAAAAAACTCAGTGATCCGTATTAGTTTAAAAACAGTGAGGGTAATTAACCAGCAGTTCCTCTGCAATAATGATTTTGGCGAAAGCTTCTCTTATATTTTTCTCACATCTGCATTGCTTGTTAATAGCACAGTTGAGAATATCCAACTCAACAGGTCAGCCAGGACCACCCTTAAGAAATGTAGCCAGAATCATCATTTGTTTGCTTATCCTAAGTAAACTAAGGCTAATGAAGCCTTGGAAAACCCCTGCACAGATATCAATTATTCCATTTGATTCCATCCAATACAGCATCTTGGATACAAACTGAAATAGTTCCAGCTGATGGATGTCTCGCATTCAGCATTCATTTGTTAAAAGTGTACAAGATTGAAAAATGAGTCAGGCTGACTTGTTGGCAAAATATATCCAAAAAGGACTCAGTGTCGACAAAATAAGGAGGTCAGGAGGACTCAATTAAAACTGAATTAAAGTACTTTCTTTAAAAAAATCCAACTCTTCAGTGCTTCCCCATTTTAAAACAGGATTGTTTACTCAGGTGTTGATTTGTTCACTATCACAATGTTCTCCAATCGAACCCCACCCCCACCTGAGTCGACAGTGAATGTCAAATATCCCAAGGTACAATTATGAAGCAGAACAGGACAGTTATCCCATGTGCCCTGACAAATATTTATCTTACAATAAAAATAATAAAGAACAGATGATCAGGTCATTATCACACTAATGTTTCTGTTAGAAATGACTGTACTTCATGGGGTGTAAGCACTTTGAGATTTTGTTAAAAGCTGCTATAAAAATGCAAATTTTTCTCTCTGTTTTAATTCTGAGTGCAGTTTGCAGTACTTTGTTCAGGCTGTTTTGCAACAGTGCACATCTGTTTAAAAAGACGATTGCACAAATGACTCATTTCTCTAGCTTTCCTGAGTACAACATTTTGAGACGGTGGAGCAGTGAGTGAACAGCACTTTTCTGTCTAGATGAATGTTTAAAGATGATAGGATGGGCACCTTCTTTATGTTTGCTGTCATGTCTTGTGAGATGGATTCTCAATGTTATTCTACCAGCTCAGAAACTGTGAAACTAAGCTGTTTGCATTGGAGTAGTAAATGGTTTTCTTCTGAAGTTGGAGCTAAGAAACTTATCATGGTAATTGGACAAGTGTAATGCAGGTTGACTGTCATACTTCACATTAAGCAAACTGGGAAATAAAAGTTATGCATTCTCTATCATCTAATGTTCTTTGCCTTGAGGGATAAACAATTTTAAGTCTTTTTCCCTTAAGATGGTTATCTCATGTTCTAGTGTGAACTACAAATGCTAAGTCTCTTCCACTGCACCTGAGCAGTGTTGAATGGGGATACTTCTATATATGAATCTGTGACTGATTTGTTTCTTTCTCACAGCGCGTGATCACCAAACAACTGGAGTACACTGATGGGTTTAACTTCAACGAGGAAATAATTGTGAAAGTCCGGACCTTGGTAAAAGAACAATGTAAAAGCATGATGGAGCTACAAAGTGACTGGGTTGAAAAAACATACAGGCCACCTATGGAAGGTAAAAACTCCATATAGAGGAGAATAAATGTTCCAATTTTCTCCTGCTATTTTACAATATGACAAATGCTAATAAGTTATTAATTATCAAATATTCACATTCTGTTTTGAGATAAATAAAATGAAGTATTTCAAGTTATTTTTAAAAAAAGACAAGCAAATAAAACGCACACCTTCACTTAAACCCATTAGATTCATTAATGTTCTTCTGGGAAGGAAATCTGCAATCCTTATCCTAGTCTGGCCGATATGTGATCGCAGATCCACAACAATGTGATTGACTTGTAACAATTAGAGATGGATAATAAATCCAGCAATACCCACATCACTGGAATGGAACTAAAATGAAAATACTCCATAACTTGCAGTAATTCAAGAAGGTGGCTTGCCACCAACTTCTTAAGAACATGTAGTGATGGGCAACAAATTCTCACTGTGCTTGTGTCGCTTGCATCCCATGAGTATTTACTTTCCAAATTCTAAGCTCCAGCTGGTTTAACTTTCCATCAAAGCAGTTCATTTGCCAGACCTCTGAACTGTACAATATGGGGTTCCATTCCAAACAAACAATCACGAACCAATCTTGATTTAACATCCAAATTCTAAAGGTCAATTTACATTGCTACATAAAAACAGAACGTATTAGAGGAGCTCAGAAGTTCTGGCAACATCTATGCAGAGAGAGAGGGACGGAGTTAATGTTTCAAGACTGATAAGAATCTCCCTCAGGATATCTTGGTAATATTCCTCAATATCTATTGGTTCAAGCTAACACTATGAAGGTAGAATATGAAAGATGACTGCTTAAACTACTGAGACGCACTTGCTGTCTCGTGCTGAAAGTGGAATGATCGCCACAAAACGTAGTTATATGAAACATGAATATACTCCATGATTCGTATTATTATTGGACAATTGCTGGTTATAGTGTTCCAAATTGTAGACCAAGGTTGGGGTTTTGAACTTGGCCAATTGGTACTTCTAAATCAAGGCACACATGAAAAAAGTTGAACATACACAAGATAAAGGTCATATAAACATAATCTCTGATGAAGGGTCTAGGCCCGAAACGTCAGCTTTTGTGCTCCTGAGATGCTGCTTGGCCTGCTGTGTTCATCCAGCCTCACATTTTATTATCATATAAATCATGCACTCTGATTTTCACAATGTGCATCATTGTCAATCCCTGATATTGGTTGGAAGCTAGGGCTGTGCCAGATATTCCAGGTGGAAGAGAGAAGAGTGATAGTGCATCTGAGATCTCTGTTTGAATGTCAGTGTACCATTTGTGATCATTGATATGGCATGGCATTAAATGACCCTTTACAGGTATAAACATTAAGATGCCACAAAGTCTTGGGTTGGTTATGCTAGGTTTAAACATGGCAGTTTGGATGGTGCAACACAGTGTGGAGCTGGAGGAACACTGCAGGCCAGGCAGCATCAGAGGAACAGGAAAGCTGATGTTTCGGGTCGGGACCCTTCATCAAAAAATAAAGAAGAGTCCCGACCCGAAACATCAGCTTTCCTGTTCCTCTGATGCTGCCTGGCCTGCTGTGTTCCTCCAGCTCCACACTGAGTTCTCTCAGACCTAACATCAGCAGTTCTTACTATCTTTGTGCCATTTGGATGGTGCCTGTTTTGGTGTCAAAGATATCATGAGATATTGACCCTTCAAATGAAGATAGATTGTGGAGGAATGGTTCACAAGTTTGAAAAAGAAACAAATGCTGGGAATCGGTAAGCAAAACAAAGTGCGAGAGAAACTAAGCAGGTCTGGCAGCATCTGTACGGAGAAAAAGTAGATTTAATGTTTTAAGAACAGTGACGCTTTGTCTGATGTGGAGGTAATTTGGTGAGTTATGTCTGTGACAGCTATCTGTAAGTGCAACACATTTAGTCCACTTCTGCATAACCTTGCATTGATCCTTCCACCAATAGGAACAATTCCTCTCCATTGCTGTGCCTCTACCCCTCATGATTTTGAACACATCAATCAAATCTCTTGTTTTGAGGAGAATGGTTCAAATTTGCCCAATCTATCCACATAACTGATGTCCTTCACCCCTGATAAATCTTCTCTCTGCATTTTCTAAAGCCTTCACATCCTTTCTCTGTCCTTTTTTTCATAGAGCGAGTTATGCATAGAATTCCCCGCAGTGTGGAAACAGGCCCTTCAGCCCAATAAGTCCACACCAACCCACAGAGCATCCCACCCAGACCTGTTCTCCCATAATCCACCTAATCTACACATCCCTGAACATTGTGGGCAATTTAGCATGGCCAATCCACCTAAGCTTGCACATTTTTGGACTGTGGGAAGAAACCAGAGCACCCAGAGGAAACCAACGCAGACACAGGGAGAACATGCAAACTCAACACAGACAGTCGCCTGAGGCTGGAATCGATCCCGGGTCCCTGGCACTGTGAGGCAGCAGTGCTAACCACTGAGCCACCATGCCATCTAGTGTAAATAAACACTGTTGATGATTTTCTTTCCTTCATTCTACCTGATGCTTCCATCTACATACAAAGTAATGTTATTTTAACCTGGTCGTTTGAATGTACATCCTATTACAGCACATCCAAGCAACTTCCAGACACCTTAATTACAGTGAATAACCAGCCACTTCGTATCAAAATGAGATGTTTTTGATCTGCCTCTCATTACCTGTATTATGTTACATATAAATGTAGGCAATGTTTTCTTTTTCCACAAAGGACATGCTGGCTCCAAAGTTAGGGACTTGCAGTGTATAGTTTACAACCTGGAATATATGGAATGCCTATGGCAGAATGGAATGAACGCTCTATACGGCACTGATTATACCCTCTATTATTGGTATGTACCACTGTGCTGATAGCTTAATTAAATAGGCTTGCGTAAAGTAGTACTTTGTTCCATTATCTTCAGAATCGAGGAAGAGAACCAGAATTGCTTCTTTTGTTAATTTGCCAAAGGGAGTCGGATTCATGATGTTTTAATCCATGACCTCCTCAAAGATGTGGATTTTGTGGTTATAAACAAAATTACAGCACTTCTGTCTCAAAAATAACCAACAACTTTTGCTCAGTGGAATTCCATTCCTAACTGACAGATTGAATATAATGCCAAGTTAAGGGGATCTTTAGATGTCAAGCAGCAGTGATATCAGCAAAGAGGGTGCAAGAACAGGTGCAGAAAATAATCAAGAAAGCTAATGGAATGACACCAAAGCCGTTATTTCAAAGCTTTGTGTTTGGAATTGTAGTGTTATGGAGTGCAATGTTTTGAGTTGACAACTATCACAACATGTTGGTGATGCATGTATTCCAATGCTCCCACATTGAATAATGATGAAATGTTATGCTAAGCTGAGTGTTGGGGATAATGCAGGTGCATACATAAAGAAGTGAGCAGTGTAGAATTACTTGAAGTAACATTGCTAAAGGCTCACAGAGAGAAACACTCCCAGAAGTTAAGACTTGATTACTTTTTGGCAAAGCTCAGCCATGGCATGAATAGTCAAGTCCTGTCAATTGAGTGACTTTTTTTTAAACTCGTGGAGGCAAGATGTTTTTCTTTAAGTATGCACTGTTTTAAGGAAGTTTGGAATCATTGACAGCAGCTCCTGGATTTCCGTCCACAACTGTGTGGATTTCAGAGGTTGCTGTCAATTTTGAGGGGTTGATGATCAATCCAAACGACTTCACTCTCATGACTTGAGTTGATTATTTAATTATAAATAGGCCTTTATAGTTAAGGAAGCAAAGAGACAAGGGGAGGCACTTCCTAGTTATTGCTCTTGGGAAATATCAGAAAGTAGATTAATCGAAAAATAAAAGACGTGTTTAGCTGATGTAGGATTTTTCCTCCACAGTGTCATCTAATCCAATTCAATTTACCTGTTCGTGTTGCAACTTATAAACAACTAAATAATTCACTGTTTAAAGACTGAAACGCAGATGCTGTTATGGGGAAAAGTCCAATCTTTCATTTTTAAGTTAGCAATTCCACTGCTTTTATGCTTTTGGCTACAATTCTTCACTTACAGTTGTTTATAAATAACTAAAATGTAACTTTTTTTTAACCTGTAGTTCTAAAAGCATTCCCATGACTGAAGTTATAAAAATGACAGTAGACAGGAAAGTGAATAGCTGTAGAGTTTTTTTTTGCATTTGGTTTTATCTCCTGCCTAAATCTTCTGCTGTAAACCCTAACTAACTAAGGTATTTAAGCATTTACTTCAAAAATAGTGGCCTTGTAGATGTTTGTATTAATTTGAGAAAATTTTAGGAGTGTGCACAGTAGATCTCCATTAAAAATATGCTAAACAGATAGAATTGATTCTGTTGCTGTATTTTTTTAAATCAAGCATAGAATGCACTGCAAAATCTCTGCATGATATAATTCATAGGATTACTGTATGTGATTACTGATAGTGCCTTGTGTTGACTTGTATTCAGATTGCTGAAAATTGTATCATCAGTGACTTTTAAAATATTGACAGGCATGAAGAGCTGGAGCAAACAATGCAATGCAATAATTACATTAAACATCAGGGGCGTATTGTTGGCTGTCACTTTCAAAGTGATGATCTGATTGAATTCAGTGATTTCAACATATGCATAAATGGCTCCTCGGAATTGGGGCCAGTGAGACCAGCATACTTCACATTACAGCTTCAAGACTTGGGTATGATGAGTACATCTTTTTCAATTAAGACATTTAATCTTTCATTTTGTTCTGGTCATTTGAAGGTGGTAGTGATTCATCCTGAATGCACTTCAACACGCTTCAACAGATATTGAGCTTGTTGCCTAAGAGGCACCAATACCTCTTTTCCTCTCAATGTATTGGACTGAGTCGAAGTGGCTTGGCTTAGTATTCAGCTGCTAACCCCAGTTGTTGAGCCTTGGCTGACGATCTGGGTGAGATGAAGTAACTTGTTAGAAACCATTAAAGAACTTTCAACTTTCCCTATACCCCTTTCAAAGGTTCTGCAGCCACACAATTTATCTTTGAAGCAACCAGATTTATTTTTATAGAAGAAATGTAGATGCATCTAAATTAATGTTAATAAAGCACAATTGTATTTCCTATCAGCATCACATTCCCAGACCTGTCTGAAAAGGGGTGTAAAGTTCACTGCATTTCCTTGCCAACATTTGTTCCTTTCAAACAACACTGCCAATTGCAAAATGAGCATTTATCACATCCACCCTCTCTCTCATTCATACCAGGAATTATGAAGCAATCATTTTCAGAAGTAATGGATGCTGCTTGTTTCTAATCTGGATCAAATCTGTGTAAATGTTTGCTCTGCCTAGTCAATTTAAATTGAAGGGAGGCACAGTCAATATTTTGCGATCAAACTCTTCAGCTTCGAAAAAAAGGGAACTTTTCACAATAATTGCACACTGTAGTGGCAGTTCTCCATTTGGGAGTGAGAATTACATTACATTACGGATGGTGGAGAGTCTATTCTTCTGAAAGAGGTGGTGGGATTTTAAAACCGCATCCCATGATTCTTCTCCTGGCTCAATGGCGGTACTGCAGAACATGACCAGACTTATCCAGATTGTGAAATCATTCCTTGAGGACTCCGGTGTCTGTTGAGCCAAGAGCAAAGACAAGGGGAGCAGTATCACATATTGCCAAACCAACAGTCTAATCTCAATCATTAGCAAAGAGATGGGAAGTTAACAGTGCCATCAAGCTACATTTAGGAGTAATCTGATCATTGATGCTTAGCACTGTGTTCTACTGAACTTGACTCCAGACATTATTACAACCTTTACTCAAACGGGGACAAAACAGCTCAATTCCAGAGGTGATGTGAGAGTGAGAAGCCTTTGTGTAAACATAGCATTTGACTGCACATGGCATCAAGGATCCCCAGTGAAACCAAAGTTAATGGGAATCAGCAAAAATGTTTTCCACTAGTTGAAGTCCTACCTAACGCAAAGGAAAATGGTTCTGTTTGTTTAAAGTCAGTCACCTTGGCTGCAGGAGGTCCTGAGGATGGCGTCTTGGGTCAAATCATCTTCAGCAGCTTAATCAATGATCTTCCCTCCACCGTAAGATCAGCTGATGGTTGCACAATGCTCAGTGACATTGACAACTCAGATACTGAACCTGCCTTCATCCTGCAAGACCTAGACAAAATTTGGGCTTTTTATAATGGGTGGTGCCCAGCTTCCTGACAATGGCCATCTTCAATGAAAGAGAATCTGCTGTATTCTTCTGAATATCCAAATCTCCAACTACCAACATACTGGAGGTCACAACTGACCAAAAGTTTAACATTATAAATACTGTGGCAGCCAGAACAAGTCTGAAAGTGTGAATTCCACAGAGATTAACTCCCCAAAGCCTATTCAGGGCTCAAGTCAAAAATATGATTGAATCTCCCATTTGCCTGGATGAATGCAAGCTCCACATCAGGACAAAGCAGTCCCTGTACACTATTTTAAACATTCTGATGCACAATGATTGCGTGTACCGTATTCAAACTGTACTGCAAGTCTCCTTGTACTGCACCTTGCAATCCTGAGAGGGGTTCCACCTAAAGGACATAGACAGTAGGCATATGGGAACACCACAACCTGCAAATTCTCCTCCTAGTCGCCTATCATTCTGAATTGGAAATGTTTCATTGTTCCTCCATTGTCACAAAATGACAAAAGCTAGAACTTCTTTACTGACTGCACCATGAGTGTACCAGGATCACATGGGATGCACTGTTTCTGTAAAGAAATTCACGACAGACTCGTTTTTGTAATGTTGTAAAAGCATTACGCAGCTGCCAGGATATCAGAAATGTATGAGTTAAGCATTCATTGAGTTGAATCAGTGCGAACATGAAGACTTAATGTCACTACTATCAGTTTAGCTACATTTTTGAGGGAAGTCTGCAGAATGAGGGCCCCAGCATCATTCGTCACTGCTAACAAATGTTTATTGGGAAAGTGATTAATGTGTTCACTTTGGAAAGTGTGGCATCTGTCACCCGCCTGTAGACGCATCAGAGAGGAACCAGAGACCAGTCAATGAGTACTTTGTTCCTTGACTGCAAGAGGCAATATGATGATGGCTGTGGCAGCTGGGGCTGTTGGTTTCTGCGCACAACTCTATGACAGGCCTCAAAATAAACAGAGCCTCCTGACAGATTGCTTCTGACACAACATTAGTTATGTTACCCTGCACTGAAACAGTTTGTTAAGAATGTGTGAATTCCTACAAACTAAATAAATGTAACATATCATCAAGCTTTATTTGGTCACATGAAGTGGTCCTAGTGGATTGCATTGAATCGATGCCTATGTTTGAACTCATGAAAGTATAATTGTTGCATTTTCAGTTAAGGCAGCAGCCCCTGACCAGGTAAAATTGACATTATCAACAGCAGAAACTATTTCTATCCAATGGGAGCCCTCAGCGAGCAAACTCAAGCCTCACTGTCTGAAATATGAAGTGCAATTCCGTGGCAAAAGCTCTGACTGGGAGGTAGGCAAACTAATCACTTGAACAATTAACTTTAATCTCTGCACAGTTCATTCTTAATTGGAATAGCAAGTCAAACATCCTGAGGCAAGGCTTTTCTTTGTTTCGAGCATGTGTTGAATGAGATCTAAGCTCCTCATACCCATCTGCTAATTTTTTATGATTGTCAGTCTGATAAATTAACCTGTCAGTCTCATAAATTAACCTTCGGTCTGCATTTCTAACAACCAATATTCTGCATCAACGTCCTCGACTATTAGAACGCGGAAACAGAACTATTCAGCATATCTCGTCTACTCCTAATGTTTGAGCTTCACACCAACATATTCCTACCTTACTTCATCTCATTGTAGCAATATGTACTTATATTTCTTTCTCCCTGATATATTTAAGGTATGGTACTGTATCCTGGTTTGTGTAACATTCTGCTGTAGAAAGAAATATCTGAATTTGCTTCTGTCATCTTGATTTGTTGTATTGTGAAACATTCTGAGCCGATGCATCTCTACTTCCAAATTTGGCAAGCCGACTATCACGAGTTTGAAGTTGCAATTGTATTAAGCAGAAGCATCAGCTCTGTTGTCTTCTCCCCTCAAGCAACTTCTCCCTGGGCAGAGCTTCTCTGGATCTAATGCATCTATTTATCATCTGTCCTAATGATTAGCTGGCTTGTCCTCTTTGAGGAGGCTTGTGTTCTGTTTCAGTTCCACTGCATTTGAATACATGCTCAATCAATGAAGTTAGCTGATATAGCATTAACAGCTCATGATTTGATGTCTGATATGAGCAAGGAGAGATGGCTCATTGTCTACGTGCTGTACATAGATTCCTAGATGTCAATTTATAAACCAGACAGCTTCAGCTATGGATATCTCCAGAATGTACTGAACTGGTTTGTGTCTCATCTTGATAAATAGAGGGTAACTGAAAGTAATCTGTGAGGAAAGCTTTGACAAAATTGGTAACAAAGAAGATTTACTGCATTTCTCCATTCTTGATCAATGATGTGTCAAATAATCAATTTCATCTTGCCTAGCTCTGTTCTTTTTCCCCCAATTTGGATGCCAGCAAGGTTTAGTAGTATCTTTGGTGTCATTCTCAAGATATGTGCCTCCTAATTTAACCCCATCATGTGCATCTTTTTCATTTCTTCTTGCATCTTATTGTACCTTCCTTCTCTTTTGAAAGATTTATCCTATCCCTAAGAAGGTCCATTCCTCTTGATCTGAAATCTGTATTGTGTTCATACTTTCCAACATCCTGAAAGTGCTGCCAGTTCTGAAGTTATCATTGTTCAGTTTACTTGACATGGGCTATTTGTTAGTATTCTAATAACTACTAACTTATGAAAATCTAAAATAATAACACAATACATAAACATCAGCATCAATAAAGGGAAAAGGCAGCTTAAATTTTCAATTGCAAATCCTTTGTCTAATTGTGTAAATAACAACAATTATTGGAAAGGTTTTAAATTGCGTGCTACAATTTTACATACTTAGAATGTGTTTTAAAAGATCTCTTTGTCTCCAGACTAAAGTAATTTCTGAGGGAGTTACTTCGACTACTTTGAATGCGACAGCTGGTGCAATATACTGTGTCCGTGTGAGAGCAGCTGTTAATATGTTTTGTGCTGATGACAGCTTTTGGAGTGATTGGAGCTCCCTTCAATGCTTCACAGGTATGTCCACTATATGAAAATTTGAGTTTTAATGTAAACAGCCTTTGTACAATTCCACTACAAACACACTATATTAAAATGAATGCAAATCTTTACATGTTTTTGTTATTTGTTGTATAGTTTGTTTATATCACAACTTATGTTGCAGTTTCAACCTATCGTGTCAAATTACGCGTATATTTCTTTAACCTGAACATTGCCAGATAGGACTGAATTATAACAGGCATCAAAGCATAATTAACTTCATTGGGAGTGACTGCCTCAATGAAAATAGGACAGATGGATCAAATATCTGGCAATCAAGGTATTTGTTTATGGAATGCCAGCACTATGATGATAAGGCATTGATTGTCACTCAACAACCTAAATTTATAATCACTGTGAAATGAAAACATGTTAAATTCCCAGATTACGGAGGACCCTTCTGTAATAACTTCAGTTACATAAAGAAATCCATTAGAAAATGGCCCTTCAAGGCAATATATGGAAAAGCCTGTACTTTATATTTTTCTTCCTGTTCATTCGTGAGATATGGGCTTTGGCTGGCTGGGCCAGCATTTATTGCCCATCCTAAACTGCCCTTGAGAAGGTAATGGTTTCCTTCTTGAACTACTACAGTCTGTGTAAAGTAGGCATCGCCACAGTGCTATTAGAAAGTGCTCGGATATTGACCCAGTAATACTGATACATTTCCAAGTCGGGATGGCATGTGGCTTGGTGGGAATTTGCAGATGGTAGTGTTCCTATATATCTGCTGCTCTTCTTCTTCTAGGTGAAATTGGTCATGGATTTAAAAGGCGCTGTTTAAGGAAACTTTCTGAATTTTTGCAGTGCTTCTTCCAGAGGGTACACTCTGGTAGCAGAAGGACTGATTTGTGGATATGGTGCCTGTCAAGTAGCCTGCTTTGTCCTAGAAACATAGAAAATAGGATTAAAAGCAAAGGCCCCTGCCCATTTGACCTATGGTCCTGATTGATCATCCAACTGAGTATCCTATTCCAACTTTCTTCTCATAGGCTTTGATTGTTATGCCCCAAGAACTATGCTATGAAGTTGGTTGGAGTACTTGTGGATTGGAAGGCAGGAATTTATAATTTGGCGTTTGTAAAATGCTAGTGGGGGGGGAAAGCATTACGTGGTCTCTTTAAAAGATGACATGCTTTTTCTATGCTTACAAATGTAAAATGGATGTCTATGAGCAGCTGTTTGAAAGTTTACAAGTACACAGAGCGCCCAAATCGAAAACATTTGTATCAAATGGCTGTACAGCTAGCAGGCCAAGCAGCAGTTTTGTTTTGTTACCAAGGCAACATGTTTTTGAATTTAGCCAATCAATTTGAAACAGGCACTTAGATACCAAAAAACCCCACTTGAATGTAAATCTGATGGTTTTGACAACACAGGACCAATCCTGTTGTAAGAAATAGATATGTCATCAAGGGTATAAAAGAAGGGGGCAGTTGGACAAGGAGCAGAGAGCTGCCACCTGCTAGAGCTGAAAGCCGTCAACTCTCAAGACAGAAAGCACCATCTACATATTACCTGTACCAACAGCACAACTAGTTAATTTTCCAGACATAAGAATCAACAGAGAAGGCATTCCTAATAGAACATTTGATGAAAAAGGCACACAACATTCTGGAAGACACATTAATTGGCTGTACTTTTGAGAGGCTAAATTATAAGTCTTTTTTTTTAATAAGTGGGACTTGTATTTATTGAAACAACATACCATTAGAACCTTGTTTTATTTGGGAATAGTTAGTAGTTAGAAGGGTTTTATTCAGTTTGTTAATAGTTTAGTTAATTTGTGCCCTGTTAGAGTTAGATAAGTAAGTTGTTACTTGTTGATTTAAAGTGAGTGTGAGGGATTTATTTTATTCAAGCACTAAAAGTTGTTGAAAGGCAGGTTACATCACTTTTCACACTCCTTTTACAAATTATAAGGCGAGGTACTCCTCTTTGGGTATTTCAGTTTTAGTTCTGTCAGGAGTGGGGGTGGTCAGTCTCCACTTTATAATGATTATATCAAACTCCTTCTTGAAAACATTCAATGTTTTGGCCTCCATCGCCTTTTGTGACCGAGAATTGCACAGGCCCACTACTTTGGTTGAAGAAATTTCTTAAATGGTCTAATCCAGATCTTTGACCCTTGATTCTGGACTCACTAGTTATCAGTATCATCTTTCCTGTGCTTATTCTATCTAATCCTATTAAAATTTTCTATATTTCTATTAAATCCACCCCCCTACCCCTTATTCTTTCAGCTGCAGTGAATATAGTCCTAACCGATCCAGTTTTTCTTCAAACATCAGTACTACTGTCTAAGGAATCAGGTCAGGTAAACCTTAATTACAGCCCCTTCATATCCAGAACAACTTTCTTCAAATAAGGAGATCAAAACTGCACATGGTACTCCAGCTGTGGTCTTACCCAGGTCCTGTACAATTGCAGCAAAACCTCCCTGTTCCTGTATTTGAATCTTCTCACTATGAAAGTTAACATCCCAGTTACCTCCTTCATTGCTCGCTGCACCGACAAACTCACTTCAGCCATCTGCGGAGAGAAAGCAGAATTAACTATTCGGGTCCTTCTTCAGGATGTTGTAACTCCAGCCTTTTCAATTCAGATTGTAATCTGCCTTCCTGTCTTTATTTTCTACCATAATAAATAATCTAATATTTATCCACAGCATGCTTCATTTACCATGCATTTGCCCACTGACTCATCTTGTCCAAATTGCACTGAGGTGTCTCTGCATCTTTCTTATCACTCACCCTTCCACCTTACCACCAGTTTTACAGAATCCTGGATGCTGCCAGGCTTCTTTAGTGTTCTTGGAGCTGCACTCATCCAGGCAAGTTGAGTATATTCCAAAACACTCCTGACTTAAAAATGGTGGACGGGCTTTGAGGAGTCAGGAGGTGAGTTACTCACTGCAGTACTCCTAGCCTCTGACCTGCTCCTGTATTTATGTGTCTAGTCCAGTCAAGTTTCTAGTCAATAGCAACCTCCAGTATGTCAATAGTGAGGGATTAACTGACGGTAACACTATTGAAATAACAGGCTGGTGGACAGATTGTTTTGTTAAAGATGTCTATTGCCTGGCACTTGTGTGGCATGAATGTTGTCAGTCACTTATCAACCCAAGCCTGGAAACTGTGGATGTCTTGTTGCATTTGAACATAAACTGCTTCAGTATCAGAGGAGTCGTGAGTGGTGCTGAACATTATGCAATCATCAGCAGACATCCAACTTCTGATGTTGTGGAGGTAAGGTCTTTGATGAAATAGCTAAAGATGTTTAGATTGAGGATGCTATTTTGAGAACTTCTCCACAGGGGTGACTTGGAGCTGAGATGATTGACTTCCTACAATCAAAACCATCTTCCTTTGCACCAGGTATGACTTCAACCAGTGGAGATTTCTACCTTGGGTTCACATTGACTTGTTTTGTTTGAGATCCTTGGTGCAAATGCAGTCTCAATATTAACCAGATGTTTGCATTGTTGGGGATGAAGGTTACCTCAGCCAAATGCATCAAATTGCCAAACGAGTGTATATTCACTGTGCAAGTACAAAAATAATTCAAAATTAATCCTTCAAAGATGTGAAAATCTGTTCATTGTTTTCAATTAAACGAACTTTGAATCAAAATAATACGTAGAGGGCAAACAATTTTTATAATTACTCTTTTAGTTTGTGGAAAAAATGTGTTGACAAATGACTTGTGACTGATTTTAGTGAGCAAATTGCAGATTCTCAGTACTGGTCAGGTGATGTAATCTTAAGGAAGCTGCTAATGATGGTGGTTGGCAAGATTCTAACATTTACTGAAGATGTCTTTGGACTTATCAAGTCATTTTGTATGAAATACCAGAAAGAAGTGTAAAATGGTGAAGTAACCAACAAATAATGCTGCCTTCAACTTTTTCTTGATTAAACTAATTGATTTCTGATCTCTGTACCAACAGTGCGTTCAGAAGGTGGAGACAAT
Source organism: Stegostoma tigrinum (assembly GCF_030684315.1). Lineage (NCBI taxonomy): Eukaryota > Metazoa > Chordata > Chondrichthyes > Orectolobiformes > Stegostomatidae > Stegostoma > Stegostoma tigrinum. Next base: position 61,900,249 of record NC_081368.1, read on the forward strand.
GAGACCATCCAACTTAACAACTTAACAAAACTGATTGTGCTCATATTTTTAGTGTCAATCACATTGACACTAAGTCTGAGTACTATTTACTGCTGGGTCAGATGGAAGAGGTATGAACAAGTAATATAATGGCAATATGGACAGTTCCAATTGTTTTAATATCAGATTGGACATGGGTTTTTAAAATCAAATCGGATGTTCCAACCTTTTGAAATATGTTGAATTCTATGTGATATAATATGGGAACTAATATCGTAAGTCGTAATACTCATTTCTGATCCAATAGAAAGCTACTTCTGTTAAATATCAAGGTGATTTCATTGTGCTTTTGCCCTCTGCTATAGCCATGGTATGAATGTGCAGAAAGATCTATATCAAGCTTTAGTCCAAAATGACTTTAATATATGATATATATTATGTTTGACTGACTTCATACTGAGGTGCCGTAGTGGATACTTACCTGATGCTCTTTTATTTTATCTTGCTCTCTCAGATTGATTGCAAAGAAGAAACTTAGCGCGTTGCTCAACGACAATGTGAAGCACATCAAAAAATGCATCAATATAGACTATTAATGTGTTGCTCAAACTGTCTGAGTATTGCTCAATTATGATAGCTCTCAACCGTTGCATAGGAAATGTATAACTTTTTCAACTTGCATTTTAAGTTATTAAAGAATCTTACAAAAATTCTATAGTTCCTTAAAAAAATTCTTCGTGGGAATATCTAGCAAGCACTGACAAACTATTCCAGTAAGCTAATGCTGCACTTAATTAGAACACAAATAGTGCAACTCCCATGGTATTGTTAATGAATAGTCCAAAGTGCAGACTTCAGTTATGATGATATTACCATGCGAAGCTAATGGCCACATGGTCCAACAACAGTCCTGCCCTGCATTTTGCCTCAATTGTGGCATTGTCAACTGCAAAGATTAATCTGCTTGTCCTTTTAGTGCCTTCTTAAGGTCAACCATTGAGAAGGTTGTCTAAATGGAATACCTTGTTTTTCTAAATTTGTTCACAGGTGTGGGAGTTGTTGACAAGGCTAGCGTTCATTGCCCATTCCTTAAGGTAATGGTGGGCTGTGTCTCTGAACTGCTGCAGTCCATGGGACATAGTTGCAAGATTTTGACCCAATGACTGTGAAGGAACAGTAAGGAATTTTCAAGTCAGAATGAAGCAGTTCAGGGGGAAACTGGCGGGTGATGGTATCCCCATGTGCCCCCAACCCTTGGTTTTCTAGGAGATGGAGATTGCTAGTTTGGAAAGTATTTTTGAAGATGTCTTGATGAGTTGGTGCAAACGTTGCTCTGGTGATGGAAGAAGTGAATGTTTGAAGTGATACATAATCTGCCTTTTTTCATTCATGTACATGATGTGGGCTTCGCTGACAGTGTCAGCATTTATTGTTCGTCTCCAGTTATCATTGAGAGGTTGGTGCTGAGCTGCCTTCTTGAACCGTTGCTAACCATGTGGATATGTACATCCCCAATACTGTTAGGGAGTGAGTTCCAGGGTTTCTGACCCAGCGCCAGTGAAGAAATGGTGTATTATTTCCAATTCAAGGTGGTGAGTGGCTTGGAGTTGAACATGCAAGTGCTGGTGCTTCCATGTATCTGCTGCCCTTGTCCTCTTTGGCAGTGATTGTGCATTTGAAAGGTGCTCTTTTAGGAAATGTTGTTGAGCTGCTGTGTTCTGAGTGGTATCAAGCTTCTCAACTATTATCAGAGCTCAACTCGTTGAGGCAAGTGGAAAGTATTCCATCAGGTTGCTAACTTATCTAGTTACATATCTGATTATTTTTGGAAGCTGAATGCCAGGTGTTATCAAGAAAACAAATGATTGGATTTATTTTTGTGATGCTGTCTTTTTTAAAAGAAAAGGTGTGACTTTTTGCTGTTTCATACAAAATAAGCTTTTTGAACATTGAACTTTATATTCAGAAGGTTTTTAAATTTATAACAGTGTTCCTCATCGGCCATGAGTCAGATACTCTGCCTTTTTGTCTCCATAGATTTTTTAACCAGAGAGTGCAGAATGAGCCACTACTTTACAAATGCTTGTTTATGGACATAAAATCTGAAGACAGCTAAGTAAACATTGAGTAAGATCAGAGTTTAATTGTTCAGATTGCAGTTTATGGCCCTGTATTTTTTTTATATGGTAAATTAGATAAGGCCAAACAGAAGTCTTAGGTTCCTTAAAACATTATTTGAAAACAAGTGCATTGAATGTGAAAATATGATAAATAGGAAATGTGTCAGATGTGGTCTATTGTGCAGTTATCTGTGGGTTTAAAAAAAACTATATGTAATTTTAAATGGCCACTTACAAAATACATTTATGATCCAAAAAGCACCAAATGCTGTTTGTGTGACTGCATTACTGTCCTTTTTTAATAAACTTCTGTAGAAAGCATAATAACTAAGAAAGCAAATGAAGTAGGTGAGCAAAATAGTTATTGTTCCTGCTTAGGGCTTGTAATCACTTGATACTCCAATCTACACCCCTGCTTCTTGACATTGTGTCAAAAGATTGAAGAGCAACATTTTTTTGCTACTGAAAGTTTGTTTGTTTGACCGCTATCAGCAGCAAACTTTCGAGGTGGTTTCTCATTCCAGCATTTGATGCAGTCTGTCCAATAAGTTAACAGGGCGTAAAACTGTTCTGAATGTTTTTCTATCAGAGGCAAATGATAACCAGAATCTGAGAAATGTCCAAGTTGTTTCACCTTAGAGCGAATTCAATTGTTGTGCTATTAAATGAGACTATGCAAAGCCACTTGTACAAAGCCAAGTCCCATAAAACTGTCATGAAGTGAATGGTGTTTTTAAGTGGAAGAATGCTGAACAGGACACCAGAAGAATCTGCATTCCTCACATGTTACAGAAGATACCAGAACAGTTAAAGCAGTTTATAGACTGCCCTCATATTCTAAGCATTTAAAGCACTTTGGAAAATGATTTTCAAGTAGAAGTGTGAGGCTTTACTAACATCGATTGACATTGTAAAATTGTACTTTTGATATCTTTTATATTTGCCATTAAAATGTAGAGAAAATTTTCAAATAAAATCTATTTCTTCAATGCATTGGCTACTTGGATTAAGAAGGACTTTGGGTTATATCTTGTGTCTTATGATGTGAAGTGTATTTTTTATCAGGTTTTTTTTGGATGTAGGAAATGGAAAAGGAGACAATTTCCTCACTTTCAAGCCTCAAAAATGGGGTCACAATGGGGAAAATGTTTGGGAACCACTTCACAAATGCATCAATACTATTTGTCCCATCTCTTTCTTGTGGCAGGGAATGTCATATTCTCACCTCCCAATTAGTTAAGTCTGGAAGAACTCAGCAGGTTAGCCAGCATCTGTGGAGAGAAAGCAGAATTAGCATTTCGGGTCCAGTGATCCTCCTTCAGAATAGTTCTGAAGAATACAATGCAATTGTACGATATGATACAATTCAGTACAGCACAGGAACAGGCTCTTTGGCCCAACAAGCCTGCACTGATGCCTTGTCCTTTTTTAAACAAGAAGGGTCACTGAATGCAAAATGCTATCTCTCCACAAATGCTGTCTGACCTGCTGAGATTTTCCAGCATTTTCTGATATTTCTGATGTCCAGCATCTGCAGTGTTTTATTTTTCACCGAGTTAAATTGCCCTGAGTTTTCACTCTGCAGAGTGCCATGATACGAGTGATGTTTGCATCATTCTACCTGCCTACATTGATTTTAGTTTATAGCTGCACAATTCTACTTTCTGTTTACACTTGGAATGATCTTACAACCATGGCAACCTGATAAGTCTCGATTCACAACCAATGATCACTTTTGCAATGTATTCATTGTTTTTGGGTAAGGCAGGCAATAAAATAAATTGGGGGCCAGGGATGACCAGGAAATGCAAATCCACACTGAGTAACTTTACGCTGCCATTATTTTCCTGCTTTAGCATATTCTCAAGCACGTGTCTCGTGTTTTCAAACAATAACTGTCCTTAAAAGCCCGTACTGAGGAAGGGATGCTGGACCTTGAAGGGGGAAAGAATGTTTAAGTGTAGGTTTCTTATAGAGGGATAGTTTTTTTTTTCACAGATCTGTAGTAAGGGACAAATATATAGGTAAGGGTTAAAAGGAAATAAGGAGCAAAAGAGCACTTGCCTGCTGCTGCAGAGACAGGCAGCTGGAAGATAATTCCCAGGGGAACATGCCACAGGATGTTCCAGGCAGGAAACAGATCCGTCTCTCTGAACATTAGTGGCAATGGGTCAGAGCTAGGCACGAAGACTAACTGCACGTTCATTTTCGATAAAGGTTTCAATGGATAATTAGCCCCATTATGATAGTGTAGGAGCTGCATATCACTGATAGTAAACTCTTTGGTGCTGTTAGATTTACCGCTTATGCTAGATATGGATAGTAATTAATATAGTTTTGTGGTTGTATCAGCCTGTTGTATAACAGTATTAAAGAAGCATTTTCTTACCAATGTATTCGGAGAGAGTTCAAACTCCTGAGTGAGTCTTGAACAGCCCCAGCAGTTACACCAGTGTTGTGCTTAAATAAATTCTTTAGTTGATGTTTTACTTTGCTGCCTCCGAGTCTCTAACTGCTTTTACAGAGGTCACTGTTACAGACCAGAAATGTTAACTGTTTCCCTGTCTGCAGATGCTGCCAGATCTGTTGAATCTCTCCAGTGCTTTCTGTTTGTTTCAGATTTCTAGCATCCACCGTTCCATGTATTATTTACATGAATGAAGGAATCCAGCTGCTGTCTTTTTGTTTGTTGTGGAGATTTCTTGTTCTGCCTGTGGTGGGGTTGATCCTCACTTTTTTCCTTCCCTCTATCTCTATTTCATCCTCACCCTTTCTCTTCCTTTGTGTATCTGCCCTTTAGAACTCTAACTGTATATTTCTTACTACATCTCCTTTGCTCTTGTTTGTATCAGGAGAGAGTGCACTGTAAGCATCTTGTTGATTAATGCAGTATATCCCAGGACTGACTGCATCCAAGTATAAAACACAGCTCAGACCTATTGTGGCCCAAATTTTGGACAATTTCAGTCATCGTAACAACAATGATCTAGTTTGGTAAAATGCATTTCCTCCTGGGGATAATGAACGTCTGTGACAAGAATACTTGACAAGAATGATGTTGAATTTGTGAAGTGATTTGAATCAATGGATGCTGGCAGTACAACATGTTTAGCTGAGCCACTTGTCAGAAAAATGTTCAGAGACACCAGGCGCCTGGTGTAGCCACACAGTTGTCAGTTGTTAAAAATGGACCCTTAGATCATGTGAAGCAGCTAAAAACAGAGAACAAAAGGGAAGTACAACACAGGAACAGGCCCTTTGATCCTCCAAGCTTGTGCCAATCATCGTGCCCTGACTAAACTTTAAAAAAAGCCTTTTGCCCTTATTCAGTTCATATCCCTATATTCCCTCTGTATTCATGTAACCATCCAGATTCCTCTTAAATGTTGTCAATGTACCTGCTTCCACTATCTCCTCTGGCTGTGCGTTTCATGCTCCTAGCATTCTCTGCGTGAAAAGCTTCCCTCACACATCTTCCTTAAACTTTCTCCCCTCACCTTTAACCCGTGACCTGTTGTAATTGAAGCTTCATAGAACACAGAGCCTACAACAGTACAGCACAGTACAAGCCCTTCAGCCCACAATGTTGTGCTGAATTTTTACCGTAATCCTAAGGACTATCTAACCTCCAACCCTACCTTATACTATCATCCATATGCCTATCTAATAGCCCCTAATGAGGCCGACTCCACTACCCTCTCGGCAATGCATTCGTGCCCCAACCACTCACCGAGTAAAGAACCTACCTCTGATGTCTCCCCTATACCTACCTCTACTCACTTTAAAACTACGCCCCCTTGTAGTAGCTATCTCCACCCTAGGAAATACTCTCTGGCTGTCCACTCTACCTACACCTCTGATCATTTGTACACTTTTAGCAAGTCACCTCTCATCCTTTGTCGTTTTTTTTAAAAAAAAGCCCTAGTTCTCTCAACCTTTCCTCGTAAGAGCTTCCCTCCGTTCCAGGAGACATCCTGGTAAATCTCCTATGCACCTTTTCCAATGCTTCCACATCTTTCCTGTAATGAGGCGACCAGAGCTGGACACAATACTCCAGATGTGGCCGAACCAGGATTTTGTATAGCTAGAGCATAACTTCACAGCTCTTGGCCTCAATTCTTCAATTAATGAAAGCTAATGCACCATACGTCTTCTTAACAACTCTCTCCACCTGGCCAGCAGCTTTCAGAAAACTGTGGACATGAACCCCAAGATTAGATTCCCTACAGAGTGGAAACAGGCCATTCGGCCCAACAAGTCCACATCGCCCCTTGGAACATCCCATCCAGACCCATCCCCCTGTAACCCACACACCCCTGAACACTATGGGCAATTTAGCATGGCGGATCCACCTAGCCTGCACATCTTTTAGACTGTTGGAGGAAACCGGAGCACCCGGAGGACACCCAGACACAGGGAGAATATGCAAACTCCGCACAGACAGCTGCTCCTCTACAATCCATTGGCCCTCTATTCTGCTTTCAAATTTGTCCTTCCAAAATGAATCACCTCACACTTTTCAGGCTTAAACTCCATCTGCCACTTTCAGCAGCTCTGCATCCTATCAATGTCCCTTTGTAACCCAGAACAGCTGACTGCACTATCCACAACTCGACCCACCCATGTATCATCCATGAACTTACGAATTCACCCTTTCACTCCTACATCCAAATCATTTACAAAAATCACAAGTAAAAGAGGACCCAGAACAGATCCTTGTGGTACACCCCTTGTAACTGAGAACCATGTTGAATATTTTCTGTCCACTACCACCCTTTGTCTTCTAAAGGACAGCCAATTCTGAATCCAAACTACCACATTTCCCCCATCCCCTCCTTACTTTCTGCATGAGCCTACCATGGGGAACCTTCTCAAACACCTTGCTTAGATCAATGTGTACCACATCCACTGCTCTACCTTATCCATGTGTTTGGTCACCCCTTCAAGGAATTCAATAAGGTTTGTGAGGCATGATCTACCTCTCACAAATCCATGCTGACTATCACAAATTAAACTGTGCCTATTCAAGTAAACATAAATCCTATCTCTCAGAGCCCTTTCTACTAATTTGCCCACCACTTAGGTAAAACTAACTGGCCTGTAATTTCCGGAGTTATCCCTATTCCCTTTTTTGAACAAGGAAATGACTTTTGCTAATGTCCAATCTTCTGGCACTAAAGCTGTGAAGACAAAAAGATCATCGCCAACGGCTCTGTGGTCTCTTCCCTCGCTTCCCATAGAATCCTTGAATAAATCCTATCAGGCCCGTAGGACTTATCCATCTTCAAGTTCCTCAAAATTTCTAGTACATCTTCCTTATGAACATCCACATCCTCTAGCCTACAGTCTGTTTCACACTGTTCTCCCCTACAACTGGGTCCCTCTCAGTTGTGACTGCTGAAGAAGAGAATTCATTCGGGACCTCTCCTGTCTCTTTCAGGCTTTAAAATTCCCTTTACACTCCTCTACATTGGGGAAACCAAGCGGAGGCTTGGGGACCGCTTTGCAGAACACCTCCGCTCAGTTTGCAACAAACAACTGCACCTCCCAGTCGCAAACCATTTCCACTCCCCCTCCCATTCTCTAGATGACATGTCCATCATGGGCCTCCTGCAGTGCCACAATGATGCCACCCGAAGGTTGCAGGAACAGCAACTCATATTCCGCCTGGGAACCCTGCAGCCATATGGTATCAATGTGGACTTCACCAGTTTGAAAATCTCCCCTTCCCCTACTGCATCCCTAAACCAGCCCAGTTCGTCCCCTCCCCCCACTGCACCACACAACCAGCCCAGCTCTTTCCCCCCCCCCCCCCCACCACCCACTGCATCCCAAAACCAGTCCAACCTGTCTCTGCCTCCCTAACCGGTTCTTCCTCTCACCCACCCCTTCCTCCCAGCCCAAGCCGCACCCCCAGCTACCTACTAACCTCATCCCACCTCCTTGACCTGTCCGTCTTCCCTGGACTGAGCTATCCCCTCCCTACCTCCCCACCTATCCTCTCTCCACCTATCTTCTTTACTCTCCATCTTCGGTCCGCCTCCCCCTCTCTCCCTATTTATTCCAGTTCCCTCTCCCCATCCCCGTCTCTGATGAAGGGTCTCGGCCCGAAACTTCAGCTTTTGTGCTCCTGAGATGCTGCTTGGCCTGCTGTGTTCATCCAGCCTCACATTCTATTATCTGCCTGTATGTTAATGTTCCCAAGGGTTCTGCCATTTACAGTATAATTCCCACCTAAATTTGATCCTCCAAAATGCATTGTCTGGGTTAAACTCCATCTGCCATTTCTGTTCCCAAGTCACCAATCTATTTATATCCTGTTGTATCCTTTCACTGTTGTCGGCACTATCAGCAACTCCACCAACCTTCATCTCATCTGCAAAATTACGAATCTGATCACTCACATTTTTCTCCAGATCATTTATATGTGCTACAAACAACAGAGGTCCTAAGACTGATCCCTGTGGAACATCACTAGTTACCAGTCTCCATTCTGCAAAACACCCTTCCACTGCTACTGTCTTATATCACCAAGCCAGTTTTTTACCCTTTAGCCAGTCCACCCTGAATCCTATGTGTTTTCGTTTTTGTATCAATCTGCCATATGGGGCTTTATCAAATGCCTTACTAAAGTCCAGGTAAACTGCATTCCCAGCCATTCCCTCATCAATTATCTTTGTCATCTTTCTAAAAAGTTCAAACGGGTTGGTGAGACATAACCTCCCCTGCACAAAATCATGCTGCTTGTCACTAACTAGTCTATTTTCCTCATATGCTCATACATGTTGTCTCTCAGTATCTTCTCCAAGAGCTTCCCCATCACAGATATCAGGCTCACTGGCCCATAATTTCCTGGATTATCCCTGCTTCCTTTCTTAAACAAGAGAACAATATTGGCAAATCTCCAATCCTCTGGAACCTTGCGTATGATCACAGAGGATGTGAAGATATCTGCTAATGCCCCAGCTATTTCTTCCCTTGCCTCTCACAGAAAACTAAAATAGATCCCATCTGGCCCTGGGAACTTGTCTACTTTAATGCAATTTAGGATACCCAAATCTTTCTCCTTTAATATGTTGATGTTCTTAAGAGTATTCACATACTCATCCCTGACCTCAAAATCAGTCATGTCCTTCTCCTGTCCTTCTCCTTGGCAAATACCAAAACAAAGTATTCATTAAGGATCTCTCCCACTTCCTGTGGCTCCACACATAACTTCCCTCCTTTGTCCTTGAGTGGATCCTACTCTTTCTCTTGCCATCCTCTTTCTTCTAATATACACATAAAAAGCCTTGGGATTCTTCTGGACCCTGTTCGCTAAAGACATTTCATGGCCCCTTTTAGCCTTCCTATTTCAGCATTTCAGTTACTTTCTATTTTCTCTGTACTCCTCAAGGACTTTGTCAATTTCTTGCTGCCTAAACCTATCATATACTTCCTTTTTTCCCTTTTGACTAAGCTTACAATTTCCCATGTCATCCAATCCTACCCTTCAGATTTGCAGGGATGTACATGTTCTGCATTTTAATCAAATGACCTTTAAAAGCCTCCCACAGGCCAGATGTAGATTTGCCCTCAAATAACTTCTCACAATCCAGATTCCCCAGTTCCTGTATAATTTGGATGTAATTGGCCCTTGCATGACTACTCGAAATCTTACAGAGTTGTGGTCACCAAGCCCAAAACTCTCTCCCACTGAAACATTGCTCACCTGTCCTGGCTTATTCCCTAGTGTCAAGTTTAGAATGGCCTCCAGTCTGGTTGGATTATCAACATATTGTCTCAGAAAGCCCTCCTGGACACATCAAACAAATTGCTCCCCATCCGAGCCCCTGGCTCTGAGGGAATCCCAGTCAATAAGAGGAAAGTTAAAGTCACCCACCACAAATGCCCTGCTTTTTCACACTTTTCTAGTATCTGACTACATACCTGCTCCTCTGTCTCCCGGTGGGTTGTTGGGTGAATCTATGCAAAAATCCCAACATTGTGATTTCTCACTTCCTAGAAACTGATTCATTTCCCCACTGCTGTGCTCATATATTTGAAGTGTCTCTCACATGTATAAAACGAGGGTTCCTGCTTTTGAATCCGTCTGTAAAATTAAGAACCTCAAAAAAAACTACAATGAGTTTCAGTTCAACATAAAGCTTAACTGATTAAAACAAAATGAAAATAAAACAAATGAGGGCTAATGTTGGGATCTGGTTGAGAGAGAGGCAGGTTTGGCAGGTTAATATTCCTGGATGTTGGGATTTTGGGCAAGACAGGGAAGAAGTTACTGGAGGAAGGGGTGTCACAATATTGAGGGTAGATCTCACAAGAACCTATAAAATTCTAAAAGGACTAGGCAGGAAGAAGGAAGGATGTTCCCAATAGTGGAGGAGCCAAGGATTGGGATCATATTTTAATGATAAAGTATAAACATTTTAGTACTGAGAAGAGGAGAAATTTTTGCACCCAGAAAGTAGTGACACTGTGGAATTCACTACCACAGGAAGAAGTTGAGGTCAAAACATTGTGTTTTCAAGAAGGAGACAGATATGGCTCCTGTAGCTAAAGGGATCAAGGGATATTGGGTAAGGACGGGATTAAGATATTGAGCTTGATGATCAGCCATGATCATACTGAATGGTAGAACAGGTTGGATGGGATGAGTGGTCTACTCCTATCTTCACTGTTTCTAAGCTTCTAATAATCAAGGAATTGATGACAGCAGTCAGGAGGAACGGCATCTTAGAAGGTTCCTCAAATGAAGCCCTCTAGTTAGAACTTAAAAAACCAAAAATGAGCAATCACTTTGCTGGGAGTGTACTATAGGATCCCTAACGGTCTGAAGAAAAAGAAGAGTAGTTATGGAGACAAATTTCAGACAAGTATAGAAGTAATAGGGTAATGATAGCAAAGGGATTCCAACATGAACTGGGGTAGTCATAGCGTGAAATGATTAGAAAGAGCAGAATTTTTAAAATGCATTCAGGACAGCTTTTTAAGTCAGTACGTAGAAGGCTCTACAAGAAAGCGCAAGGTCCTGGATTTAATTTTAGATAGGAAAACTGTGCAAGTGGTTGAAGTAATAGCAAACAGCATTTTTTGTTTTTATTCCCTGCAGTGCAGAAACAGGCCCTTCGGCCCAACAAGTCCACACCGCCCCTTGAAGCATCCCACCCAGACCCCACTGAACTCTATGGACAACTTAGCATGGCCGATCCACCCAGCCTGCACATCTTTGGACTGTGGGAGGAGACCAGAGCACCTGGAGGAAACAAACACAGACACGGAGAGAATATGCAAACTCCGCACAGACAGTTGCCTGAGGCTGGAATCGAACCTGGGTCCCTGATGCTGTCAGGTCGTAGTGCTAACCACTGAGCCACCGTGCCACCCAAAATTATGCAGGCATAATTCTGTTGGATTCAAAATTGTTATGGAAAAGGACAAGGATGGGCCTAAAATCAAAGGGCTAAACTTGGTGAAGGCTAATTTTACCAAGATCACGTGTCATTTAGCCAGAGTGGGAGCACACACACTTAGATAAATTGGTGTCAGAGCATTGGAAGGCAGTCAAGATGGAAAGAGGGAGAATACAGGGCCAAAATTTCCAATAAAGACAAAGGGTGGGACCAACAAAGTTTGTGGGCCTAGAAATCAAGAGATATACAGATTAGATAAAGAGAGGTTTAGGGATTATTCTGAAGCCCTTCAGTGGGACAGAATATGCAAGGAGGAATTTAAGAAGGAAATTAGGAAATTAGGAAAGGGGGCATGAAAGAATAATGGCAGGTAAAATAAAGGAAAATCCTAAGTTATTTTACAGATATATTAAAGTTAAAATGATAACTAGGGAAAGAGCTCCATTTCAGACCACATTGTAATTTATGCATGGAGCTAAATGATATAAGCAGAGTTCTGAATGAATGCTCTGTGTCAGTGTTCACTGGTGAGAGAGACAATGTGGGCATAGGAATCAGGGGGTTGGAATATAATTAAAGAAATTAGCACAGACAGATGAAGTTCTGAGTGGTCCCACAAGCTTAAAAGTAGATAAATTTCTAGGGCTGGATGAAATGAACGTTGAGTGAAGTCAGGGAGGAAATTCCTCTCTGGCCACAGGAGATGTGCCAGAGGACTGAAGCACAGTCAATGCGGCACCAGCATTCAAGAAGGCAGCAAGGGACAAACTCAGTAGGCTACAAGACAGTCAGTACATTCTTAGAGGTGGAGAAATTATTGGAAGCAATTCTGAGAAACAGAATTAATCTGCACACTGGAGAGGCAGGGATTAATTCAAAACAGTCCAATTGATTTTGTTAAGGGGAGGTCATGTCTGACCAACTTGTTTGAATGATTTGAAGAGGTGACCAGGTGTTTGATAAGGTCCTGAATGGGAGACTGATAGAGAAGGTAAAAGCACATGGCATCCAAGGAAAGTTTGGCAGGAGTGGCAGGAGTGGCAGGAAGCAGAGGGTGATGGCCAAGGGGTTTTTTTTGTGGCTGAAAGCTTGAGTCTGAATGAGTTCCCCAGGGATCATTGTTGGCACCCTGGTTTGTGGTATATATAATAGATTTAGACTTGAATGTAGGTGGTTAGCACTGGCTCAGTGGTTAGCATTGCAGCCTCACAAGCACCAAGGACCTGGATTTAGTTCCACCCTCAGGTGACTATCTGGGTGGAATTTGCAAGTTCTCCCCCTGTCTGCATGGACTTCCTCTGAGTGCTTCTGTTTCCTCCCACAGTCCAAAGTTGTGCATGTTAGGTGGATTGGCCATTGGAAGTGCACAGTTACAGGGATAGGGTGAATCTGGGTGGGATGCACTTTGGAGGTTCAATGTGGACTTGATGGGCCGAATGACCTGTTTCCACACCGTAAGTATTCTATGTTGACCAGGTGGGTTAATCACTAAGTTTGTGGATGATATGAAAATTGGTAGGATAGTAAATCAAGAGGGTAATAGTCTTAGATTATAGTAGGGTACAGATAAGGTGGTCAGATCAGCTGATCAGTGGCAAATAGAATTCCAACTGGACAACTGTGAGATGTACTTGGGCAGCATAAACAAGGCAAGGAAATACATGATGAATGGTAGGATAAATCGTTGTCAGGATATATTTAATAGTTTGGAGATTCAACAACTGAACATAACTGCATACTATGTGCAGGCCCAATGCATTTTGGAGAGATGTCCTCTGATTCTCAAAACCATGATCAAAGCTTATTGTTACAAATGTCCAAAAGATTGGGGCAAAAGGTTAGATTTTCTCTTATTTGCAATCAGAGACTCTCCAAATTGTTCTACCGATTTTCACTTATTATAGTTAAATTGTTAAATCAGCAAAATGAATCCCCCACATTCGAGTATGTGTTCACATTTTTCAAAAGGTTAACGGGAGAGTGTAGAGTTGAGGAGGGGCATCTGAAAATTTCCCAAAACAAACTAAACAGTGGACAGATAAATAAATGGCAATTAGAAATTTTCAGGCAGGAGATGGCATTTTGATGCTGTTGTCTTTACAAAGTGAGCCACTAAGAGTAAAGTTCAGTGGTTTCTACAAAGACATTAAAAGGGCTAGTTAACGAACATATATAATTGATATTTCTGATTGTGGGTAAAAGAATCGATTATGTTGTGAACATGCTGAAACAGAACAATGTTTGGGAAGATGATGAGAATGTGAGGGTGGGTGCAATAGAGGTAGCTACAAGAATGAGGATGAGGGCAAAGGAGAAATGGACAATGCGCCAAGAGAATTTCCTGCGATTAGACGAACAAAATGAAGCTATTAGAGAATATGGACACTCTATTCATACCTGGAGAAAGATCTACAGGGAGATATAATACAATGGTCAGGAAGTACAAAGATGTTTGCAAAGAAAGATGTGCACGTGCGCGCGCACACACACACACACACACACACACACACACACACACACACACAGAGACAGAGACACACACAAATGCGTGGTACACACGCGCCACCCTACACACACGCGCAACCCTACACACACACATACGCACACACCGATACAACCCTACATACACACAGACACACGCACACATAGATGCAACCCTACACATACATACACAGACACAAACATGTGCGCAACCTTACACACGCACACAACTCTACATACAGACCCAACCCCAAACATACACACACACACAAACACACACACACACACAAAGTGCAATCTATATATGTGCGCAACCCTACACACAGACCAAACTCTACATATACACACACCCACACACTCACTCACTAGCTTCTCCTCCAATCACAGTCCTACAGTAAATTCCCACAGTTCAGCAAATGCCCAGGTGCTAATGCCTGTTCTGATGGTTGGGTTGATTTGTGAGTTCAGGCTGGTTTTCAGTTCTGGTTATTTTTTACAGCCTACAAAATTTTTCTGCCCTCTGCAACACAGTCCCCAGCCCCATGCCCCATCCCGACCAACATTAAATCTGCCACTTCATCATTGGCTCTAATGGGAGGTGATCTCGTGTGTCCCAATAAGATCTTGAGTGGGTTCTGAAAGATTGTTTCCCTGGTGGGAGAGACTAGCTCAAGGGAAGTTTTAAAATTAAAGAGTTCCTCCCAGTTAAGATGGAAATGGGAGAAAATGTTTTCTGTGAGGGCTTCGGGCCTTTGGAATTCTGGAAGCTGGGTCACTGAATATTTTGAAGACTGGCAGATTGGTTCATTATGTGTAAGGGAGTCAAAGGGTAAACAGGGCAGACAGGAAAGTAGACCTCAGATCAGTTGTGACTTTATCATACGGGGGCAGAGATTTGAGGGGCTGAATGGCCTACTCCTCCCAAATTATACGTTCATATGTATTTCATTCAAGATATATCCCCCCTGACAGTGTAATGCTCTCTTCGATCTGCAATATAGTGTCAGCTTGGATTCTTTGAAGCAAGAAGTGAGCCCACATCCTCCGACTCAAAAACAAACAAGCAGTCAAGAATGGGAACCGCAAACCTTGCTCTCCTCATCGCCATAATTATTGTGCCATATCTATACGAAATCAAGCCATTCTGCACTTATCAGATATTGAATAACAGGGTTTTGACTCTGTTAAAAACTCAAAGAGGAAGCATCGCCAGAATCTCTTTGTGAATTAAGTCACAGTTTCTTTCGTACAAGCTATAGTGCATGACTTGTATTGTAAATACATAAGAAACTATTTCATCACTTCAATTTCCTAAAATGCACCTTGCTTACTAACAACCGCAGACCTAGTCTAGAATGACTGCCCGAGGTTAAAAAAAATTGTATTTCCACAGAAATTCTGGTGACACCGCGAACAGAACTAGGACGTCAGCAATATACCCTTTGAGTTCAAGTGAGGACAAATGATGACAGTGATTGGCATTTGGATGTGAAGATTGGCATTGGCACAGTGTACCACTACCAAACAGGGGTTTGAGGACAAAGTGGTATCGAGGGAGAGACGTGATTGGCAAGGAGTGGGTAAGGTAGGTAAGTCCTTACAACTTCTATTGGTTATAGTCCTCTTTTTGGCTTCTAATCTGTAAGGGTAGTACATAGACCAGGGAAGAAGGGGCCACAGGTTACTGGATTTGATTCAACCTAATATACAGTACTCTCCAAGGTTTAACTTAAAGAGATCAACCACGGGAGGAGAGGTCAAAGTGTTGGTTTGCTCCCCTTGTTCCACATGGCCGGATGGGTAGAGTTCCAGCACCCCCCACCCCACCACCATCCCCCCAGGGGTTAGCACGTGGGCAGGAAGTGTCTCCAGCTACAGTTCCTGGAAGCTCGAGTTTCAGAGCTGGAGTGGTAGCTGGGGACACTGCGGAGCATCTGCGAGGTGGTGAGTACCGTGGATAGTGCGTACAGAGACAGGGTTGCACCGCAGGCAGGAAGGGAATGGGTGACCACTGGAGAGGGCAGGAGAGACAGGCAGGTGGCTATTTCCCTTCCAAAAACAGTTTTGCATTTTAGATACTGTGTTGAGGTGAATGGCTTATCAGGGAAAAGCACAGCAGCCAAACCTGCTGCTCCAAGGTTGGTTCTGTGCAGAGGGGTGGGGTAAAAATTGTGCCAGGGCAATAGTTATAGGGCACTCAGTTGTAATGGGAATAGTTAGGTGTTTCTGTGGCTGCAAATAAGACTCGAGGATGGTACATATTGACTCCTTGGTGCTGTGGATGAGGATTACTTGGAGCGGGTACATTCTGAAGGGGGATGGTGAACAGCCAGTGGTTGTGGTACCCATCAGTACAAGCGACCGAGGTTAAAAAAAGGTTGAGGTCCTAAAAGCAGAATACAGGGAGATAGGAAGGAAGGTAAGAAATTGGACCTCAAAGATAGTGATCTCAGGATCACTACCGGTGCCATGTGCTAGTCAGAGGAGGAATGACGGGATATGCTGGATGAATATGCAGCTGCAAAAATAGTGTCGGGGGAGTGTTTCAGGTTCCCGGGGCATTGGGATTGGTTCTCAGGGAAGGGGGGCCTGTACAAATTGGACACCTGGGTGGGGCTGGGGCTGATGTCCTAGGGGACATGTTTGCTAGAGCGGTTGGGGAGCGTTTAAACTAACATGCCAAGAGGATGGGAATCCATGTGAAGAGTCAGAGAAGAAGGCAGCAAGGACAAAAACAAAAGTTAGAAAAGGGAATTTTAAAAAAAAGTGAGGGGCTGAGAAAACAAGGACAAGATTCAAACAGGGCTATTGGGAAAAATAATAAAAAATAGGGAAAAAAATTGGGAATAATAAGGAGGAGACAAACACTATTAAAAGGACAAGGTTAAAGGCTTTGTGCCTTAATGCGTGGAGCATCTGCGATAAAGTAGATGAACTAATCACGCAGTTAGACGTAAATGGATACGACATAATTGGGATTATGGAGACATGGCTGCAGGGTGACCAGGGATGGGAACTGAACGTCCAAGGGTGTTCAGTATTTAGGAAGGACAGGTAAAAAGCAAAGGGACCAGTATTGCTGCTTAAAGAGGAAATTAACACAATAGTGAGAAAGGATATTAGCTCTTACAGTGTAGAGTCTGTATGGGCAGAGTTGATAAATACCAAGGGGAAAAAAAAATTAGTAAGTGTCATGTATAGACCCCAAACTGCAGTGGTGATGCCGAGAATGGCATTAAACAGGAACTTAGAGACAAAAGTGATGAGGGAATATTGGTGATCATGGGTGATTTTTATCTGTACATAGATTGGACAAATCAAATAAACCACAATGCTGTTAACAAGGAATTCCTGGAACGTATACAGGATGGCTTTTTTGACCAATATGTGGAGGAACCAACTGGAGAGCATTTTCAACTGTGTAATGCAAAGGGAATCATTGCTAATCTAGCTGTGTGAGACCCTTTGGGAAAAAGTGCCCACATCACGACACAATTTTTTTAAAATCAAGATGAAGAGTGAGGTTATTGGCTTAGACACTGGGGTGCTGAACCTTAATAAAGGAAAATACAAGTGTATGAGGTGTGCGTTGGCCTTGATAGACTGGGGAGAGTTACTTAAAAGGCTGACAGTGAATAGACAATGGCAAACATTTCAGGAATGCATGGGGGGAACGGCAACAACTGTTTATACCTGCCTGTCACAAAAGCAAAATGGGTAAACAGGTCAATCCATGGCTTATAAAGGAAGTAAGAGATAGTATCTGATCCATGGAAGAAGCATACAGATTGGCCAAGAAAAATAATAAATCTGAGGATTGGGAGCAGGTTAGAATTCAGCAAAGAAGGATCAAGGGATTGATTAAGAATGGGAAAATAGGATACGAAAGTAACCTTGCATGGAACATAAAGACTGATACTAAGAGTTCCTATAGGTATGTGAAGAGAAAGAGCTCGGTAAAGATAAGTATAGGTCCCCTACAGACAGAAACAGGGCCTTGTATAATAGGGGACAAAGAAATGGCTGAGGAACAGAATAGATGCTTTGGTTCTGTCTTTACAAAAGAGGACACAAATGAGATACCAGAGTTTGTTGGAGGATGCAATGTTCAGTGAGAGGGAAGAACTGAGGGAGATCAATATACGTAGAGAAATGGTGCTGGGAAAATTATTGGGATTGAAGGCTGATATATCCCCAGGGCCTGATAATCTACATCCCAGAGTACTTAAAGAAGTAGCTCTCAAAATAGCAGATGGATTGGTGGTCATTTTCCAGGATTCTATGAACTCTGGAACAGTCCCTGCAGATTGGAGGGTGGCTAATGTGACTCCAATATTCAAAAAGGGATGTACAGAGAAAACAGGGAGTTGTAGACCATTGAGCCTAACATCTGATGTGGGGAAAATTCTCAAATACATTGTCAAGGATTTTTATAGCAGCGCATTTAGAATGCTGTGGCAGGATCAGACAGAGTCAGCATAGATTTAAGAAGGGGAAATTATGCTTGACAAATCTGTTGGAATTCGATGAAGACGTAACAGGTAGAGTTGACAAGGGGGAACCAGT
This sequence comes from Stegostoma tigrinum, assembly GCF_030684315.1. Classification (NCBI taxonomy): domain Eukaryota; kingdom Metazoa; phylum Chordata; class Chondrichthyes; order Orectolobiformes; family Stegostomatidae; genus Stegostoma; species Stegostoma tigrinum. The sequence goes on from NC_081368.1 coordinate 61,918,805, forward strand.
CGATGTAGTATATTTGAATTCTCAGAAAGTATTTGACAAAGTCCCACTTAAGAGATTAATGTGCAAGATTAAAGTGCATGAGATTGGGGGAAGTGTGTTGAGATGTACAGCAAACTGGTTGGCAGACAGGAAACAAAGAGTAGGAATTAATGGGTCCTTTTCAAATTGGCAGGCAGTAACTAGTGGGATGCCACAGGGATCAGTGCTGAGACCCCAGCTATTCACAATATATATTAATGATTTGGATGAAGGAACAAAATATAACATCTCCAAGTTTGCAGGTGATACCAAGTTGGGTGGGAGGACGAACTGTGATGAGGATGCAGAGATCCATCAGCACGATCTTTGCAGGCTGGGTGATTGGGCAAAACAATGGCAGATGCAGTATAATTTGGATAAAATCTTGATAGCAGACAATCACTGATGGCTGGAATGTAGACATTGGCTAGCACACCAGAGAAGAATTGCTTGCTCCTTGAGAGACATTGTCAGGGTTTTATTTGCCAGGACCCTGTTATAGCTTGTATGAAAGAAAGAATGATGGGAATTAATTTGTATAATGCGAGTGGTAGCACTGTGGAGACAATGTTGATTCCCTGTGTGTGTGTATTTTATAGTCTTTGTGATCACAGTTACCTCACGTAGCCAGCTGGTGATTTGCAGCAAATTTTGAACAGTTTATTGGATTTGTGGTTTAAATAGGATGCATTGGTTAATTAGCTAAAGTACACAACTGGGATACTTCACAGATCCCGAAGCTGTTGTGTAGAATGGAGGAGTAGAGGTAGTCATACTCTCACGTCCCAGGAGGCAGTCTTTGTTGGCAGCCATCTTTGTTCTTCATTCAGGCCAACATAGGGTAACTGCTGGTCTTCCCTCAAAACATTGGCTCGTCCTTTTCTTTCTGAAAAATCTCTCTTCCCAGCTAGTCTTGTTCAAACACATTATTTTTGGGGAGGGTTGGGGAATAGTGGTGGCCATCTCTGCTCTTGTCAATCAATTGTCTGAACTGTTTTGGCCAGGCAACTATTTGTGACTGTTGTCCACCTCCATGTGAAGGTTCGTTTTATTTCCTCCTAAGAACAAAACCATCTCATTTTCAAAAACAATCACCGATAATAGGGTACATTTGGCATCAGATTAATTGTTGATGTTGGTTCAATGGGCAATGTAAACATCTGTGTTTTTCAAAATTCTTCCCTTTTGTTTCCGTATGCTAGCATCTTGGAAAATTAATGAAAGCTGTAATGGCTGTTAAATGAAATCTCGTGCTACACAGTAAATGCTCCCACATTTCTGTTTTTAAGGGACACAAGTTTCCAACATGTGGCATTTGGCAAAAACTATTAATAATACTACTGAAAAACATATCCTTGATTGCAATTAGCCTCACGGAGACACTGATTCAGATAAACACTGTTAGCTGCAAGTTCATCAGCCAGCAGTCAAAATGTGCTGTCCTTGAGTCTCTGAGGTTAAAGGAAGTGGTAGGTCCATTCAGATAGTTCCTTGAACAGACTGTCAAAGTGATTTATAAGATGTGAGTAGCATGTCTCATTGCCAGAACTTGCAAACAAGCTCCAATTCATTGTAAATTTTTGTGTTTTTCAAAATTCTTTCCTTATGCTAGTATGTTGGAAAATTAATGAATACTGTAGTGGCTTTTAAATGAAGTCTCGTGCTACACAGTAAATGCGCTGACATTTCTGTTTTTAGGGGACCCAAGTTTCCAACATGTGGCATTTTCTGAAGAAGAGTCGAGGCCCGAAATGTCAGCTTTCCTGCTGCTTGGCCTGCTGTGTTCATCCAGATCTACATTTTGTTATCGTCAACACATTGGGGTTGTCTCCACATCTTCCTATCCTCTCAGACTCTCACACCCCAACCCCCTCCTCCACATGTTGTCCTTGTGATGGCTATGGTGAGATAGAGACCACATCGTTGTGGAATGAGCTTTTATGAACATGGTCTGGAGAGAGAGAGAGAAACAACGTGTTCTATCAGGTTTGATCCTGAGCAGCATGTGACATAGGACTTGTACAAGCATAAGGAACAGGGACAGGAGTGGGCCACTCTGTCTCACAAGCCTGCTCCACCATTCAGTAAGATCGTGGCTGAATTGTTTGTTTCAATTCCCCCACTCCCACCTACCTCCAATGACCATTTGCTTCCCATGCATCTATCGAGCTCCACTTTAATAACTCCAATCCACTCTGGTCACACAACTGTCTGAGAGAGAAAAAAAAATCCCAATCTCTAAGGGGTAGTGAACTAACTCCGCAGAGATTGGTATCCTGTCACCAAGTCACCTTAAATTTACATGTGGAGAGTCCTTGACACTGACCCAGCTTCCACAGAGCCCGGTTTCAGAGTGAACTAAGAGCATCTGACACTCCTGTTTTTATCTGTCAGGCAGGGCTCCTTGATTGGAGCATATTGACAGGCCCAGTCAGGAAGTTCATATTCTATGACATCACCTGGCTGCCATTGTTGCAATCACTACATTCCTCCCCCTACTGTCTGGGGACATTGGCCAGTTCTGTTACTTTGTAGCCCTTCGTGGGACGTTTTAGCACATGGTCAGGTTTCTCTGACTGTGCCTGATACAGACTGTGTGAGACTCACAATAGCAGTTGGAAAGGTCATGAAGGAGCCAGGCATCTTTTTCTCTGTTACCACGTGTGACTTTGGTCCACCAGTTTGTTCAGCACTGTCGCACCTATCTCAACTTTATATGTCACTGCGCCTGACTTCATATCAACCAGGCCTATTGCCCATACAGGGCCATTCTTGTAGTTCCTACACCAAACTTGGTCCCTTGAAGTAAACTGTCTTGCTCACATTGTGGAGTCTCGTGTCCGGCATTGGGAGTCTTGACGCCGTTTCACCCTTCACTATCCCCCTTCCAAATGAACTCTATGCTCATCCAGCTACTTTGAGTGGGCATACACAATGTCAAAGGATATAGAACCCATGAAAGGACCGACATAGTCAACGTGTAACTGAGTCCAGGGTTCACTCAGCTATTCCCACAAATGTGGAGAAGTTGCAGCCAGTAATATTTGTCCTTGTTGGCACTGTGGGCACTGCGCCACCAACACAGCTTCCATTCCTGGCCACCAGACATAGCCTCTTGCCAATATCTTCATTTTGGAAAGCCCTGATGCCCCTACTGGAGTTCAGCCAGTATCCGATGGTGACCTTTGCTTGAGACAATCACTCCTGTTCCGTATAGTGATATGCCATCCTCCATGGCAATCCGGTGTCACCAGACCCTAAAGGGTTTCAATTCTGGATGTGACAACCCTTTGGCTTTCCCTATCATCACCAGCCATTTTAGTTTTGCCAGGTCCAGATTTTCCTATTTGCAAAGTCTGAGATTGTCAGCTATGACTGGAAGTGTGTCCAGAAAATTTAAAACGATTACGATGTCTTCCAATGGCAGTATCAGTAGTGGTGTATCTGCCAGCTGGAGGCAGCTCGATGCAGGGCAATGTTCCAACTTGTAATTATACGCACTTAGTATTGGGCCATTGAATTCAATCTGAAGCTATGGACGGCACTGCCTTGTCCGCTTTATACAGACCTAGCAAGGGTCTGTGGTCTGTTATTATTACAAATTTCCGTGTGTAAAGGTATTGGTGGAACATCCTGACTTCAAATATGGCTGCTCAAATTTCCTTCTATATCTGGGCATATTTACACTCTGCGTTAGCCAAAGTCCTAGATGCATATGCTATTGGATGTTCCACTCCATTGATCCATCTGTAAGCTAATGCTACCCTAATGCTGTACAGGGAGGCATCGCATGTAAATACCAGATCTCGGCTGGTATTATAGTGTGCTGACACCTTAGTGAATAATAACTGTTTCTTCACTTCCCTGAAAGCCATGGTTTGGCTATGTGACTATTTTCTAGGCTGACCCTTTCTTCCATTGATGCAAAGATGCCAGGATTGAGGCCAGTTTATATATGAACTTTCCATAATAGTTCACCAGTTGAAAGAAAGCTCCAGTACAGACATGGGAGCCAAGGCGCCATTGATCTCCCTCACTTTATCTCCCAAAAAGGTATAACCCAGTCTTGTCAACTCTGTAGCCCAAGTAGGTTAGTTGGTGTGTCTGGAACACACATTTTTCCCTTCTAAGGCATATGCTTGCCTGGGAGCCATGTAAGGACTATGTCCAAGTTTTCTAATTGTTCTTTCCTGTTGTTGGCATATCATTGAGATAAATGGTGACCTGGGGTAGGCCTTGTAGAATGTTTTCCATCGTCCACTGAAAAATTGCATGGGCTGGCGATACCCCAAATGGCAGTCTCATATATTGGAACAAATCCTTATGGGTATTAATCGTGGCATATTTCTGGAAATCCTCATCTAACTGCAATTACAATTATGCATGGCTTATGTCCAGCTTCGTGAAGAACAGCCCTCCTGTGAGCTTTGTGTATAAATCCTGTATGAGAGGGATTGGCTATTTATCCAGCTGCAAAAAGGGGTTTACTGTTTATTTAAAATCCCCAAAAAGGCAAATTGACCCACTGGGCTTCACAATCAGACAACTGGTGTTGCCCACTCTGCAAACTAGACTGGTTTGATGATTCCTTCACTTTACAACCTTTTAATATCTGCCTCTACTTTTGCCTGTAAGGCAAATGGCACTGTGATGTCCTTGCAGAATTGTGGATTTGTTTTGTGGTCAACATACAAGATGACCTCAGCTCCTGTGATAGTCCCTAGAACTTCCTGAAAAACTGCCCGGTATTTAATTAGGACTTCACTCAGGCAGCCATTTCCTAATCAGAAAGTGTTGAGTCAATGTAGGTGAATCCTTCTCAGCCAACTTCACCCCATCAGGCTTGGGCCTAAGTCTTTTACTACAACCAGTGGCAAGTGAACCAGCTTCTTCTCATAAAAGAACTGAACCAAAATAGTACCCTTAATCTGTAATGGTTCCCTGGTATTGGTTCTCAGTCTAACTGAGGTCTTGTGCAAACTGAAGGGTTGGAGTCCAGAGCAAATTATGTTAAAGACTGGCTCTGCAATCACTGAAATGGCTGCACTGGCATCAACCTCCATTAGAATCAGTTGACCATTTAAGTAGATAGTTTATTTTGAGTGCTTCTAATCTGCATGTTGCTAAGCAATTTAACTGTTCCAAACCAGCTGGAGGTAGGCTTTCCAAAGTGCGCAAATCTCCTGATTCATAGGAAACCAGCCTGTGAGTTCTCTTCCTCAAATTAGGTCCAGTGGGACTTTTTGTTGTTTTAAGTCCGCATGCCAGCAGCAAATACAACGGTTTGCTGGCCCAGATCCTGAAGAAAATGTTAACTGTTTGGCCAAGGCTTGGCTTTGCTTTGAGGTTTTGCTGTGGGTTGACCCAGAGTCCCTCTATTTAGGGTATGTCCTGAGTGAAGCCATGCAATTATCTTCACTTGACCAGTGCTCCCCAAGCTCAGTCAGCCTGGCAAGGGCGGCCACTTCTGTTGGAATACCATGTAACTCACATGATCCACTTGCTACATTCTCCGATGATAAATCCATTTGTAGTGCCTGTTTGAAATCCAGTTGGGCTTCAGCTGTTTGATGTTTTTAGATGGTTACATCATTAATCCCACATACCAAACGGTCTCTCAGTGTCCCATTAAGGGTTAAACCAAAGCCAAATGCCTCTGCCAAATGTCTTAACATAATCGAAAATCCGAATAAGAATTTCCCTGATTATCAAATAGCTGAGTAAAACTGATAGCATCTCAGAACTAGAGGAAGCTTTGGGTTATAATATTCCCTATTTAAATCTGTCAACTCTTCAAAAATGCTTTCGTGCCTGATACCTCAGAGAAAGTTAGGGTCCTAATAACCTAAAAAAGCGGAGGGTTCTCAAGTTGTCAGGAGATTTACTTGTTGCTTTTCATCTGCTCCAATGTCATTTGTTTGGAAAATATAACGCTTTCTTTCCACATACTGGGTCCACTCTTCAACAGCAGGATCAAAGGGGTCAAGCTTCCCAAATAATGGCATGCTGCCAGAAATGCTTACCTCAACTCAAAGACAACTCTAGCAAGTGAATTTCTTCAAGAGTATTGCTCTCTCGTTGCCACAGAAATAACTCTACAGAGGCCAATATCCTGCCACCAAGTTACCTTATTTACAGAAGAACAACCCTTGGCTATAGTACAGCCTCATAAAGAGTCAGGCTCCAGAGTCAGTATCTAACAAAAACAAAGAACAAAGAAAATTACAGCACAGAAACAGGCCCTTCGGCCGTCCAAGCCTGCGCCGATCGAGATCCTTTGTCCAAATCTGTTATCTATTTTCTAAGGGTCTATATCCCTTTGCTCCCTACCCATCCATGTACCTGCTCCAGATACATCTTAAAAGACACTAATGTGTCTGCGTCTACCATCTCTGTTGGCAACACGTTCCAGGCACCCACCACCCTCTGCGTAAAGATCTCTGACACTTTTGTTTATATCTGTCAGCCAAGTCTCCCTAATTGGGCCAGATTAACAGCCCCAACCAGGAAACTCATATTCTACAAGGCCCACCTGGCAGACCTTGTTGTGATTACTAAAAGTGGCCACTAACGTTAAATCTATGTACCCCTTGTCCTAGCCTGACTCACAAGGAGAAACATGTTCACCTTGACAAGATCACTCAGGATTTTATATACTTCAACTAAATCAGCCGTTGCTGGTTTAGACTCCAGAGGAAACAAGCCCAGTCAGTACACCCTTTCTTCACCAGACAACCAGTTCATCCAGGTTGGTAAGCTTCCTTTTCACAGCCTTCAATGTATTCTTAACTTTCCATCAATAAGTAGAGCACTTTGTGGGGAGGCACTGACCTAGTGGTACTACCCCTGGGCTGTTAATCCAGAGACACAGGTAATGTTCTGGGAACTGGGGTTCAAATCCTACCAGATGGTGAAATTTCAATTTAGTAAGTATCTGGAATTATGAGTTTAATGATGAACATGAGCCCATTATCAGGAAAAAACTGATGTCCTCTGGGAAGGAAATTGCCATCCTTACCTGGTCTGGCCTACATGCAAGTCCAGATGCACAGCAATGTGGTTGACTCTTAACTGTCCTCTGAGTACTTTGGGATTAGCAATAAATTTTGGCCTAACCCAATGATACCCTTATCCCCTGAATGAATAAAAACAAAATTGAACATAGTATTTGAGATACGATCTCACCAATGCCCTGCAAAACTGAAACATGACATTGTGACTTTTATGGCTCTTACAATAAAGTACTGTATATCCCATCCATGTTCTCGATTATGTGTTGTATCTGTATATTAATTTTTGGTGACTCATGAAGTGCTGAAATCTCCACTCCTCTGCACCTCGTATTTCGACAGTCATTCTCCGTAGATATAATGACCTATGATTATCATTTATCATTCATGTAACTTCTTCCAAGAATATAATGAGTTGGTTAACATGATTTCTGCTTCAAACCATGCTAATTCTTCTTGATTACCTGCAGATTTTACAAGTGTGCAGCTGTAGCCTCTTCAAATGATCAGTTGCTTACACCTTCCAGGTGCCAAGCTAACCAGATTGTAGTTTTGTTTTCTGCCATCTTTAACAGAGAGCTTATGTGTGCTACTTTCCAGTCTGAAGGAGCCTTTCCCGAATCGAAGGAATTTTGAAAAATTAACACCGATACATCTATTACCTCAAGAGGCCACCTCTTTTAAGACACCAGGACGAAGACCATCTAGACCCAGAGACTGGTCAGTTCACAAGCGCCATCAGTTTGCTTGACGTTTTGCTCTACGGACTGTTCCCAGTAATTCACCCCAAGACCAGCATCAACTGTGTCAGAATATCATTAAACTCAGTGAAAGGCACTTTCTTGTCTGTCCAAATCTCACTGGTCTTCCATTGCCAACAGTTGACCTCAACTGATTTTTGTAAGCTAGAACATTCCACGTTCCAGGACTATGTGCTGAGGAGCATACTAAAGCTTAAGGTAGATGCTGCAGAGGCAGAACGAAGGAGGTCACTGCCTAAGGACTTTCAGCCAAAGGACCCCGAACAGCTAGAGACTAGAACACTACTTCAAAAACTGCACGTTGTAAATGAAAAATATTGAAAATCTATTGAAGCATCTGAGAGTGAGAGTGAAACGTAGTGTATAGAGAACTTTATATCTATTGCATTTTCTGTAATTTCCATTTTGAAATGATTTTACCCTCAAGCTGTATACTTGACAAGGAACGTGTTTTGTAAATATTAGATCTGTAACAATCATATGGGGTGGAACATGCTGTTTGGGCTCAATATTAATTTTCTTCTAAATGTTACAATATTCAAGTTGATATGTTTTGTAATGTGTTTTAACAAATCATTTGATTAATAAATTTTTGGGGGAAGAAAACATGCACAAATCCCTGGAATGAGATTGGAAAACAAAATGTTTTGACTCAGGATTTGAAGATGCTACCCAATGAGTCACTGCTACAAAAACCAGAAGTTTAGAGTAAACACTACAGTAGACATGAGGAACTTCAACGTCAAGCAAATATGTATGTTGTTTTAGGAGATGGCAGTTCCTCAAGCTTTTTAAAATGCCAGTGAAATTACTTTCAGTGAAGTACAAGTAATATAGGAGTTAATATTATCCTTTCTAATTTGAGTTATTCAGTTTTTTATTCTCCATAATTATGTTTATTAGTACTTCTCAAGTCTCTTTTGTTGAAGTTATGACCGAGAATAAGCATTTTCCAAAGGTAATTTATGAATTAAACATCATAAAAATACAACAAATACCACAATATGCATCATGTGCTTTTTTTTGGCAGGCATCTGATTTATTTGGATGAGTAACCATGAAATGCCTATACATAAATAAGAAACAATGGGGCCATACAGTCACAGAGTCATACAACATAGAAAACACACCCTTCAGGCTAAACAGCCCATGCTGAACATAATCCCAAACTAAACTTGTTCCATCAGCCTGCTCTTGGCCCATATTCCTCCAAACCTTTCCTATTCATGTACTTAAAGAAAAGTTGTAACTGTGCCTGCATTCACCATGTTAAAATAAAGTGCAGAAATTCGCATCAAAGCACAGCAGACCTCTACAGAATGGAGTCAAATTGTTTATGCTTTCACTTCTAATTGCTTCTGATAATCAGAACAATTATTTGGAAATGTTTCAAACTACCACTTCCCAAAACATGCTGGAAATGGATTAGCCCAATCTTCAGAAGTGGAGGAATGGTCAAAAATAATCCATTTGCAAACACTATTCGATATATTGTGTCCAACAATTTCAACAATATTTTATATATATCTATCTAAATTGCACAATAAATTGTGTGCTTTGTTGCCAACTGAGATATATTTCAATTCTAAGAAGAGGTCACTGTCATCTTTATGGCTTAGTGACGCATTGGGTAACATCTTCAAACCCTGAGTCAAAAAGCTGTGGTTTCAAATCTCACTCTAGAAATTTGAGCATGTTTCCTTACCCAAAACTGTTAATCATGCGACTTGTAAAAATACATCACAAAACATTTCAACTTGAACATTACAATATTTGGAAGAAAATTAATATTGGGTTCATACAGCATATTCCACTCCATACAATTGTAACAATCTAATTGCTTAATTGTGAAGCAAAATGTGGCAATTAACTTGCGATTGAACATCCTTATTGTTGAATAATACTAGACGGTAATTATTTCCTGGATCATAATATTTTTCAACTGACTGATGACAAGGCAGTAAAATCAATTATAAATCATTAACAGCTGTCTAAAGGCTAGTTCCACGTAAATTCTAGCATGTCTCCAATATAAGATTAAAAATAGAAATCATATCTTGATATAAGCAAACTGTTGGGGGCAGCTCATGGCCATGGGTGGCACAAGATGTCTGCCCATTGGTTTTCAGCTGATAAAAATATGGCATTAAAAAATTGTTAGCTGCAGTAGCCAAATGAGCTTGCTGAGCTCAGAATTAAAGTGAGATCATAAGTTAGTACGGTGGTAGCTTTGAGGAAAAGATAGATCCAAGGCAACAGTAGAACAAAAAATCTTACAAATTAAAAAAATACAGGAAGTTCTGTGCAACCTCAGAGCAGCAGATATCTATAACAGCCAGTCTGAAAAGAGAAAATACAGCCCGAAGTTGGTAGTTTAGCAAGGATTAAAAGAAAAGAATGACCCCACAATAGTGAATTCTTTAGGTAATTGAGCATTGAGAAATTAAGAAATGCAATCTAAGTCTTCCTGGGTAGTAGGAACTGCAGATGCTGGAGAATCTGATATAACAAGGTGGTGTAGTGCTGGATGAACACGGCAGGCTAAGCAGCATCGATGGAGCAGGAAAGCTGATGTTTCAGGTCTGGAACCTTCAGAAAAGAAGGGTCCAGACCCAAGACGTCAGCTTCCCCGGTCCTCTGATGCTGCTTGGCCTGCTGTGTTCATCCAGCTCTACACCTTGTATCTCTAAGTCTTCCAGTTGGCAAAGGAGATTGAATGTCAAATGGGCGTGCAGATTACCTCTAAAGGGCACCAGCTTGAATTTGAGAAAATAAACTATGGCAGCTCCCCAACCTAAATAATTCTTCTGACATCCAAGGATTAAGGTGAGGGGTGGACAGAGACATTGTGCAAACTTTAGGAATTCAGAAAAGATTCTTGAGCTCACAATATGATTGTGTTTCAGTCTTATTAGTGGAATTTCAACAGTTGCTGTCTTAAGTAAAGCAATTAGTGTGAAAACATTTAGGATAGGGTCAGTAGATTTTATCCTAGAAGCAATCTCTTGTTCATAAAAGCTAGCTCGTGGGTAGAATGTGTTATAATTGCAGCTACAAGATAGAGGGACAACGTTTGTGTGACATTACAAGGTCAAGTGATAGAGAAGCTGCTCACAACTTGTTTGCTAAAGAATGCTAACATTAGGTATAACCATGTAACTTTATATACAACTAACCTTATATTAGACTGATACCATATATTTTGTAGCAATTAGGAGGAGTTAGCATCTTTTTATATCTCGTGTGATTAGGACAGTAGGAAATATAAAGTCAGTAACATAATTTGATAAGGATAGCAATGAATGCAATGAATAATGGAATTCGCACAGTCCTGAGAGATAAACAAGTCTGACAAATGTCCAAGAAGGAGTATAACCATTAACATTAGAATGTAAATTAATGGAGTACATTGTAAAATCCCAAGGCCCCATGACAACAATGTGTGGTAAACCTCTTGAGATCATGGGGAACCTAACGTTGACTTTGAAGTTGTCCATCATTGATCACTTATTCACAGGTTTGGATGGATAGGTCAGAGGGACATGGTAAGCATGGATGTCAATGTAGCATGTAAACATTGTAACATGGTATGCATAAATATCCTGTACTTTACTGGGAAAAGTGGAGTGTCACTGGCCTCCAATCTGAGCTGTATTAGGAGGGCAATTGTGCCCCACATGAAAGCCAGATTTGGAGTAGTCTCTGGCCTCTCTCACATGGGAGGCAAAAGAGCTCTGAATAAGGGTCACTTTTATTGCTAAACATGGAACTAGAGACTTCACTTTGACATCTCTCCCCAATACAAACATAGTGTACAATAAGGAAGTTTTTAAAAGTTGTACTTATATAGCATCCCTCATACCATAGGTCATCGTAAAGAAATTTACAGCCAATGTCATACTTTTGAAGTGTAGATAGTGTTGTAAATGTTACAATGGATGTAGAGAGGTGAATATGTTCCCCTCTCTTTAAACCCCCTCTGTTGGCCGTTATAAAAGTTTTTCTTAATTTTATTTAGCACATAGCTGTATTACACTTCAATTGAAACACAGGTTGAAATCTCTGATCGCTTGAACAAATGGCGAGCAAGTTCAGAAAATGTGGCAAAGCATTTATAATTTGTTTTAAAAATCAACCTGTTTAGAGATGTTATTACATGCCTTTGGGGTAGGTAGGACTTGAACACAGGTTTTCTTGTTGTAGGGGTGGGAACCCTAAAAATGCAGAAGAGCTTCCCCAAAATTTCTTATTTTACCCTTGTAGTCCAAACAGCTTGTTGTGAATCTTTCTGATGAGCATATTGACCTTAATCTCTTCCATTTGTATTTCATTACTAGCTAAACTCACCTCATTTCTAAGCAGTTCCCAATCCACTTCTCCTTCCCTGTGATATTAGACACTGCCAATTGCTGACATGAAAGCCAGTGTAGTTGCCTGGTAACAGCAGTTTCATCTACCTCTTTTCATCATAGTGTCCCTGTATGCTCCATGGATAACATTCTCCTCAATCTTTCACCCACACAGATTAGTATCTGCAAACCAGCAGCCTCACTACATCCTCACAGCTGTTTCTTGTCCAAACCAGACATCACCAGGTCAGAAGTACGGATGCTTGCTGACGACTGCACATTATTTAGCACCATTTGCAACCCCTCAGATCCAGAAGCAGTCCATGTCCAAATGCAACAAGACTACCGTCACACCACACACAAGTTAGGCAATGACCATCTCCAATAAGAGGCAAACTAGCCACTGCCCCTTGACATTCAGTGCCTTTACCGTCATTGAATGCCCTACTATCAATATCCTAGGAGTGGCTGTTGACCAGAAATTCAATTGGACTTGCCATATAAGTGTAGTGGCTACAACAGCAGCTCACAGGCTAGGAACACTGCAGCCAGTAACTCACTTCCTGACTCCCCAAAGGCCTGCCCATCATTTACAAGACACAAGTCAGGAGTATGACGGAATACTCCTCACTTGCCTGGATGGGCGCAGCTCCAACAGTATGCGAGGAGTCATCCAGGACAAAGAAGCCTGCTTGATTGGCACCACATCCACAAGCATCCACTCCTTCCACCACCGATGCTCAATAGCAGCAGTACATACTATCACTGCAAAAATTCAACGATTTTTACACAGCACCTTTCAAACTCATGGTCACTTCCATCTAGAAGGACAAAGGCAGCAGACACAAGGGAAAACCACCACTTTCAAGTTCCCCTCCAAGACACTCACTATCCTGACTTAGACATATATTGCTGTTCTTTCACTGTCACTGGGTCAAAATCCTGGAATTCCCTCCCAATGGGCATTTGTGGATCTACCTAGAGAAGCGGTTTAAGAAGGCAGCTTACCACCACCTTCTCAAGGGCAAGTGCCAATAGGCGATAAATGCTGGCTCAGTTGGTAATGCCCACACCCCATGAAAGAATAGAGGAAAAAAAAAACTTCAGCCCGTTAGGATTTCACTTTGTAGATCAGAAGCAGTTATGGAATGGAATCATAAGGACCATAGATTCCCTACAGTGCACAACGGGGCCATTTGGCCCATTGAGTCTGCACCGACCCTCCAAAGAGCATCCCACACTAATCCCACATTTATCATTCATCATGGCCAACCCACTTAAATTTGCCCACCTTTGGATTATGGGAAGAAACCGGAACACCCAGAGGAAACCAACACTGACACGGGGAGATCATGCAAGCTCCAAACGGACAGTTGTCCAACGGTGGAATCGAACCAATGTGGCAGCAGTGTTAACCTTGTAATTTACATGTTTCTGCAGATCACTTTGGCCGTAGGTACACGCACTCTACTCATATATCTTCATAAGATGCATCTGATGACTCTTACTTCATTAGCACTCACTCACTTTGCAATAACTTAAGACGCTGATTGTTTTTGGTGGCTTGCATTGCTTTTTAGCAGAGGTGGAGGGACTGACAGCTTGGTCATGGTTCAAAGCATTGAACATGTCAAAGAGGTGTGCGTGGTGCTGTGTGTTCCTGTGTATGTCAATGTTCCACCTACAGCATCTGTGGCAGCATCTTGTACAGTGAAGAAAACCGCACCAGCTTCAAGAAAATGGCCATCTGCAAGGCCACCAGCTCAGGGGGTAAACTGGGACAATTAATTATTTAAAGGGGATGCACAAAAACGGGGGAAGGCTAAAGGGCATCAGAGAGATGGACACAGCAACAAAACAGGATCATGAATGACCTTTCTTTTGGGGGATGGGGTGCATCATTCTTTATTTCCAACAGAGCCTGCAGATTCCTCACAAAGGAAAGAAAACAGAAATATTGCCATCTTTTCTCCAAAGTCACCTGCATGATAGTGAGACCAAATCAATGCCATTGCATGCAGAGTCGGCATAGCAAGTTCCTTTTTGCAATGAAATATAATTCATTGAACGAGAGGCCCTACTCAGGGAAATTGCATTAATCATGCATCCACTGGCTCACTAATGCCACCTATCTGCTAACAAATTACAATCGATTGGAAGCTCGTCTTTTTCCAACAATAAACCTTAAAAATCATGGCCTCACATAATCATGACCACTTTAGTGACTGGAACGAGGTCAGCCAGGTGGGCACCATAGAATAGGAGTTCCCTGATTGGGGCTGTTAATCTGGTCCAATCAGGGAGCCCTGGCAGACAGCTAAAAAGGGCAGTGTGAGAGACTGATACTCAGGTGCCTGACTCAATATGAGGTACTACCATAGCTAAGGGCTGCTCTTCTGTAAATAAAGGGTGACTTGGTGGCAGGATACTGGCCTCTGTGAAGCTATTTCAACTATTATATAGTTTGCATTAATTGTGATGACAGATCAGCCAAGTCCATCCAGTTGCTAACACAAAAAATCTCACCTGAGTTTGCCATTTCTGAATGACATTTCATGCCTAACACTGGAAGATAATGCTTTGGAGCTGCTGTTCACACATTTATTGTAAGTAAGTGAAAATATGGTCTCTGATGTTCAATGGTGGATTTTCTTTTGAAGGGGATGCTATAACGGTGCATTAATTCTAGAATTCTATTCCTCAGTGTAGCATTATATCATTGGTTTTGCAGTGTACATATGGCTAAGTTTACATACCTCAGAACTCATTATCAGGGACCTTTCATGCTAAACCACTATCATTTACTGGGTCAGGGTATAGGTTGATGTTTCCTAGTGATTGGTGTCAGGGCCCAGGAGTATGGTTACTTGCTATGCAGTTCCACTTCCAACATTGTATTGGCTCAACCATCTGAGATGGGCCTTGCAGTTAATGTAGCCTTGCTGCATAAGTGAAGACAGCATTGAAAGAGACAGCAACTACAGTGTTGTCAGAGTATCCAGTGGTTGATGTAAATCTTTCAGAGGGATAGGAAGCTGATGAAGAATCTCCAAGGAGGTGGAGGAAAATGGACAGACCCTGGATATACAGACCTTGCTGTCACTTCCTGAGAAACACAGTACACAAAGTGACTAAGGACATAGCCCAGGCCTTCAGCAGTGATCTGTGACATCTGCTGGAGCAGTGCTTGTGCTCTGAAGGACTAGATGTCATATCCCAGTGGCGAGCAAGGTCACAGCTACCCTGAATGTCTTTGCCAGTCTATTTCAATGAGCCACCAGAGACCTGAGTGGGACTCCTCAAACCACAAATGCATTGGTTATATTACTGATTCCACTTTCTCCAGATTACACCATTTTATACCTTTTCCCTATGACAAGGAGAGTCAAGCTGTTCAGGCAATGGTCTCTCCACCATCACTGGTTTCACTCAGGTACAGCATACTATAGACTGAACCAGTGTTGCTTTGAGAGCATCCAATCACCAGCTTTCAGAGTTCACCATAAGAAAGGGCATCTGCTCTATCAAAAGTTCAAATGATCTGTGACCATTGCTGTCATGTTCTGGAGCTCAGAGAACTGCCATGTTGTGTGTTTACTTGAGAATTCACAGGTTTCTGCCTTCTTCCAAGGTCATCAGGTTGTACGGGGATGGCTGTGAGGGGAGATGGGCTACCCCTTTCAAATGTAGATCGGGAAGCCTTTCCAAAACTCTCAGACTAACGCGAAATGCAGGTATAATGTTGTTTATGCTTCCACTAGGGTCATTGTCAGGCAGACCAAAGTCCTCCTGAAGACAAGGTTCCAATACCTACAAAGGATGTGCCGCATCATTGTGTCCTTCACCACTGGACCCAACAAAGTGGCAGGTTATCCTAGAAAAAGAAGAACTGGGAGACTAGCAGCAATCTCATGACGATGATGATGACATGAATCAAGACAATCAGCAGGAGGCACATGACAGATTCATGTATCACTGAGCGGGAGCAGCCAGACAGAATCTGATATCTGCTTCAAGAATGAATGATCTGGACTTGGACTTTCTTTCATCAACGTTCTCATGGTTTTATAGCAAGCAGCCCTCGGTCATTCCACTCTACTGCATGGGCCTGGTTATTTCTGCACACTTTGGATGTTAATGTTGATGAATAACTGTTTTCCTGTCCAAATGATTGAACTTATTTTGAATTAACTTGTTCAAACACGTCATGACACATCAGATGGAACTTGAACCAACACATTCTGGCCCACTCTGGCACAAAGTCCTCCCATACGATTGTGTGCTGGCTGTCTTCAGGTTGTCCCACTTTCAAGGATCTACACTTTGCAGGTTCTTCTCACCATTTAGGAGAAAGCAGCAGTTGGTGAGACAGGACACTAACTGCATGGCACTAGAAGCCTTTTAAGGCTTTAGTCAGTGCATGACACCAACTTGCTGGAGGTGGCGGAAATGGCATCTGATGTTCTTCTGGATGTGGATGCTGGTGGGATGGTAGGTGAGGATAAGGGGAACCCTATCATTGTTGCGGGAGGGAAGACAACGGGTGAGGGCAGAAGTGCGGGAGATGGGTCGCACCTGATTGAGGGCCCTGTTGCCAACGGAGCTGGGGAATCCATTTCCAGAAATGATGCCATTCCCACCAGCTCCAGCAAGATGCCACCACCACACACAAGTTTTCCCTCCCCTCCCTTGTCCGCCTTCCGCAAGGACCATTCCCTCTGAGACACCCTGGTCCACACTTCCTTCACCCCCAACACCTCCCTACAACCATACGGCACCTTCCGCTGTAACCGGTGAAGGTGCAACACTAGCCCATTTACCTCTTCCCCCCCCAGAATCCAACAGCCCAAACATACTTTCCAGGTGAAGCAACACGTCACCTGCACTTCCAAGAATCTAGTCCACTGCTTACAATGTGGTCTCCTTTACACTGGGGGAACAAAGCGTAGATTTGGTGACCGCTCTGCAGAACATCAACGTTCTGCTCACAAAAAAGATCCTGAACTACCCCAAGCCGCACCTCCATCTCCTACCTACTAACCTCATCCCACCTCCTTGACCTGTCCGTCTTCCCTGGGCTGACCTATCCCCTCCCTACCTCCCCACCTATACTCTCCTCCCCACCTATCTTCTTTTCTCTCCATCTTCGGTCCGCCTCCCCCTCTCTCCCTATTTATTCCAGAACCCTCACCCCATCCCCCTCTCTGATGAAGGGTCTTGGCCCGAAACGTCAGCTTTTGTGCTCCTGAGATGCTGCTGGGCCTGCTGTGTTCATCCAGCCTCACATTTTATTATCCTGAACTACCTGTTGCCTGCCACTTCAATGCACCACCCTGTTCCCTGGCCAACATCTCTGTCTCCAGCTTGCTACAGTGTTCCAGTGAAGCCCAACGCAAGCTGGAGGAACAACACCTCATTTTCCGCTTAGGGACCCTACAGCCCTCCAGACTCATTATTGAGTTCAATAACTTTAGGGCCTAAACTCTCCCATGTCCCAGCCACCCACCCCACATAGCCTGCCACTACACACCCCCTGTTCTCAGTCACTAACATTACCGATTAACAACTATTCACCCACCCAGCCTGATTGTTAGCAACTCCTTTGTCTGTCCAACTGTCTTTCTCTTTCTTTGGGCTCTATCCTATCGTTTACTCCCTACCCCACTCACCTCCCTATTTTCTGCATATAAACTGACGTTCTTCCCAGCCACCATCTGTTCTGAGGAATGGTTACTGGACCCGAAACGTTAACTCTTTTTTTTTCTCCTCCACAGATGCTGCCAGACCTGGATAGAATGAAACTTTGCATCCAGAGATATGTGGAATCATAGAATCTCTACAGTGTGGAAACAGGCCCTTCGGCCCAACAAATCCACTGCGAACCTCAGAGCATCCCACCCATAACCCACCTAATCTACACCTCCCTGAATTATACGGGCAATTTAGCATGGCCAACTCATGTAACCTGCACACCTTTGGACTTGGGAGGAAACTGGAGCACCTGGAGGAAACCCATACAGACATGGGGAGAATGTGCAAACTCCACACAGACAGTTGCCCAAGGCTGGATTCGGACCCGGGTCCCTGGCACTGTGAGGCAGCAGTGCTAACCACTGTGCCACCATGCTGCTGATTCCAAACATTTACTCACAAGGTGGATGATTAATGCACAATCCCTGCACATTGCTTGTGAGCTTTGGTGCTGACGACAACAAAATGCAATGGCTTGGCTGTAGTCGATAGTGGCATGATTCAAAGATCCTGATATCTGATGCTATTTGCAGTCAAAGAGAGGATTATTTTTGAAGGATGAGAAATGCTTTGCTCGCAAACTTTTTTTCAAATTCAGGATGTCTGAAGAGCCTACACATATCTCAAATGGGTGCACATTCACCAAACCTGACAAAGACACAAGAGCAGTCATTTCAAGTGAACATGTATGTACAAAACTGTAAGGGTATTTGGAATGATGTGCTATCCATGTGCCTGCCATCATTTTTTTTTTCTGGGACATTGATGGCGGCAGTAATGTCATTTCCTGCTCTTGCCCTGAACTGGAAAATGTACAAACTTTGTTGCCAATTTTCACCCTTCTCTCACTGTCACACAGTCCATCTCCAACTCTTTGGTTCCTTTGGGTTACTGGGGGTTGGCAATCAACCAAAATTCACTCCAAGCCCACTGACCCCCAGATTTGGCCAAGCCTCAATTACATTTCCTGATACAGTGTAAGGACTCCCTTCCATTCTTCTTGCTTTGCTAATAGACATCCTCTTCTTTCACATCACCATTCTTTGGGTTTGATGATGATTTATCCTTTGTCATTTCCGTCACTTGCAGTGTGAATCCACCACCATACACATCTTCGCTTCCCCTCTGTTCCCTCTCCATAAAGCTGAAGGAACTATTCCCACTTTGACAGACCACTCCACTTTTTTGTAATCCAAAACACTTTCTCCCTTTGTAATTGCCATTCCTATGCTAGTCCAGAAGGAGTAACAAACATGTTACCTCCTCTGTCTTCAGCATCCAAGGCCACTAATGCTAATCCCAGTGAAACCGCAATTTGTTGGTACTTCTCCCAATTTAGTAAACTGTGTTTAAGAAAGCCTGGATTACAAAAGGACTGGAAAGCGTAAAGGTGGAAAGACAAATTACATATCATGCAGAGGATCAAGGTAAATTTAATGCACTAAAAAGCAAGGTGAGAAAGGAAAGTCAAAATGCAAGAGATATGTAAAGAGGCAAGCTGAACAATTGTTTTTCAACATATAACCCCAGAGAAACATGGAAGTGTGTGTGTAAAATGTCAGGTTTTACATCAAAAAAAATATCATCACCTCTTGTCCATTGATAACCCTTGCGATGCTGCAAATGACTTCAATAGACTTTTTTTAGCCAGTTTAAAGATGATGAATATGTGAGTCTGCAGTAGAGTTTTGCCTGTGAACTGAAAGGATCTTGTGTTACTTTTGCAAAACAGAGGTGGGGAAGCGAGTGATTGTGAGAAAAACAGACAGCCCATATCAGATCAGTGGAAACATTGTAAAGCTGTGTGCTCATCAGTTAGCACTTTGTTACCTCCTGGCCTTTCAGAGATTATTTCAAGAACGTTTGTTCTTTGAAGTTGGAAATCAGCCATTGTCACACCAGTTCCTGAGAAACTGCAGCATGCTGAGCTGAATGATTGTCAACCAGGTGATCTTACATCAATATTAACAGGGTGTCTTTCATGTATTATGTTTAAAGGATGCTCAGTCTGAACTAAAAGCAACTTTCAATAGAGGTCATGCAACACTGATAAGTCACAAGTGTACGGTAGCCTTACAAATACATTTCAACAGAATTGTAAAATAATGCAGAGGGTGGCGTAAGTGGTGGAGATTGGTACAATTACAAGATTTAAAAAGCATCTAGGTGGGTAAATGAATAGGGACAGTTTAGAGGGATATGGGCCAAATGCTGGTAAATGGGACTAGATTTATTTAGGATATTTGGTCAGCATGGAAAAGTTGGACTGAAGGGTCTGCCTCCATGCTATTAAGCTCTATGACATTATGCCTATCTGTCTTTTCGATCCTCTTTTCCACATATTGATCTTTAAAGTTTGAGTATCAACCTTGTAACGTAAAGACCACATCTTTTTGCAAACTTTATTTTCAGATCATGGATTTAGAACGAATTATACCATTTTAAGAGATGGCTGCACTTTTAAAAGTCTTAGCCTAGATTTTCCATTAGTCAGGCACTTGTAACTTCAGCTTTGATGGGAGTTGAGCATGGAATTGAATGTGGAATCCCATTGTAGCAGATGCTGAAGCAATTGCCTGGGAAATTTTACATTTTCATTGTGCAAATCTCCCACAACTACAACTCTCTGAAAGTCTCCATTAAAACTGGAGGCTGTCTGATGAAATTCAGTAAGTTGTTACTCCAGAAAAGTTACGGTATTAAACATCTAGACTAATTCTTAAGTGAATTTTCAACTGATCTCAGGCTCACATCACCTCCCTTCCTCCTCCAACTACAGCTTTCCCAGGCCACTTATTCCCCCCCAAGACCCTAATGTGGCAGTCCCCAGCCCCACCGGACCTTGACCCAACATCGCACTCGGATCTGATCCTCTGCTCCCAGACATAACCCAACAACTCCTGCCCCCCAACAGACACAACACCTGTTGGACCTGACCCAATAAATCCCAATTCCTACCCAAACCTTTTCCCAACTGCCAGATAACTCCACCCCACCTCCTCAATGGGCCACGTCCGATTCCTCTTAACCCCATCCGTTGGATGAGCCATGACCTCACCCCACCCCAACCTGATCCATCCTGGTACCAAAATCAGATCTCTCCTACCTACTCTGACCTACCCCAGGCACTGCGCCCCTTACCGTGCACTCTACCCATTTGACACTCTACCTCCTACCCAGCTAGCATCTTTACTTCAGCTTTGAATACCATACAGCAATATCGAACGGTTGGAAAATATTAATGTTAATGCTCCCCTGTATTTTACATGGAACCCCTGTTAACAAATATTGGCTCGCCTAATGGCTGTTCTGTCACAAATTGTTTTTGTCCTCCATATGAAAGACTGTACGAAAGAATGAGATCATATAACAATCCTGAAATATACTGATGAGATGAATGT
The DNA here is from genome assembly GCF_030684315.1 of Stegostoma tigrinum. Classification (NCBI taxonomy): domain Eukaryota; kingdom Metazoa; phylum Chordata; class Chondrichthyes; order Orectolobiformes; family Stegostomatidae; genus Stegostoma; species Stegostoma tigrinum. The sequence goes on from NC_081368.1 coordinate 61,940,095, forward strand.
TGAGAGTATTATCAGGAGTAACAAAACAAATGGTAAGGACTCCTTTGCAAAGTTTATAAAATGGTTCAATAATAATTCTCGTAAATTGAACTAAAACAGGATACAAGATGTAGTTACAGATCCAAGGAAATGTTAAGGCAATTAATGATCTTGTTCCTGTAAGAATTTATGATTTATACAATAAAATCATTGCTAACTACAAGAAAATAGATGTCAAAGGAAATGTAATGTGAATTGGAGGGAATATCACACAGATACAGTGCCCAAGGGACACACTATTATTCCAGCTCAGAAAATTAAAGTCCTTTTCAGTAAATCCCAAACCACAAAATCTTTCCAAGTAGCTGTAGTTGAGTATACTATCTTTTTTTAGATGCTTCACTCATGCTGTTGTTTTAGGAAAATAAATCTTTAAGGGCACACTGATGATTGAGCCAGACTGGAAGGAATTTGAAGAGCAGGATATTTTTGATAGAATCAAATTTTGTTAAAAATAACGAGAGTCATGAAGCATGAGAATCATCGCTTGTCTCAGTAGTACTGTGGCTAGAGCTTTGTCTACAATCCTTTAGATGCATAACAAATTAGTTCCTGGACTTATTTGCGCTTTTGTAAGATGCTTTTTAACTTGAGTTTGAAATATGGACAAAAATATGCACTCAGGGTGGTACTCACTGGTTATTTTGATGCCTGACAATAATGATTAATCCATATCTTAATTAAGGTTTCATCTCAGGAGCATCTCAGGAGCACAAAAACCGATGTTTGGGGCCTAGACCCTTCATCAGAGAGCCAGAGTTCATCTCTGAAGGGTCTAGGCCCGAAACGTCAGCTTTTGTGCTCCCGAGATGCTGCATGGCCTGTTGTGTTCATAAGGTTAAGTTTCTTGTAGTGCTATTATTTATTTTTTAAAAAGAACAAGCAAGGTGAGCAAAATAAATTTCTGTATGGACAAAAAAGTGAAATTGAACTTTTGAATCAAATTGAATACTGGCTTCTAATGTTGCAGTCTGCTTTGCACGGAGGAGGCAAAACACAGATTAGACCTGAGATAACAAGGTGTAGAGCTGGAGGAACACAGCAGGCCAAGCAGCATCTTAGGAGCAGGAAAGCTGATGTTTTGGGCCTAGACCCTTCATCAGAAATGGGGTAGCGGAAGAGCGTTCTGAAATAAATAGGGAGAGAGGGGGAGGCGGATCAAAGATGGATAGAGGAGAAGATAGGAGGAGAGGAGATAAACAAGTTAAAGAGATGGGGATGGAGCCAGTAAAGGTGCATCTAGGTGGGGAGGTAGGGATGAGATAGGTCAGTCCATGGAGGACACTCAGGTCAGGGGGGCAGGATGAGGTTAGTAGGCAGGCAGAGGGGGTGCAGCTTGAGGTGGGAGGAGGGGATGGGTGAGAGGAAGAACAAGTTAGGGAGGCAGGGACGAAACTTCCTACAGACATAGGAGGTGGCCATGGGTCAGAGATAATGGGGACTGCAGATGCTGGAGAATCCAAGATAACAAAGTGTGAAGCCGGATGAACACAGCAGGCCAAGCAGCATCTCAGGAGAACAAAAGCCGACGTTTCGGGCCTAGACCCATCAGAGAGCCAGAGTTCATCTCTGATGAAGGGTCTAGGCCCGAAACATCGGCTTTTGTGGTCCTGAGATGCTGCTTGGCCTGCTGTGTTCATCCAGCTTCACACTTTGTTATCTAGGTGGCCATGGGTACCTGCATAGTCCCAAGCTATGCTTGCCTCTTTGTAGGTTACGTGGAACAATCCCTCTTCTGTACTTACACTGGCCCTAAACCCCACCTCTTCCTCCATTACATTGATGACTGTATCGGCCGCCTCATGCTTCTACGAGGAGCTCCAACAGTTCATCCACTTCACCAACATCTTCCACCCCAACCTCAAGTTCACTTAGGCTATCTGTAACACCTCCCTCAGCTTCCTGGGCCTCTCAGCTTCGATCTCGGGCTATCACCTCAAAACCGATATCCATTTCAAGCCCACCGACTCCCACAGCTACCTAGAATACACCTCCTCCCAACCACCTTCCTGCCATCCCCCATTCCCTATTCCTTTGCCTCCAGCGCATCTGCTCCCGGGATGAGGCATTCCACTCCCTTACATCTCAAATGTCCTCATTTTTCAAGGACCACAACATCCGCTCCCCCCCCACCCCAGCAGTGGTCGAGAATGCCCTTGATGTGTCTCCTGCATTTCCCGCAACTCATACCTCACACCCGCCACAGCCAAAAAAGAATCCCCCTTGTCCTCACGTACCACCCCACCAACCTCCGATCCAACGCATCATCCGTAATCTGAACACACCAAAGACAATTTTCCCTCCCCACCCTTGTCTGCTTTCCGGAAGCATCACTCTCTGTGACTTCCTTGTCCTCTCCACAGTCCCCTCCAGCTCCACCACAGCCAGCACTTTTCCCAGCAACCGCAGGAGGTGCTACACTTGCCCCCATACCTCCTCCCTCACCCCCATCCCAGGACCCAAGAAGACTTTCCAAATCAAGAGGATGTTCACCTGCACATCTGCCAACGTGGTATACTGCATCCACTGTACCCCATTGTGGCCTCCTCTACATCCGGGAAACCAAGCGGAGGCTTGGGGACCACTTTGTAGAACACCTACGCTCGGTTCGCAATAAGCAACTTCACCTCCCAGTCGCGAGCCATTTCAACTCCCCCTCCCATTCTTTAGATGACATGTCCATCATGGGCCTCCTGCAGTGCCACAACAATGCCACCTGAAGGTTGCAGGAACAGCAACTCATATTCCACTAAGGAAACCTGCTGCCCAATGGTATCAATGTGGATTTCACAGACTTCAAAATGTCCCCTCCCCCTGCCGCATCCCAAAGCCAGCCCAGCTCGTCCCTGCCTCCACCTATCTTCTCCTCTATTCATCTTCGATCCGCCTCCCCCTCTCTCCCTATTTATTTCAGAACTGTCTTGTCCTCCCCCATTTCTGATGAAGGGTCTGGACCCGGAATGTCAGCTTTCCTGCTCGGCCTGCTGTGTTCAACCAGCTCTACACCCGAGCTATCTCGGATTCTCCAGCATCTGCAGTTCCTACTATCACAGATTGGACCTGTTCAGTTCACAAAATGACTCTGAGCTCCCTGCACTCTGTCATTTTAATTCTCCACCTGGCTCTTATGCTGACCCTCTGTCCCCCGGTTTCTGCAGTGTTCCAAAGCTGCTCAAACTGACAGTGCAAGTCGGGGAGGCAGGTACATGTTGGATGTGTACATGAATAGGAAGGGTTTAGAGGGATAATGGGCCAAATGCTGGCAAATGGGACTCAATTTACTTAGGATATCCGGATGGCATGAGTGGGTTGGATTGAAGGGTCAGTTTCCATGCATCTCTATGAAGTCATGGCAGCAGAGTTCACACGCACATGATATGCTCCTCGTGTGCCGTGTGGCAAATCATGGAAGCTTCAGCTGTCACTGGTGACCACGTGTCCAGGAAATGTGCCCGGTTGCAACTGTCTAACCACATATTTTGGAGCTGGGGCTGTGGGCAAATTCACTGTGGAGCATCTAGGATGCTGAACAGGCCATGGATAGCACGGTGAATGAAGTGGTCACACCGAAGGTGAGTGTGGGGGAGCAACGGGCACAACAGAGGAAGGAAGGTAGTGCAGGCCCCTGTGGCCATGCCCCACTCTAACACAGATAGAAACCCACTTTGGATACTGTTGGCAGAGATGGCTGAACAGGAGAAGGCAACGGGAGCCAATTTCATGCCCTCCATTTCAAGCCCACCGACTCCCACAGCTCCATTTCCAGCCCACCGACTCCCACAGCTCCATTTCTAGCCCACCAACTCCCACAGCCTCCATTTCAAGCCCACCGACGTCCACAGCTTCCATTTCAAGCCCACCGACTCCCACAGCTATCTAGAATACACCTCCTCCCACCCACCCTCCTGCAAAAATTCCATCCCCTATTCCCAATTCCTCCGCCTCCACCGCATCTGCTCCCACGACAAGACATTCCACTCCCGCACATCCCAGATGTCCGAGTTCTTCAAGGACCGCAACTTTCCCTCCACAGTGATCGAGAACGCCCTCGACCGCGTCTCCCGCATTTCCTGCAACACGTCCCTCACACCCCGCCCCCGCCACAACCGCCCAAAGAGAATCCCCCTCGTTCTCACACGCCACCCCACCAACCTCCGGATACAACGCATCATCCTCTGACACTTCCGCCATCTACAATCTGACCCCACCACCCAAGACATTTTTCCATCCCCACCCCTGTCGGCTTTCCGGAGAGACCACTCTCTCTGTGACTCCCTTGTTCGCTCCACACTGCCCTCCAACCCCACCACACCCGGCACCTTCCCCTGCAATGGCAGGAAATGCTACACTTGCCCCCACACCTCCCCCATCACCCCTATCCCAGGCCCCAAGATGACATTCCACATTAAGCAGAGGTTCACCTGCACATCTGCCAATGTGGTATACTGCATCCACTGTACCCGGTGTGGCTTCCTCTACATTGGGCAAACCAAGCGGAGGCTTGGGGACCGCTTTGCAGAACACCTCCGCTCAGTTCGCAACAAACTACTGCACCCCCCAGTCGCTAACCATTTCCACTCCCCCTCCCATTCTTTAGATGACATGTCCATCATGGGCCTCCTGCACTGCCACAATGATGCCACCCGAAGGTTGCAGGAACAGCAACTCATATTCCGCCTGGGAACCCTGCAGCCATATGGCATCAATGTGGACTTCACCAGTTTCAAAATCTCCCCTTCCCCAACTGCATCCCTAAACCAGCCCAGTTCGTCCCCTCCCCCCACTGCACCACACAACCAGCCCAGCTCTTCCCCTCCCCCCACTGCATCCCAAAACCAGTCCAACCTGTCTCCGCCTCCCTAACCTGTTCTTCCTCTCACCCATCCCTTCCTCCCAGCCCAAGCCGCACCCCCATCTACCTACTAACCTCATCCCACCTCCTTGACCTGTCCGTCTTCCCTGGACTGACCTATCCCCTCCCTACCTCCCCACCTATACTCTCCTCTCCACCTATCTTCTTTTCTCTCCATCTTCGGTCCGCCTCCCCCTCTCTCCCTATTTATTCCAGAACCCTCACCCCATCCCCCTCTCTGATGAAGGGTCTAGGCCCGAAACATCAGCTTTTGTGCTCCTGAGATGCTGCTTGGCCTGCTGTGTTCATCCAGCCTCACATTTTGTTGTCTTGTTTTCATGGCGTCATGAGCGGGTCTGCTACACAAGGATGAGGAGGAAGAACAGTAAGTCTGTAGTGGTGGGAGATTCAAATGTAAGGGGAACAGAGTAGTGTTTCTACAGCTGGATAAGAGACTCCAGGTGATATGTTCCGCCATCTACAATCTGACCCCACCACCCAAGACATTTTTCCATCCCCACCCTTGTCTGCTTCCCGGAGAGACCACTCTCTCCGTGACTCTCTTGTTCGTTCCACACTGCCCTCCAACCCCACCACACCCAGCACCTTCCCCTGAAGCCGCAGGAAATGCTACACTTGCCCCCACACCTCCTCCCTCACCCCTATCCCAGGCCCCAAGATGACTTTCCATATTAAGCAGAGGTTCACCTGAACATCTGCCAATTTGGTATACTGCATCCACTGTACCCGGTGTGGCTTCCTCTACATTGGGGAAACTAAGCAGAGGCTTGGGGACCGCTTTGCAGAACACCTCTGCTCGGTTCGCAATAAACAACTGCACCTCCCAGTCCCAAACCATTTCCACTCCCCCTCCCATTCTTTAGATGACATGTCCATCATGGGCCTCCTGCAGTGCCACAATGATGCCACCCGAAGGTTGCAGCGACAGCAACTCATATTCCGCTTGGGAACCCTGCAGCCCGATGGCATCAATGTGGACTTCACCAGCTTCAAAATCTCCCCTTCCACCACCGCATCCCAAAACCAGCCCAGTTCGTCCCCTCCACCCACTGCATCCCAAAACCAGTCCAACCTGTCTCTGCCTCCCTAACCTGTTCTTCCTCTCACCCATCCCTTCCTCCCACCCCAAGCCGCACCTCTATCTCCTACCTACTAACTTCATCCCACCTCCTTGACCTATCCGTCTTCCCTGGACTGACGTATCCCCTCCCTACCTCCCCACCTATACTCTCCTCTCCACTATCTTCTTTTCTCTCCATCTTTGGTCCGCCTCCCCCTCTCTCCCTATTTATTCCAGAGCCCTCACCCCATCCCCCTCTGTGATCAAGGGTCCAGGCCCGAAACGTCAGCTTTTGTGCTCCTGAGATGGTGCTGGGCCTGCTGTGTTCATCCAGCCTCACATTTTATTATCCAGGTGATATGTTACCTCCCTCGTGCCAATATCAAGCATGCCACTGTAGGTCATCCTGAAGAAGGAGGGCATACATTGATACAGGCAGGAAAAGAGATGGTGTCCCACAAGGAGAATTTAAGGACGTAGGAAGCAGATTAAAAAAAAGGACATTCAAAGGTCGTAATCTCTGGAGTGCTTCTGGTGCCATGCGCTGGTGAGTATAGACATAGGAGGCTAGTCCAGGTGGCATGTGGGTGAAGAGATGGTGCAGGAGGGAGGAAGTTAGATTTCTGAGGTGTAAGGACTATTTTTGGGGACAGTGGGACCTGCATGAGGCACATGGGTTGGACCTGAACTGGAAAGGGACTAGCATCCTTACAGGAAGGTTTGTGAGTGTTGTTGCAGGGGGTTTAAGCTAACTTAACAGGTGGATGATTTCTGATTTACAGCATCTGCAGTTCTTTTGTTTTTTATTTAGTAGGTGGATGAGTGTCTGAGACAAGGCTCAGCAGAGGGAGATGGGCACCCAAAATTAGAAAACTCAGAAAGGGGATCAAGCAACTATAGAAATTATAGGCCAGTTAAAGCACAAGGGAGTTTGGCAAGATTGGGTGGTAATTATTTTAATAGGCTGTGTCTGATGAATAAGGCAGATGAGTTGACGGCACAGATTCAAACATCATTGCTATCGTTGAGATGTTAAGAGAGGGGCAGGATTGGTAGCTCATTATTTCAGGACACAGGGTCTTCAGATGGTACAGGGTAAGATGTAAAAGAGGACGGGGTGCTACAGTATCATCAGAGAATCAATTACAGCAGTAAGGAAAGCTGACATCTCAGTAGTTTCCTCAAATAAAGCCATATGGATAAAAACTTAAAAAAACAAAAAAAATCATTTTGCTGAGCGTGAACTACAGGCCCCCTAACAGACAGGAGAGAAAAAGAAGAGCAGTTGTAGAGGCAAATTTCAGAGAATTGAAAACAGAACTTGCTGGAAAAGCTCAGCTAATCAGGCAGTATCTGTGGAGAAAAATCAGTCAAAGTTTTGGGTTGAGTGACCCTTCTTCAGAACAACGGTAGCTAAGAAAACGTCAGTTTAGATGCAGAATATTAGGGTGGGGGAGGGTAAGGAGTAAATGATAGCTGGAGGTAGAGCCCAAACAGAAAGGAGAACTGTTGGGCAGACAAAGGAGTGGATAACGACCTGGTTACGAGGGTGAGTAGCTGTTAATGATTTCTGAAGAAGGGTCCAGACCCGAAACGTCAGCTTTCCTGCTCCTCTGATGCTGCTTGGCCTACTGTATTCATCCAGCTCTACACCTTGCGGGCTCAGCTGATAATAGAGACTGTTAGTGGCTAACAATGGGTAATATGTAATAGTAGACTGTACAGTAACGAGGCCTGATGTATGGGGATTGGGTTAAACACATGGGAGAGTTCAAGGCCTTAAGTTATTGAACTCAATATTGAGTCCAGAAGGCTGCTGGGTCCCCAAGTGGAAAATGGGGTGTTGTTCTTCCAGCTTGCTCTGAGCTTCACTGGAGCACTGCAGCAGACATGACACAGATGTTGACCAGCAAATAGGGTGGTGTGTTAAAACAGCTGGCAACTGGAAGCTCAGGGTCTTTTCTGTAGACAGAACGTAGATCACCTAAAGTGGTCACCCAGTCTATGCTTCATTTCTCCAATGTAGAGAAGATCACATTGTGAGCAGTGAATGCAGTAGACTAGATTGTGGGAACGGCAGATAAAACACTGCTTCACGTGGAAGGCATGTTTGGGCCCTTGGATACTGGGGAGGAAGTAAGTAAATGGGCAGGTGTTACACCTTCTGCAGTTGAAGCTCTGGGGAGCGAGGGGCTTATCAGGAGTGAAGGAAGAGTGGACAAGGGTGGCCCAAAAGGAACTGCTCTTGTAGAAGGCTAACAAAGAGAGGAGGAAAATATGTGGCTGGTGGTGACATCTTGCTGGGGGTGGCGGAAATGACATCTGGAGATCTTCTGGATGTGGATGCTGGTGGGATGGTAGGTAAGGACTAGGGGAAATCTATCGTCGTTGCAAGAGGGAAGAGACGAGGTGAGAGCTGATGTGTGGGAAATGGATCAGACCTGGTTGAGGGCCCTGTCAGCAACAGTACTGGGGAATGCTTAGTTGAGAAAGAAGGAGGATGTTTCGGAGGCTCCCTTGTCAAAGTTCGCATCATCAGAACAGTTGGAATGGAGACGGAGGAATTGGGAGAATAGAAAATGGAGTCTCTACAGAAAGCAGTGTGCGAGGATGTATAGTCAAGGTAGCTGTGGGAGTTGGTGGGTTTATCGTGGATATTAATGGCAGGTCTCTTTCCAGAAATGGAAACAGAGATCTCGAGGAAGGGAAGGGAGGAGTCAGAGATAGTGAGGGCAAGATAGGAATTGGAAGCAAAATCAATTAACTTTTCCAATTCCGGATGAGAGGGGGTAAAAGCACTGATAATATCATTGATATATTGGAGCTGTGAGAGGGGGCCGGAATAGGACTGGAACAAGGAATGTTCCACATATCCCATGAAAAGACAGGCATAACTGGGGCCATTGTGGGTACCCATGGTCACCCCTCTCACCTGAAGAGAATGAGAGATGTTAAAAGAAAAATTATTCAGGGTGAAGATGAACTCGACCAAGTGGAGAACCTTGATAATGGATGGGGATGGTTTGGGCCTTTGGTCCAGGAAGAAGTGGAGAGCCCTGAGACCCTCCTGGTGAGGGATGGACATGTAAAGGGATTGCAACACCCATTGTAAACAGGAGTTGGATGCAGCCTGCAAACTGGAAATTCCAAAACTGGCGTAAAGCTTCAGAGGAATCACAGATATAAGTGGGCAAGGACTGGATTGGGGGGAAAAGACTGAGTCAAGGTGGTAACAGATGAGGTCTGTGGGGCAGGAGCAGACAGAAACACTGGGTCTGTCTTGACAGTCCTGTTTGTGTATTTTTAGGAAGGAGGTGGAAGCGACCTCAATAGGGCTGGGAGGCTATCAGCTTAGAGGCAGTGGGGTGGAGAACACCAGATGAAATGTGGTTGTTGACCACAGTGACACAATGGTTTGTTGCTCCATGGTGAGGTCATGGTCCAGGGGAAGATAGGAGGAGGTATCTGAGAGCTGGGGCTCAGCCTCTGCAATGTATAGGTCAGTACACAGGACTACAAAAGCACCACCCTTATCGGCAGGCTTGATAACAAAGTCAGGGTTAGATCTGAGGCCTTGATGTGCAGACATGGGAGGATAGATTGGAATGGGTAAGGAGGGGTAGAGAAATTGAGGTGACCTTTGTCACACCTACAGTTCTCAATGAACAGGTTAAGTGTAGGTTTTAGGCCAGAGGGAGGCATCCAGGTGGAGTGAGAGTGTTGGAGTTGGGCAAAGGGGTCTGTGGGATGGAGGAAGGACTTTTGTCCAAAGAAATGGACATGAAGGCGAAGGCAACTGAAGAAGTGTAAGGCTAACAGGGTAAAGATTATAGGGTTTTTAACTTCTTCAGCATTAACAGGAGTAATCAAAGAGGATTTAGGGGAGTGGAATTTTTAACATGCATCCTGGAGAGCTTTTTAAGCAGTATGCAGGAGGCCTGATAAGAGATGGGGTGATCCTAATCATTTTATATAATAAAGCCATGCAAGTGGTTGTATTAATAATGGAGGAGTGCTTTATTGACAATGATCATAACTGCATTAGCTTCAAGATCGTTGTGGACAAAAGCAAAGATGGGCCCAAAATCAAAGGTCTAAAAAGGGAGAAGGCTGATTTTAATAAGATCAGATATCATTTGACCAGATTGGGACTGGGAGCGGATATATTTAGATAAATTGGTCTCAGAGCAGTGGGATGCAGTCGAGAAGGAAATAGGGTGAGTACACAGCCAACACGTTGTAATAAAGACTGTTGGACCAACAAATATTGTGAACATTGAATATCAATGGATATTCCAATAGATGGGATAAAGAGAAAAACGAGACACTTTTGGAATGTGCCTGAAACCACTTCACAGAGGCCACTGTCCCATCACCAAGCCACTTTTTATTTACACGTGGCGAATCCCTGACACTGCTCCAGAACCAGCTCTCAGAGAGAACAGAGCCTCTGACACATCTTTTTATCTATCAGCCAGGGATCCCTGATTGGACCAGATTAACAGCCCCAATCAAGGCACTCATTTTATGCCCAGGTGACCTCATTACAATCAGTACAACTCCAAAGGCTCGAAACAGCATAAGACTTTGAAGGACACATATGGAGGTAGAAATATAAGTAGGAAATTAGGAAAGCTAAAAGGGGGCATGAAAGAAAAACGGAAGTTAAAATAAAGTAAAGTCATAAATTGTCTCACAAATACATTAAGGTTAAAAGGATAACGAGGGAAAGAGGCAAACACTACATCAACAACGTATGCAGGAAACTAAATTATGTAGGTAGAATTCTAAATGGATGCTCTGTGTCAGTGTTCACTGGTGACACAGGCAATCTGGATATAGGAATCAGGGAAAAGGATTATGAAATAACAAAAGAAATCAGCATAAACAGAGAAGATTCTGAATGCTCCAGCATGCTTAAAAATAGATAAATCTGCAGGGCTGGATCAAATATATCCCAGGATGTTGAATGAGGCAAGGCAAGAAGTTTCGCTCTGGCCACAGGAGAGGATTGAAGGACAGCTAATGTGGTAATGTTATTCAAGAAGGGAGCAAGGGGCAAACTGGCAAATGACAGGCCAGTCAGTCTAACCTCGGTGGTGGGGAAATTATCAGAAACAAGTCTGAGGAACAGAATTAATTTGCACTTCACAGAGGTGGGGATTACTCAAGAACAGTCGGTTTGGTTTTGTTAAGGAGGTCATACCTGACCAACTTGAACGAAATTTTCAAAGGAGTGACCAGGTGTGTCGATGAGCGAAACACATTTGATGTAGTCAAAATAGCCTATAGCAAGGCATTTGATAAGGTCCTTTCAAGGGAGATTGATAAAGGTAAGAGCCTGTGGGATCCAAGGCAAGTTTGGAAAATAGGATCCAGAGCTGGCTGAGTGGCAGGAAGCAGAGGGGCAAGGATTTTTTTCTAATATGACTGAAAAGCCTGTGTTTAATGGAGTTCCCCAGGAATCAGTGTTGGGGCCCTTGCTGTTTGTGGTATATATAAATGATTTAGACTTGAACGTAGTTTCAAGGATAGTAAGAACTGCAGATGCTGGAGAATCTGAGATAACAAGGTGTAGAGCTGGATGAACACAGCAGGCCAAGCAGCATCAGAGGAGCAGGAAGGCTGACGTTTCAAACCTAGACCCTTCTTCAGAACGGAGAGGGGGGTTCTGAAATAAATAGGGAGCGAGGGGATGGCAGATAGAAGATGGATAGAGAAGATGATAGGTGGAGGAGACAGACAGTTCAAAGAGGTGGGGTTGGAGCCCCACGTACGCTCACCTTTACTGGCTCCATCCCTGTCACTTTGACCTGTCTGTCTCCTCTCCACCTATCTTCTCCTCTATCCATCTTCTATCCGCCTCCCCCTCTCTCCCTATTTATTTCAGAAACCCCTTTCCGTCCCCCATTTCTGAAGAAGGGTCTAGGCCCAAAACATCAGCCTTCCTGCTCCTCTATGCTGCTTGGCCTGCTGTGTTCATCCAGCTCTACACCTTGTTATCATAGACTTGAACGTAGGTAGGTTAGTCACTATGTTTGGGGATGACATGAAAATTGACGGGAAGGTAAAGAGTGAGGAGAATAGCCTTAAGTGAGAGCACCGTTCAGACAGACTAAACCTGCGCTGATCAGTTGTGAATAGAATTCAAATTGGATAAGTGTGACATGATGTACTCAGCAGTATGAACAAGGCAAGGAGTGATGCATGGTATGACCCTGGGGAGCACTGAAGACCAATGGAATATTAGTGATCATGTCCATCATTCCCTTATGGTAGCTTGACAGGCAGATAAAGTATTTAAGAGACAAATAGGTCATTTGCCTTTATTAGCTGAGACATACATTCTAAGAGCAGGGAGGTCATGCTTGAGCTGTTTAAGAACTTGGTTTGGCCGCAGTTAGAATATTGCGTGGTTTTGGAATCCACATCATTGAAGGGGCGTTATTGCACAGGAGAGGATTTAAAGGAGATTTACCAGGATGTGGCTTTAGCGGGAGAGTTTTAGTTACTAAGAGAGACTGGATAGGCTGGGAGTAATTTCCTTGGAACAGAGGAGATTGAGGAGTATTTGTTGAGTGGGAGGGGAATGATTGAGATGTATAAAGTTACAAGGGAATTGAGTGTAAACCGGAAGAAACATTTCCCCTTGGCGGATGGGTCAATAACCATGGAGCACAGATTTAAACATAATTGAGATTTAAAGGGATGTGAGGAATTTTCTTCATCCTAAGAATGTTGGAAATCTGAATCTGACTGCTTGTCAGGTTGGTAACATTTAAGAAGTATTTAGGTATGCATTGTGATGCTAAGGCATACAAAGGTTCAGGACAATTGCTGGGAAATGAGTTTAGAATAGTTAGGTATTACACAGCAGTCAGGCACCATCAGAGGATTAGGAAAGTTGATGTTTTGGGTCGGGTCCCTTCTTCAGAAATTAAGTGCTTGTTTTTGACTGGCATAAGCTTGATATGCCAAAGGACCTTTTTCTGTGCTGTAGACTGTTATGTCTCTGTGGTGTTATGCTTTTGTGTCAGCATGACTATATTTGGAAGTACACAAAAGTTCATAACCAGAGGAGTGTAGAGATCTTACTGTTGTAGAGGTATTTGATTTACAGGCGTGAGCATAGGTGATACCATAGATGGACCTGAGAGCAAGAGGTGAAAAACCTTAAAATTATGGTGTTGCTAGAGCAGTTACCAACGTACATCAGTGAGCAAATGTGTGATGGCTATAAACACAGGAAGTTGATTCACTTATTTCTGATGGTTGGTTTCTAGGGAAGTTTAATGTTTAGCTGATGAGTCAAGCCTGTGGGCGGAAGATAAACCAGATATTGAAATATTAAGAGACAGCAGGAACTGCAGATGCTGGAAAATCTGAGATAACAAAAGGTGTGGAGCTGGTTGAACAGAGCAGGCCAAGCTGCAGAGGAGCAGAAAAGCTGACGTTTCGGGCCGAGACCCTTCTTCGAACAAAGGTCAGCCTTCCTGCTCGGCCTGCTGTTTTCATCCAGCTCTACACCTTGATATCATTGAAATGTTAATCCTGTTCTGCTCTGCTCTGCTCAAAAGCAGAATGCATTCAGTTTAGTGTAATCACTAGATCACAAAGCACCAGCAATTTAATATTTCTAAAACTTCCCACAAAAAAAAGACTGGAAGGAATGCCCTCTAAACTTACAGCAGTTAAGTTTCAGTGATAGAATGGTTAACTGGTATTAACTAACACTGACCACATCAAATATTTACTTAGTCTTTTCCATTCAAAACTATCTGTGTAGGTATATTGACCTCATGCCATTCAATGCACTTCAACGGTGAAGCAATCACTGCGATATAGTTGTTTTACAGAGCTAATGGTCAAAATGGACCCTCTTGAAGATCAAGTTTAGGATTTTCCCATGGAATCATGCTTTTGCCTTTTGTCTGAATTTGCTGCAATATTTTGCATAAATAGCAGAAAGAACTATTAGCCTCGATAACAAGGTGTAGAGCTGGATGAATACATCAGGCCAAGCAGCATTTTAGGAGCAGGAAGGCTGATGTTTTGGGCCTAGACCCTTCATCAGACATGAGAGGGGGTCTGAAGTAAATCTGGGGAGAGAGAGAGAGAGCGTGCGAGGACAAGATAGGTGGCGAGGCACAAGTCAAAGAGGTGGAGATAGAGCCAATAAAGGTGAATGTAGTTGGGGAGGTAGGGAGCCTTCCTGCTCCTAATGATGCTGCTTGGCCTGCTGTGTTCATCCAGCTCTACACCTGGTTATCTTGGATTTTCCAGCATCTGCAATTCCTACTATCTCTAATAGCCTTGACGTTATTTTAAATTATGGATCATTAAGTCACATGTACTGTGTATGAATTGTCTATCATCACAATCAGTAGAATTTCATTGACATGCAAGCCACAAGAACAAAACCTGAGGCTTAAATGAACGCAGGTGAATACTGAGATAAGGTTGCAGAAATGAACTTGTTACCTTCGGTTCTTTTGAAACCATTCTCAGAATACCCTATTTCTCTCAAATTAGCTCGTTGAAGGTTTGTTCAAATGTGATATCTTTTTCTCCAAAACAGTGAACACTGGATTAATTGAAAGTTTAAAGACAGATGGGCATATTTAACAATCTTACTTTCTGAGCTGCTATGCTGATGCAATGTTCCATGACAACTTCAGCACTACAGGATTACCACATAGATTTGCATAAGATTGCAGAGTGCTGCTTATTTTGCAGCCTACATTTAAAGATTTAGAAATGCACACCATAGAATATTTTGACATTTGAAGATTTCTTCAGTGATTACCTGGTAAATAGGCCAGGTGATTAAAAAGAAAAGGTACAATGGAAACCAAATAACCTGATAACTTTATTTTGACAGGGTAGAAAATTTTCTCTTACGTGAAAGGTTGATTGTAATCAGGCTGATCACAATCTAATACTGAACAGCATTATCTCAATGTTACCTACCACGTCTGTAAGATATTTTGTAAAAAGTTGGCTCAAGGAAACATGATGCAGAATAATTTTCTTTGTCATGTTTACAGATACGATCACTAAATTTTCTTCCCGCCAATTTACCTTGAACTGAAGGATCGAATGATTCATTACCATTTATATTTAACAAAACAAATACAGTGAAAAGTACAATATGTCAGTCACCGCGCTCCAATGCCATTTTGAAGACAACTAACAACGGGGTTCTTCCTCCATTCTGGACACCCCCCCCCCTTAACTTGGGGAAATGGGGTTTTGGGGTGGGGGCTGCGTGAGGAAGGTATCTACAGCAGGCTCCAGGCCCACCCAATGCCCCTTCCTGTCACAGTCCGCTCCAGGAGACCCGCTCCTCTTCAAGAAGGGTCTAGGCCCGAAACGGCAGCCTTCCTGCCCCTAAGCTGCTGCTTGGCCCGCTGTGTGCGTCTCGCTCTACACCTTGTGCGTCTCAGATTCTCCAGCATCTGCAGTTCCCAACTACCTTCCCACCCGACCACGCGGCCTCCACTCCCGCCGGCCGTAGAGGCCTACCTGCCATCGTCGCCATCATGAAAACCGCTGCTGCCCCCCACCCCAAACAGCCTCGAGCCGACATCGAAGCCGCCCCGCAACATTCCGGGGGCGCGCTCTCGCCGTGGAGCTGACTCCGCCACACGCTGCACGGGAGACACTCTCCCACCCCGCTGTTGGAGAGACTTCCAGAGAGAAGAAAAAGAGCGCAAAAGCAAGTGTAAAAAATATATTTTTTTAAAAAAAGAAACAAAGACAGGCAGCAGAAAGCCAGGAGCTCGGACTCAGCACCAAAAGCCCTGTGCCACCTCGGGCGAGCACTGAGCTCATTCGGTTTTACTCTGATTGCCCATGAAGCAATGTGCGCTTACCAGCTAATAACTTTAAATGCCCCCTTCTTCCCAACATCTTATCTTACTTTGAACTGAAAGCACAGATGAATGAAAGTGCTAACTTCAAGAGGAAAAACTGAACGTTGCAGTACTTAGCACTTGGAACCTGTAGGAGAATATGGAGAATTAATTTAAGCTGAATGTGTGTAAACATGTAAATTGGGCTCAATGTACCAGATAATTGCCAATAATTTCCCTGGTGCTAATTAAATACTTGTTACTTGGCACTCCTCAATTTGTTGGTGTTTTATTTCCCCAAACTGATATCACAAAGACTTCTATTGAGATAGCACAGAAGTATGGGCACTTTTCAGTAGACTAATTAAAGTTGTGTCAGAGATAATCGGAACTGCAGATACTAGAAAATTCAAGATAACAAGGTATGGAGCTGGATGAACACAGCAGGTGAAGCAGCATCTTAGGAGCAGGAAAGCCGACGTTTCGGGCCGAGACCCTTTCTGATGAAGGGTCTAGGTGCGAAACATCAGCTTTCATGCTCCTAAGATCCTGCTTTGCCTGCTGTGTTCTTCCAGTTCTACACCTTGTTATCCCTAATTAAAGTTGTGTCCGATCTCATCCACTACCACCTCAATCTCATGTCTTATCAGAGATATTTACCTGAAAATGATAGAGCAGGAACCAAGGTGGGTCACACAAAATACAAAGGTTTGTTCTAGTTCTCAGAAGACGTTAAAGTGCAGAAGGAGACCATTTGGCTCATTGCATTTCTCTGAGGAAATCATTTCCACATTGCATTTCAAATTTGCAAAATAATTCAATTTCAATTAAATTTCAAAATTTGAAACCATTTCAAAATGGCATTTGTCTGAGAAATTTGCATTCCCTTACTCCAGCATCTTGTATATCCTCAACATTCTCTCCTCCACAATTCTCAGTTAGGACTTTGTGGCTGCCTCAGTCTTGAGCTCTAGCATTCCCACTCTCAACCTTTCCATCTCTCCGCCCTCTTACCTCTGTTTCCCTGTCTCTTCCCACAACTGTGTGTCATTTTTCCCTCCTGAGTGTGAAGCACCTCGATTCATTTACTTTATTAACAGTGCTGTGTACTGCAAATTGTTGGTGACAGGGTAACAGATTATGAACTCTGCTCATGACCTTTTGAGTTGGAGATTCACATCTCCTGCCACCTCAAATGGCAGCGGATGAGAACTTAGGGAGAAGTTACACAATTTAATTAAGGATGTACTATTACGTGGAAGAAAATGTCATCTTGCAAAACTTCTGGTCAAGTAATATGATTGAACACAAAGATCATGAGAACCAAAATAAGTCAACGGTTCTTCCACACTCCACCATGGATTGATTTGCAGTTGCTTAGCCACTGCAGAAACATCCATTTTCTTCCATATTTACTTGAATGTTTTTTTGTAGTCAGAAAGAAAGAAATTTCTGTCCATGTGTTGACAAGATAGAATTTCAAATTTGATAGTTGAGTTCAGCAGGTAGCAAAACAAAATGATTCAAACTGTTGAAGGTAGTAACAGGAATGGGCCACTTGGCCCCTCAATTCTTCCATCATTCAGTAAGATGGTGGCTGATGTTTTAATGAACCCTCCTCACCCAGATTGTCTTCGCATCCCTTGTTATCCTTACCCCATAAAAGTCAACCTGGATTTTGAAATTACCCCCAAAAGAAAGCTGGGAAAGCCAAGGCTGGCACATGGGGAGGTGGCAGATATCAAGCTCCTCTCTCCTTGCAGAGGCAAAACTTTAGAATTGGCCAAAGAAGAGCATAACTCTGTGGGACAAGGCAATCTCCATGGACAAGCAGCCCAGGAAGCTTAATTGGATTGTGCTACACTGCCATATAGTTATTACTGGGGCTATTTTATTCCTCACCTGCGAAAACATTTCTCCTCCCTACACAACCAACAGCCTCTCTTTCAGGGTTACTCAGCAAACCTGTGACAGGAGGACCTGAGAGACCCTCAGCTTCACCTCTATCTCTGAGGAGAAAGTCACTTGAACCGTCAGAGTTCCAGCTCAGTGTACCTTACTAAGGGGAAAATGATGCCAGTGATATGGAAATCAGAACGGGCACTTTGCCGCTCATTGAGTAAGAAAAACCCCAGGTCCCTGGCAGCCAGAGGATTTTCAGCTCCAGCAGATGAGAGCCCTTTGGTTTTGGCCATTAATGACATTGTCAAAATGCACAGAAAGGGCACAGACATACCAGGGAGTCGCTAAAGTAAGCTGGATTGAAGAAATAGAGGAATAGACCAGTGTTACAAGTGCTGTGCAGGCTCTGCCATGTGTACTTCTGACTGTCTTCATGGGTAGGTTGGTGACTGTCATGAAGACTCAAGTCCAGTGTGAGGTATCTGCTGGATATTCTCATGACCTGCGTTCAATCGCTGTAACCATAGGTTCTCTGCATCGACATCAAGGAGAGACAGGATTGATGGAACCTCAACCTCACCCCAGCCACCTTCTTCTCAGGGAGACAGGATGGTGTGAGAGATCATCACCACAATGTGAGAGAAAAGCAGCCTCTTCAGACATCCCAAGAATGAAAGGATGGCCCAAAAGTGCTGCTCTCTTAAAGCTTCTGAATCCTTGACCACAAATAACGTGAGATGTCTTGGATTCTTGCACCATGATGTTTAGGACTGCAGCCATGGGGAATACCATCTGGGATTTGTGAGCAGATATACTCTGTATGGAAAATAACACAAGTTTGTTGAAAGAAATTCTGAGCCCTCCATCACATGAAGTCTCATGTTACGCTCTCACGCAGTGTGGAATGGAAGTTTCCCAAGGAGGTTATTTTCATGCCACCGTAAGGACCTCTGAGGTATGTGAGTAGTATCCAATTTGTACCAAAGTTTTAATGTTACATTGGTAGTAAAATTCTGCCAATAAACGACTGTAAACACACTCTCCCTTGCCCAAAGAAAACACTCTCTTGAACATCATGTCCTTGCAGCTTTACAGTTCAGTGTACAAATCTGACAATGATGAAGCTTTGTCTTCTAATACTAGAAATGGAACATGATTATAAAATGGAAACGTCAGGTTCTATTTTAAATGTTGTGCTCTCATGACAGTTGCTTGTACATTATAGGATGGTCTTGACTGCTTGAAGCCGATATTTTGAAAAGTTTATCCTTGGACAATGAATGACCTGCTGATGCCATGCAAATCAAAGCCAGATGGCTGGCATTAACTGAATTAGTGGAGGAACGATTCATACAATTCACCAACAGGGCTTTAGTCTGCCCTGTATATAAAAATAGGACCTTCTTCTTCCCACATCACATGCAGTGTCAGCCATTTTGTGCGGTTACTTTGCAGTTGGCTTTAGATCCAACGAGGACTGTCATAGCTCCAGCTTTGTGTTCTTGTGAATGAGTTGCAGGCTACCCCAAAACTTGTGATTTTCTTTGCGTCCCCTGTTGCGTTGCAATCCCTGCAGCCTTATGACATTTTAACCTCCTTCCACCCCTCATGTTTTGCTTGAAGCCTTTCATGTCACTATTAATAAGCTTATTTTCTACCCAGAGCACAAGGCATTATAAATTCCAATCTATTTAATAGCCCCACATTGTCCTCATGTAGAGGTCAAAGTGTCTATGACCTTTGATAACCTCCTTTTCTAGCACTCCCAGTCTCCTCCTATTGTCTATGAGGTCCAACCTTTCTCTCTACAGTGGCCTAAAATCACTGTAATCATTCCCACAGTGCCTTGTCCAATGAAGCCCAACCACCAGACTTGAATTATTTGATTTCTCCAGGAATCCATAGACTGCCTCCTGTTAAGCCACTTGACCATTACCGCCCAAAATCCCAAACTGATGATGGCCCATTCCCCAGATTGACAGGGCAGGAGAGTCCGTTCTGACCATGGTCCATCCCTGGTCTGATCTCTCCGCGAGCACTCCAGCTGACCTAACCATAAAAACTCTACATGTGTTGGAAATGACTCGCAGGCTTGGCTGAGGTCCAATCCCTGGACTGCAAGGACAGAGATTCTCTTGGCTTGATTCCGACTTCTTTCATTCTCTCTGCATTATTCCAACTTTCTCAGTGATAATGGGAACTGCAGATGCTGGAGAATCCAAGATAACAAAGTGTGGAGCTGGATAAACACAGCAGGCCAAGCAGCATCTCAGGATCACAAAAGCTGATGTTTCGGGCCTAGACCCTTCATCAGAGAGGGGGATGGGGAGAGGGAACTGGAATAAATAGGGAGAGGGGGAGGCGGACCGAAGATGGAGAGAAAACAAGATAGGTGGAGAGGAGAGTATAGGTGGGAACGTAGGGAGGGGATAGGTCAGTCCAGGGAAGATGGACAGGTCAAGGAGGCGGGATGAGGTGGTAGGTAGGAAATGGAGGTACAGCTTGAGGTGGGAGGAAGGGATGGGTGAGAGGAAGAACAGGTTAGGGAAGCAGAGACAGGCTGGTCTGGTTTCGGGATGCAGTGGGGGGAGGGGATGAGCTGGGCTGGTTTTGTGATGCAGTGGGGAGAGGGGAAGAACTGGGCTGGTTTTGGGATGCAGTAGGGGAAGGGGAGATTTTGAAGCTTGTGAAGTCCACATTGATACCATTGGGCTGCAGGGTTCCCAAGCGGAATATGAGTTGCTGTTCCTGCAACCTTCGGGTGGCATCATTGTGGCACGGCAGGAGGCCCATGATGGACATGTCGCCTGAGGAATGGGAGGGGGAGTTGAAATGGTTTGCGACTGGGAGGTGCAGTTGTTTGTTGCGAACCGAGCGGAGGTGTTCTGCAAAGCGGTCCCCAAGCCTCCGCTTGGTTTCCCCAATGTAGAGGGAGCCACACCAGGTGCAATGGATACAATATACCACATTGGCAGATGTGCAGGTGAACATCTACACCTCCTCCCTCACCCCCATCCCATGCCCCAAGATGACCTTCCAAATCAAGCAGATGTGTGAGGTCAGTAAAGAGTTAAAATAAGGTAAAGTTACCATTGTGTAGCCAGGCCATAGGGCAGTTTTCGCATTAGAGAGAGATGACTGACGGTGGTAGCTTAACTGGAGGGCCAGCATACCTCTGGTGAGGGTAAAGATTGAGAAGGAAAGTCCTTCATGGTAACCTCAGTTGACGCAAAAATTGAACCAACATTGTGGGCATCATCCCATGTTGCATAAGAAGCCAGGCAGCCGACTGAAATAACCAACCCCCAAAGAATATCAAAGTGAATCAGAGTGATGCATAGGGATGGAAAGTTTTAGCATTTTAGAATTTCAAACTGTCACACAGGAAATAAAGTTGTTTGTAAGCTTCATAAAAGATTAAAAACAATCATTGGCTATGTAGTGTTAGATTTTATATTTCAAAGTTAGTGATGTATGAGCGAAGTTACCTTATCTGTTGCATTTTTAGGTATCATTACCATCAATATGTGGCATTCTACTTAGGTGAGTTCAATGCAACCAACCCTCCTTTCTCTCTGCTGAGCATATGGCCTATCTGATTATCTGTGGTAGATTGGGTGCAAACAGAGGACGCATTTGTCTTTTGTAACAATTTAGTCTATGATAGATTCGGTTTATAGTCATTTGCCAGTGCAGAACTTAAGAATATCAGAAAAAAGACACACTTTTTGTCAAAGATTTTAATCTTGCACTCATCAGTGCGAGACGATTAATGCAAAATGAAAAGCTTCCACAAAATGTATGTTTTCTTCAGCAACACTATGGTACAGTTTACATTAACTTGCTAAGCTTATTAATTAAGGATTATCAGGAGCTGTACAGACATCCACTCCCTTTGGGTAGTCTTGTAGATCTCAACTCCTCAGATCAGCTGGAGCTCAATAAACCATAAACACGCACTCCTTCAGAAGTAATACTTAATGCAACATATTTTTAATATTAGTGTTTGCTTCAGTATCAAGACTTTAGAAATTTATCTGAAGCATTTTCTTGAGCTTCCCAGCAGGTTTAAGGGTTAAACTTGAGTGATCGAATCTTTTTTAGACTGAGGAGATTAAGAGATTCAGAACTGTAACAGACACACTGAGCCAAGTGAAAAATAATTAAAAGGAGCAGCTCAAAAGGAATTGTAGCTCAAAATAATCTCATTCCCTCATTTTTCAAGGCTTCTCACTTTCCAATTAGTCCTTTACCTGCAAATAGCCTCTCTCAATCAGCTTTTGAAAGCCCTTGCCCAATACCATCAAAATTGGCCTTAATCCAATTTAGGATTTTAACTTTTAGATCAGGTCTATCCTTTTCTACAATTATTTCAAAACCATTAGAATTATGATCACTGTTCCCAAAGTGCTCCTGCCATTAAACACCTGTTTCTTGCGCTGTCTTATTTCCCAAGAGAAAATCAAGGTTTGCTCCTTCATTAGTAGATTTTGACTGAAATCATCACTGAATATGAAAATTTTCTTGAGCTCGCCTAACAAATTCATCTCCATCCAATCCCTTAACACTATGGCAGTCCCACTCGATGTTTGGAAAGTTAAAATCCCCTACCATTGCAATCCTGTCATTCTCCTCCAAATTTACTTCTCAATTTCCCACTGACTGCTGGGGGGGCGGGGGGGGGGGGTTGCTATAAAACAATATCAATACAGTGATCATCACTTTCTCATTTCCAGTTCCACCCAATTAATTTCCCTGGACATACTCCCAAGAATATTCCCCCTAAATACAGCCATAATGCTATCCCTGACCAAAAATGTCACTCTCCTTCCTCTGTTGCCCTGCTTTCTGTCTTTCCTATAGCATCTATATCCTGGAACATTAAGCTGCCAGTCCTGCAGTTCCCTGAGCCATGTTTCTGTATTAGCTATACTATCCTTATCACTAACAATGGCTGAGTAGTTTTAGCGCTGGATTGTTAATCCAGAGACCCAGGTAATATCCTGGGAGCCCATGCTTGAATTCCACCATGGTAGTTGGTGGAATTTTAATTTAAAAAAAAAATCTGAAACTAAGAGTCTAATGATGAGCGGAATTCATTGTCAATTGTTGGAAAAACCCAACTGGTTCACTAATGTCCTTTAGGGAAGGAAACTGTCATCCTTACCTGGTCTGGCCTACATGTGACTCCAGACATGCACCAATGTGGCTGGCTCTAAATAGCAATCTAAATGGGCAATTAAGGAAGGGCAATAAAAGCCACTGATGCCCTCATTCCCTGAATGAAGAAAAAAATCCCAGTCCCATCTTCCCAACCATGTCCTGAGTTCGTCTATCTTTTCTGTCAGGCCTCTTGCATTGAAATAAGTGGTTTAATTTATCAGTCTTAACTTGTTCTCTTCCTTCCTCTTGCTTGCCTTGACTTCCATCCACCATCACCCTCTTCACCCCACTCACCAAGTACTGGAGGTGTAGTGTACCGCAGACTACAATGGGACCTTGACCAGATGGACTGGTGAGCCAAGGAGTGGCAGACGAAGTTTAATTTAAATAAGGATGAAATTTAACGTAAATAAGTGTGAAGTGCTGCATTTTGCTAAGGCAAATCAGGGCAGGATTTATATACTTAATGATAAGGGAAGGTAATGATCAGGTGTATTGCCAAACAAAGAGACCTTGATTCGGAGGATCATAGTTTCTTGAAACTGGAGTCACAGATATGCAAGATAGTGAAGAAAGTGCTTGGTACACTTGCTTTTGTTGGTCATTGCATTAAAAATAGCAGCTGAATGTCATGTTGCAGTTGTACAGGACATTGGTTCGGCCACTTTTTTGGAATACTGCATACAATTCTGGGTCTCCTTGCTATAGGAAAGATGTGAAATTTGAAAGTGTACAAGATTTACAAGGATATTGCTGGGGTTGGAGGGTTCGAGATATAAGGAGAGGCTGAATAAGCTGGAACTATTTTCCTTGGACTGCCAGACCCTGAGGACTGATCTTATAGAGCTATATAAAGGTTATATAATCATGAGATGCATGGATATGGTGAATAGCAGGGTCTTTTTCCAAAGGTAGGCGAGTCCAAAACTAGATGGCATAGATTTAACATGAGAAGGGAAAGATATAAGAGGGACCTAAGGGGCCAATTTTTCACACAGAGGGTAGTGCGTCTTTGGAATGGACTGCTGGAGGAAGTGGTGGAGGCTGGTACAATTACAGTACATGAAAGGCATCTGGAGGGATACAAAGAAAGAAAGAAGGATAACAAAATGTGAGGCTGGATGAACACAGCAGGCCAAGCAGCATCTCAGGAGCACAAAAGCTGACGTTTCGGGCCTAGACCCTTCATCAGAGAGGGGGATGGGGAGAGGGTTCTGGAATAAATAGGGAGAGAGGGGGAGGCAGACCGAAGATGGAGAGCAAAGAAGATAGGTGGAGAGGAGAGTATAGGTGGGGAGGTAGGGAGGGGATAGGTCAGCCCAGGGAAGACGGACAGGTCAAGGAGGTGGGATGAGGTTAGTTGGTAGATGGGGTTGCGGCTTGGGGTGGGAGGAAGGGATGGGTGAGAGGAAGAACAGGTTAGGGAGGCAGAGACAGGTTGGATTGGTTTTGGGATGCAGTGGGTGGGGGGGAATAGCTGGGCTGGTTGTGTGGTGCAGTGGGGGGAGGGGACGAACTGGGCTGGTTTTGGGATGCGGTGGGCGAAGGGGAGATTTTGAATCTTGTGAAGTCCACTTTGATACCATTGGGCTGCAGGGTTCCCAAGTGGAATATGAGTTGCTGTTCCTTCGGGTGGCATCATTGTGGCACTGCAGGAGGCCCATGATGGACATGTCATCTAAAGAATGGGAGGGGGAGTGGAAATGGTTTGGGAGTGGGAAGTGCAGTTGTTTATTGCGAACCGAGCAGAGGTGTTCTGCAAAGCGGTCCCCAAGCTTGGTTTCCCCAATATAGAGGAAGCCACACTGGGTACAATGGATGCAGTATACCACATTGGCAGATGTGCAGGTGAACCTCTGCTTAATATGGAAATTCATCTTGGGGCCTGGGATAGGGGTGAGGGAGGAGGTGTGGGGGCAAGTGTAGCATTTCCTGCGGTTGCAGGGGAGGATGCTGGGTGTGGTGGGGTTGGAGGGCAGTGTGGAGTGAACAAGGGAGTCACGGAGAGCAGACAAGGGTGGGGATGGAAAAATGTCTTGGGTAGTGGGGTCGGATTGTAGATGGCGGAAATGTCGGAGGATGATGCGTTGTATCTGGTTGGTGGGGTGGTGTGTGAGAACGAGGGGGATCTTCTTTGGGCGGTTGTGGCGGGGGCAGGGTGTGAGGGATGTGTTGCGGGAAATGCGGGAGACGAGGGATATGGGCCAAATGTTGGCAGGTGGGACTAGATTCATTTAGGATATCTGGTTGACACGGGTGAGTTGGACAGAAAGATCTGCTTCTATGCTATCAATTTGTAAACTTCTCACAAATCTAAATTTTTAAAAATTTAATACTGAAGCCTTCCAGAAGAGAGGAATTACTTGGTTTAAAATGATTACACGTGTCCGCTAGGTGGAAGCAGCCTCCAGCATACATTCAATTATTATCACATCAGCCATGAAGCTGATCCAGTTCCTACCCTATTGTGATTTCCAGCGTACGGTAAGTAGATGGAATGACTATACTTGCGATCTGGTCATCAGCCAAGCAATATACCTCCTCCTGGGGGGAGAATTTGTTGCAAAGTAGTGGGGAAGTAGGCGAATGCAAGATCTCAGCACAACCTGCGCTAGATTACCAGAGTTCAGAATTTTCAATTACTTCGATCAGTTTGAAAATTAGTGAGTCAGATTTGAGATAATAGATTAGTAGAGACTTTACTTGTATCGCGACATTTTTTTGTCAATGAAGCCACAATGGACCATGTAAAGTGAAATAAAAAATATAGAGAATGAAAATTAGTTTTACTGATTTAAACGCAGATTGTTCGATGTGCATATCGTGACATTTTTAATCATTAACGTCTTACAATTTAGCATCAACAGCATAGCGTTTCACTCGCAATTTCTATCCAGGCTCGCCAACAATAAATTCGTCAACTAAAATTGAAGCCAGTAAAAATGGTTAAAAATCTGTGAACACCAGAGATGACTTCCGAGTCTGGAATCTATCCTCAGAAGCGATGTGCCAACTGCACCTTCCAAAGGCTTTGCTTCGGACAGACAAGTTGTGGCGAATAATCGAGTCACAATGGCACTGTAGCAATGGCTAACATTTCATAAGGGTACTGCTGTTGACAGCTCCCGAGCTGCCCTGCTAACTTGCTAAATTGGTGAGGACAATTCCGGTAACAATGTCACGGCACGTCAAATCCTGGCACGTTGTTTGTTCCTCAACCAGCAAGGCTTAAAAATAAACAAGAGTTTCTGGCAATTGTCAGCTTGCTGTTATAGAGCTTTCAGTGTGAAAATTGGCTACAGAATTTCCTGTTTTACAACCCTGGCTACACGTTCAAAATTCATTAGTTGGCAGTAAAGTGCCCTAACAGGTCTTGGGTGTGTGAAAGATACACAACTATTATCAGTAACAGTATTTCTCTTCTATTTGGGAGTACAGTTCAAATAAAAGAGAAATATTTGTACTTTCTCAAGTAGCAAACAAGAAAATATAAATTATGGATGCATACATTATTAAATAATAAATGTTGTGCCATGACTGTCAGTGAATCAAATTAGCATCCCCAGTTTATAGAAGATTCATTGAAGCTGAAATGTTAACTCTGATTTCTCTCCACAGATGCTCCCAGATGTGCTGAGCTTTTCCGACAATTTCTGTTTTTGTTCCTGATTTCCAGCCTCTGCCGTTGTTTCGGTTTTTTCTTAGTATTGAACTCGCTGCTGCATCTCTTCCAGGCATGCCCACCTTGAAGAGGTTTTGCTCCTCTCTCCTACAGGATTTCCGTTCCAATCTTTTCTGTTCTCCACCGTCATTCATTTCACTGTCACTCCTGGTGTTTAGCAAATCAGCATCAACACTGTTCAGAAGAATCCCACAGGACTGAATCAGCCATATCTCCTACACCATTGTATTCATCTCAACAGATCCACGTCAATCAGACTAATGCCAGACCCTCATTCTACACCATCTGTCAATGCTCTTATCCACATCTGAGGCCCTCATCTCTACCCAAGACCTTCATCTCTATCCCAGCTCCTTGCCTCCACTCCAGATCCTCATCGCCATCCCAAATGCTCACCCTCATTCTGGACCCCATCACAGAACCTCATCTGCACCCTAGTACTGCTTTCCTATCCCAGACTGTCATTCCCACCCTGGAATCCTCATTTTGTACTTAAGCTCCTCATCCATATCCCCTGGCCTCCTCATTCCCCCCTTCAGGTGACTCACACCCTTGGTTCCTCTTTCTTTCCTCAGTCTCATGTTGCCTACAGTCCTGTTTTCCTTATCCACTCCTCCCACCTCTATTCCCCCTCCCCTGTCCCCCACATTGTGCCCCTGCTCCACTCAAAGTTCTCAGCCAACCTCCCTGTCATGACAGCTGGTTGATACTCCCCCTTCCCAGTGGCTCCATTTTCCCTGTCGTGGTAAGAAAGATCAGATCTGGCAAACCAACCTTTGTTGAAATGTAGGGATAGCAAGAACTACAGATGCTGGAGTCAGAGATAATAATGCGTGGAGCTGGAGGAACACGGCAGGCCAGGCAGCATCAGAGGAGCAGGAAAGCTGATGTTTCGGGTCGAGACCCTTCTTCTGACCGAAACGTCAGTTTGCCCGTTTGCCTGAAGCTGTCTGGCCTGTTGTGTTCCTCTAGCTCCACACTTCATTATATTTGTTCAAATTGTATCTGTTTAATGAGGTTGATCAAATCTTCACTTTCTAATTTCTGTAGGTTGCAGAAGGAAATGATAATACCCCTGTTTACAGAGATAAACCGAATTGATGCTTTCAACCTGAACTTTACAACTTGCTAAGGGAGGCTTTCAGGTCTTCGTCTGTGTTCATTGATAAACACTGCCCATGCAGATTCTGTGGCAGTACAAGTCTTATTTTGAAGAAGGTTCCCACAAATGAGAAAATTCCTTGGAAACACTAGATTTCAACTTGCTTCCTAATTAGAACATAGAACATTGTTCTGGGCTGACCTCTATTATCCCATTTCCAACCTCAAGGCTGCCTTAGCCAAGTTTTTTCACAACATGGCCACAAGAATGAATCATACATCCTGCAACCTACATTCTGCACATCAATAGAACATAAACAGTCAACCCAGCTCTACTTTGACACATTAAACACTAAAGCAGCAGACTGATAATGAACAATTTAAACTATTTTTGTTATTCCCAGTTACAACACAAACCCACAAGCCACCGACAAGCAAAAACAATGCAAATGTCTTCATTGGATGGGATTAAACCACTTTCTTCCTTCATGTATATATGTATACACAAGGTCAGAATCAGCAATTTTATCAGTGATTCTTCTGTATTGCTCCTCTGTTGTATAAGTAAAACATTCTTTACAAATGCTGGACCAGACTAACAACTAAATTGATTCGCATTTCAATGTCCTCTTCTTGTTATTCACTCTAGGGATGTGGACATTGCTGACAAGAATGGTATCTATTGTGCATCCTTAGCTTTCTTTAAAAGGAAATGACAAACCTGTTTCTTGCACTGCTCTAGATTGATACAGCTGGGTGTTTTGCTAGATCATGTCAAGTGTGGTTAGCAGATGGCCACAATGATGTTGAGCTAGACTAACATTTAGGTCAGACCCAGATATAGATTTTAACAACAATTCAACAGTTTCAAGGTCATTAATATAATGTTTCTATTTCTTTATTTATTTTCAAAACTGAACGCAAATGAGCTCGTTTTGAATGACAAAAGGTACAAATACATTAAAATTTAAAGTAGGATTATAGAGAAATCTTAACACCTTCGGAACTGTACATTACTAACTGACTTTTACTGCTGTGTTCGTCTCCGCACTTACTTGCCAGAAATTGAGTGCCAATACTGATTATAATAAAACGAACAGGATTTATTGAACTATTGCACAAAATTGCATTCTTTAAGAAAACAGCTTCCATCTGTTTCATCCTCTTTCCAAAGTTTCCAGTTTTGTATGCATGCTCGTGCATCTCTCCTTTGAGTCAGAGGATTGTGGGTACAAGAATATCTGTGCAACATGATTTCAAGGTTTAAGACTCTTACTGCAACAAACAAACTCAAAACAATATTGACTAGTCACTATTCAAAGGCAACATGTTCCAAACCACAGAAAAAACTCCCTTCTTAATGTGGAAATGTCACTGAAAATTTTTCTCATGATTCTTCTTTATTCTGTCCCTTAAGAAAACAACTATTCTCTCAGAACCAATTCAAAGTGAAGGACCTGAGGCTTATTCTTATTCCTTTTTCCATGTAGGTAACTTTAATGTATAGTGATAGTTACTGTGGAGATCCTTCCAGAGGAAATAAAGCTAAGTTTATCTTGTGACTCTATTTAAATTTCAGAACCAGAGTTTCTTCAATCCTAGCATGGGCCCTTACCCACATTCTTGCCTGGTAAACCATAGAGAGGTGCTGGCCTTATCCCACTGTTGCCTCTCTCTCATATTCTTGCAGCCCCTCGGCGACAAACATAAAAATTAGGAGCAGAACTGGACTGCTCAGTGCCTTGACCCTGCACTGTCATTGGGTGGTGAGTGTTCCACAATCTCGCCTATGCCTGGTAAGATTTTACTGTTTGCTTATCAAGAATTTACAAATATCTTCAAACTGCAGTACATACAGCTACTTCCCTCCTCAATGTCCATTTTTTGGCATTGTGAATTGAATGGGCCATGTATCCAGGTAGAAATGCTACTTGCTTATGTTATAGACATCCAAAATTATTCCTAACTCTATCTTGAAAGAAAGCAGACAATTTAAAGAATAACCGTTTATGAAATTATGAAAGGAGGAGATGTCCGGCTGGTGCCGGTGGCATTGAAGCCGGGACAAGGCAGATGCGGCTCCACTCTCCCTGAGAGTGAAGAGCAGACACCCAGGCTTAATCCTCCAGTCTGGACCCACAGGATGAGTTGAGGCTCCAGGTCTGCAGCTAGGCCCGGGTACCTGATGGCAGAGGCGGAGATGGCGGAGAGTTTGGTCCCTAAGGCACCGGTTGGTGGCTGCATCAACGAGGCCGGCTCAGGATGAACTCATGGCAGCTGTGGCATTGGGTGGAGGTGAGATGGCTCCAGAACATGGTCACTGTTTGTTCCAGCGGTGGTGGGGCACGATAAAGCGTGGTCACAGTAATATGATCGATTTAGCGGCAGGGACTCGAGGCTTTGTAGTGGATGATCCTGGATCCATGCCCATAGCTGATCACCTAACTTATTGAGATAAGACTATGAAATTAATGTTGTTGTTTATGTTTCTGGCTTTATGTTTTGGTTAATTTTCTGGCACCTGAGAGTAGCGACACTAAACAATGCTTTGTTTGTAGTAAGTATACGTGACAACAAATAAACCAAACCAGATCAAATCAAATCAAATTGGACATTCCTAACACTTCCCTGGGATTTGGAAACTCATAATCTTTTCACCACCATATAACTGGCCTGGTCATTGCTTGGAACAATGAATATCTTACATCCTCTACTTTTTAAAATTACTTATGACCTCCTTTACTCTTTAACAAACAAGAAACCCAGGCCTATTCTCAGGCTGAATTCACAACAGGTCACATGATCCGTTCATTCCTCCATTTTACCAAAAATTAAAGAGAGTCCGCGAACATGATGCGGTTATGAAACTTCAAGTTTATAGTACACTTCAATGTAGCACTTTGAGACGGCTACACTGTGGGAGTTACAGTCTTGTGGATGAGATTTCAACTCAAAACAAAGGTGGATGTTAAAGATCCCTTGTTGCTACTCAAAAAAGGAGCAGGAGTAAATTTCTGATGCCCTGGCTAAAATATAATCCTGTATAATTATTGCTGAAACAAGTAGTTGGGGGTTTACTTTTAACAAAAGATGGAGTGAAATGTTTCCTAGCTGCATGCTTCTTACTTTGTTGAAGAAGCTTCTGGTCAATGAGCCTAATATTCCCTTATGTGCCTCAGGTTCAAATTCTGTTTGAAAATGCTTGCATGGCATCATGGAATGTTTTGTTATGTTAAGAGAATTACATAAAAGTAAATTGTAATTGTATCTTATGTAAAAATTTCTTACAGACTATCAAACCCCTGTAAACATTAATATCATTAAACCTTCCTTAGACGTGCTGAAATTGAAATAATAATGCACCAATTTCTCATCAGCAGTTAAGACCTCAATTCAGACAATGGACAATAAAGATTTTTGAAAATATTCAGTCCTAATATCATTATCGAATGAGATGAACTCTCATTAGTTTAGACCTGATCCGTTGTAATGGTGAATGCCTATTAATCTGTGTATTTTTATATTCAGCACTGATTTTAGGCGAGAGGTTTGCTTGTGATATCTCATGTGCTTTGAACAATGATTCAAAGTTGGTGTACAAGAATAACTGCTCTTGCTGAGATACCATAGACCTCCTCCAAATGAAAACAGCAATTTAATTCAGTCCTTTAGAAAAATGCTCTTTCATCTGGAACTGCAATGAATGTAATTTAGAAGGAGCCTTAAAAGAAGTGGAATCTTTTATTGCAGTCAAATAATTAACACATTCTTTATCTTCTGGTTATTGTTGCAACCTTATTGTATTGCCTTACGCTCAAAGACACAAATGTCAGATCTTATTTCTGATGAGCACAATTATTTTTGCACTGTTTTTAACTGAAACCAATTTCAATCCCACAAACCAGCCCTTGGCTGTGTTTTTTTTGGTCTTTGAATGCAATAATGAGTTAATTATTGGTTTCATAGATTGATGACGTTTTTATGTAAAATACAAACATTGATAAAACTTACTGATATGATGACCTTAAGAAGCTAAGAGAGGTCACAGAGGATATACATCTTCTAAATGGGAGCATTGCTACTGATTGGTGACATCTGTTCTCTTCAATTCTAATAACGATCATTTGATTTTTTGCTGCACATTTTCATTTCACAAATACATGTAATTCCATATGTTACACATTCATAATTCTTGCTGCACTTCAGGGTAAGTTTCAATTTGAATTAGAGGGAGTTAATGTCGACTTTGGGTTTTTAATGCGTGATGTGGATAGAAGCACCCATTGTGCAGCTCTGTCAGTTTTAATTTCCATTGACATCAGATGCTCATAAAAAGCCAACTGGTAAAAAGAAAATTTAGGACTCACACCAGAAAGTTCACCACACAAACAGT
Organism: Stegostoma tigrinum; assembly: GCF_030684315.1. NCBI lineage: Eukaryota > Metazoa > Chordata > Chondrichthyes > Orectolobiformes > Stegostomatidae > Stegostoma > Stegostoma tigrinum. The sequence goes on from NC_081368.1 coordinate 61,972,162, forward strand.
GATCAATATATGGAATAGACTGCTGAACAGAAATTAAGAATTATAATTGGTTGCTCTAATAGGGAAATTTTAGATGGATGAATTGTAATGGGGCCAATGGTTTTTCTCACAGTCTCGACCTTGTGAATAAACAAGTCACTATTGTTTTATGGTTCTGAAGGGGTTCGTATTATTCAGTTCATCTGTTTTTCTGATGTCAGACCTCATCTGCGGGTGGAGACAAGGAGTTCTACTAGCTTTTCAAGTGAGCTGATATGTCTGCACCAGCTCCTTAAACTGCTGATTATTATGCTGGATTGGAACATAGCTTTATTTATTGTTATCATGTAATAAATCTACTTGTTATCTGAGAATGGTGCATCTACTGTTTATACTCTACAGTGATGTATCCCTTATCATTGATCACTAGATCAGCCCAAGACAAGGCAAAGACAATGGAGGATTGATGCCAGAGAACTACCTTGAGCCAACCCACCGCACTGATGGTGGCAGCAAATACTACAAGGTGTGATCATTTGGGGAAGTATCACAACCATAACCTTATTTAGGCTTCAGTCTAGTTCACCAAAGGTCCTTAGACAGCAACCTGCAAACCCACGACCACTTCCATCTTGAAGGGCGGCAGATACATGGGAACACCACGACCTGCAAGTTCCCCTCTAAGCCATTCAGTATCCTGCGTTGGAAATATATTGCAAAATCCAGGAATTCCATCCCGAAGGGCATTGTGGGTCTACATGCTACATGTGACTGCAGCGGTTAAAGAATGCAGCTCACCACCAACTTCTTAAGGACGACTAGGGTCAGGAAACAAATGCCAATCTATCCAGCAATGCCCACATCCAATGAGTGAACACATAAAAAATACCACTGGTTTATGAGACGATCCTTGACACACATTCTTTGGTAACCTTTAGTTGCATCACAAATGGTTAGGACCAATTTTCAGACTGATACGCTTGGCAGGCAATTATGACACACCCTATTGTTGATCTGTTGTCACATGGAATCCATGTACAGGAATGATATGTTTTAAAACAATCACTCCACAGAGTGTTTATTCTTGATTTTCTTTTAATTAAGTAATATATTGGCTTAGATTTAATGCCAAAGTTTCTTGACTTGAGAAACTTTTATCTGCATTTTTTCATTTTGGCCTTACACAAGACATAAAAGCCTTGTTGAGTGGAAGAAATGTTTTCAGATTGCAAACACTCAGTTAATGCCTGATATTGCTGTGTCTTCTCAATATTTTCACTCGACTACCCTCCATGGAATCCTTAACTTTTCTCTACAATTTCCAGGCCGTCTTCACACTTGCCACCCTTCCCCCCCATGTTCATTCCTTACATGTATTGAGATCAAAACCTACTCCCCCTCCCTAAGTTTCAGGCTAAAGTTTCCTGTTGCTAGACACAAGCATGGCTACAAATTTATATGTTTTGTTTTGACTGCAGGGCAGTCTTTGAGCAGGACCCACGTGTGGCTTGACATTTGCAGAAGGTTGGTGAATGCATTTGGTGCAAAGGGACTTAAGGGGCAACTTTCTCATGCAGAGGGTAGTGTGTGTATGGAATGAGCTGCCAGAAGAGGTGGGAAGGGTGGTACAATTACAACATTTAAAAGGCATCTAGATGCGAATGTGAACAGAAAGGGTTCAGAAGGATATGAGCCAAATGCTGGCATGGGGTGATGATAGAGGTATGATTACTGGACTGATAATCCAGAGATCCAGGTACTGTCCTGGGATTCTAAGTTCAAATCCCTCCATGGCAAAGGGTGGAATTTGAACTCAATAGAATTCTGGAGTTAAGAGTCTAATGATGACCATGAATCCATTGCCAACTGTTGGAAAAAAAGCCATCTGATTCATTAACATCCTTTAGGGAAGGAAATTGCCATCCTTACCTGGTCTGGCCTTTGTGGGACTCCAGACCCACAGCAACGTGGTTAACTCTTAATTGCCCTCTGGGATGGGCAATAAATGCTGGCCTCTGCATCCCACCACTGAAAAAGAAATATGCCTAGGTTAGTTTAGGATATCTAGTTGACATGTGCGAGTTGGACCGAAGGGTCTGCTTCCATGCTGTATGACTCTATGACTCTAACTGCTCTGAAAAACCTTTGTCCTTTATTCCTCTCATTCAGCTGCCTGAATGGACCTGACAAAAAAAACTTCTGAATTACTTTCATGGACAAATGACTTTAATCCTTAGCTGTGCTAGGTCTGCAGCCTAGATGCAATTGGCTGGATTAGAAGAGTTGGGAAGTTTTGGAGGTGTGTGTGTGGCCTTAGTGGTACTTTCACAGTAATAAATTCAATCAAATTTATGTTTGTGAAAGACAGAGTTTTATTCACTTTGCAGTCAACACTGCAATTATCTGTGGTAATTAGTACCATACAGCCTCTTTAAGTTTAGCAAATGTACTGTAATTACAGATTGCTCCTCAGCATAAAGAGAAAGGATGAATCAGTTTCAAGGATGGATGAACCTTTGGGAAGATTTTAATGAATTTTTGAACATAACCTATAAAGGTATATTTTTGCACAAAGCTGAATTCACCCAGACGCTGTTGTTTACGTGACCCATTAGTTAACTGGTTTGATTACATTATTTGGCTACATATGGTTTGTCCCAGTTGTTGAAGCCTAATCGTTCTTTACACTTCATTGACTTGAATCCTCCATTACTCCACCTTGGAAATCACACTGTCTTTATACATTTTCATCTGGCTAGCAACAATTCCTTGAACTGTGCTTGGTTCTGCATAATTCATTGTTAAAATTTAGTTTTATTGTCTGTCTATAACATGCCTTGGCATAATTCAATGTTACTTATGTTATTAGACATTAATTCTCCCCAAGTGGCTCTAAAGTAAATGCTTGTTTTTGTTTATTTCCTGCACAGTCATTTGCAGAAGGATGGTTTGGGGAGACAGAACTGAGTCACAGGGAAGCTTTCAATAAGAATGTATTCCTATGGCCATTATGACTAACAGAATCTTACACGTGTTTTTGAACAACCTCCCCTCTGCTATTTCTTGGATGATTAGCTGAAAGAGAAATTCCTTGGTAATAATAGCCTCAGGACCTGGCAGGTGCGTGGCTCTGCTGGTGACAAACTGCCAGAATTCTAGCAAATTCGGACTAATTTGGATCACTAAACAGTTTTGATCATCTACCTGTCTCAGTGATGTGGGCAGCCATTCTGAATCTTTGCCTGCAACATGGGAAGCTTCTCTAAAGGAGGGATACCTCAGGATCCACCCTTGTTTTCTCAGCATCACTGCCCGAAAATCACCTCGTCTGCCGTCGCAGGACTGGGAAAAGTTTTACCCCTAGATGTACCCTGCAGAAGATTTTTAGGAGTAGATTGGTTCAATCGTATCATTTAAATAGGAATTGGATATTTGCAAGAAGAAAATGCAGGACAATAGGGAAGAAGCACAGCAGTGGGATTATTCAGATTTTCAAAGGCAAGGACTGATTAGAGATAGTCAACGTGGTTTTGTGCATGGGAATTTATGCCTCAATAACTTGACTCAGTTTTTTGAAGAAGTGAAAAAGAAGATTGATGAAGGCAGAGCCATGGAGATTGTCTGTATGAACTTTAGTAAGGCTTTTGACAAAATTCTGCATGGTAGGCTGTCTAGCAAGGCTAGATAACATGGAATACAGGGAGGATTAGCCATTTCAATACAAAATTGGCTCAAAGGGCAGTGGTGAAGAGTTGTTTTTCAGACTGGAGGCCTGTGACCAGCAGTGTGCCGCAAGGATCAATGCTGGGTCCACTGCTTTTAGTCATTTGTATAAATGATTTGGATGTGAATATAGGAGGTATGGTTAGTAAGTTTGCAGAGGACGTTAAAATTGGAGACGTAGGGGAAAACGAAGAAGTTACTTTAGTGTAAAACAGGATCTTGATCAGATGGGCAAATGGGCCAAGGAGTGGCAGATGGCAAACAATTTAGTTAAATGTGAGGTACTGTGTTTCGGTAGGGCAAATCAGGGCAGAACACATACACTCAATGTTAAAGTCCTGAGAAATGTTGCCAAACAAGGAGACTTCTGGGTGCAGGTTCATAGTTCCTTGAAAGTAGAGTTGCGAGTAGGCAAGGTAGTGGAGAAGGCATTTGGTATCCTTGCCTTTATTGGTCAGTACATTGAGTATAGGATTTGGAAGGTCATGCTGCTGCAGTACAGGACATTGGTGCGGCCGCTTTTGGAATACTGCGTGCAAATCTGGTCTCCCTCACATGGGAAAGATGTTTTGAAATTTGAAAGAGTGCAGAAAATATTTACGAGGATGTTGCCCGGGTTGGAGGGTTTGAGCTATAGGGAGAGGCTGAAAAGGCTGGGCTATTTTCCCTGAAGCTGAGGGGTGACCTTATAGAAGCTTATAAAATCACAAGGGGCATGGGTAGGGTGAACAGGCAAGACGTTTTCAACAGGATAGGGGAGTCCAAACCTGGAGGGCATAGATTTAATGTGCGAGGGGAAAGACATAAAAGGGACCTAAGGGACAACTTTTTCATGCAGTGAGTGGTGCATGTATGGAATGAGCTGCCAGATCAAGTGGTGGAGGCTGGTACAATTACAGCATTTAAAAGGCACCTGGATGGGTACATGAACGGGAACGGCTATAGAGGGATATGGGCCAAATGCTGGCAAATGGGACTATATTAATGTAGAATATCTGGTTGGTGTGGATGAGTTGGATGGAATGGTCTGTTTTTGTGCTGTACACCTCTATGACTCTCTGAGTCTAAGTGATTGATGGGCACAGACTGAGTGGCCTCCTTCCATACTGCAAGATTTCATACTGCAAGCACTAAAAATGTCCAGACAAAATATGGTCCCAGTTTCAACGTCACCATCACTAACCTAAGTGTTTCATTCCCTTTCTGTCAGCTGTTGTCCTTTTGTTTAATTCTTCACAACTTGGAATATTCTGTCCATTTAACTTGGAGTGTTGCCTTCAATTAAGAGGTGATTGTGGCATAAAATTTCATTGGGATTGGTGATATTAATTCCAGTGTTGTCACCTCCTTCCACAGTTATATGGATTGAGGAAGTCCCTAGCTGCATGATTAATGTAAAACTATTATCAAAAGTAATCAATATTCTGGCTGTTGTTTGAGCTATTTTAACAGTTTTGCCCTCTGATCTGCCTGACGTAGTAACATGCCATACCCAGGCGACTATTTCATACAGTTGTGGGAATAACTCATGGCCCTACACTTCGTGTGCGTGTGTGTGTGTGTGTGTGTGTGTGTGTGTGTGTGTGTGTGTGTGTGTGTGTGTGTGTGTGTGTGTACATTTTATATCAGGGTGCAAAGCAAGAGAGAAAGGGCAGGAAAGGATGAAGAAATCAAAAGTGAATGTGGTTAGCGAGAAATAAATAAATATAGAAAAAGTGGAGAGGGGGAAAGAGTTGTGAGAATATAGAAATGCAGAAAAGCAGTCGGAAATGTGAGAATAAAATACAAAAATGAATGCATATGTCAGATGTTTGAAATAAAAACAGAACCTACTCTGGAGCTTCGGTCAGTTTCTGTAAGGAGGGATGAGAGATTAGCGACAAATTGTAAAATGCCTAGTGATGTTTTGATTTAGAAAATCAGGCTATAAGTGCAAGTATACCTCATGGTGCTCAGCAGGTTCCTGTCAGGGAAAATGTGAAAAGAAAAATGTTTGGAGAGATTTATGTACACTTATTCATCACATGGCTAAGAAATGACACTGAATGTTTCATAAAACTTTAAAATGTAGCTATTATTAGAGTAAACACTGTGGCTATTTGTGTAGACCAAATCCCACAATCAGGGATGAAAGGAATGGTCAAAGAACATGTTTCTTAGGGTGATAATGGGAACTGCAGATGCTGGAGAATCCAAGATAATAAAATCTGAGGCTGGATGAACACAGCAGGCCCAGCAGCATCTCAGGAGCACAAAAGCTGACGTTTCGGGCCTAGACCCTTCATCAGAGGGCCTCTGATGAAGGGTCTAGGCCCGAAACGTCAGCTTTTGTGCTCCTGAGATGCTGCTGGGCCTGCTGTGTTCATCCAGCTTCACATTTTATTATGTTTCTTAGGGTACTGGTTTTTGGAAATATGCTGGCAAAGGTATGAGGACCAATCCTCTTGCCCTTCAAATAATGCCTCAGGGTCTTTACAGTTCACCCGACAGGTAGTTGAGGATGTCAGCCCAACTTTTAATTTGAAGGCCACCATTTCTAAAATGAAGCTGGAAAATGCCAATTAACTGCATCATACGAATACAAAACATGCTTACTTTGTTGGAAATTAAATAAGCCAAAAATCCTATTTGCAACAATTTGGATCTATATGAACCTTTCATAATAATTTTACTTCAAGCTTGGACTGAGTCTCTGTAATTCTTGTGTAAGAAGATATAAATTTTTAATTTGTACAAATCTAGTTTAACCTAATTCAACATATCGTCTGTGGTTGACATAAATTCAGACTCACAGTTTCAATTCTATTGGTGCTAGCTTAAGCAAAGTCTTTTTTCAAAGCTTGGAGTGAAAGAGCAAATTAACTAAGAACCACTTGAAACTGGATCCTTGTTGAATGATTTAGATAGCCCCTTAAGGTTGGGAGCATATATAAATAGACAACACAGTGTGATTTAGAATTTGAGTGTTATATACAATAGAGCTGATCACTCAAGCAATGATGTAGTAGAAGAAGAGCTTTTGCCTTATCAAAATAATTGATTGGTGGGTGGAATACTGAGTATTTCTAGTCTTTAAGGTGATAGCAAGATCTTTGATTTGTAGTTGGGTCTCTAGCCTTATGTTTCTCTTTTTCTTAAAACTAGCTTGTCAGGTTTAAGATTGATACTGGTGTAACAAAAATAATGATAATAATGGGATGAAGAGCAGGGGTATTACAGTAATTAATTAATTAATTAAAATATAATAGAAATAACAGTTAAGGTGACATGTTGCAGCTATAGCATTTGGAAGCTGCTGGACAGCAAGGTGAAGCAACTTGGACCCGTCTGTAACAAGTGTTTGCAACTTGAGCTACACCAGATCAGAGTTCATGAGCTGGAATCACATGCATAAGATTTGGTCATCAGATTTGGTTTATCATCAGATACAGGATGGTGTGGCAGCAACTGTGACAGGAATGGGCACCCACAGGTCAGCATTCAAGGAGCCTCGCAGTACACATTAATCGTGAGTGACTTTAATCTTCACATAATTTGGAAAAATTAAATTAGCAGAGTTAGCCACAAGAAAGAATTCATAGAGTATATTTGCTACAGTTTCCAAGAACAATATTTTGTAATTCAATCAGGGATCAGGCTATTTTAGATCTCGTAATTTGACATGACGCAGGGTCAGAGTGAGATAGTTCATTCTGAAGCGAGAGTGGTAAATCTGAATGAGAGAAATGATGAAGGTATAAGGTACAAATTGGCTAAGATGCCCTGGGAAACTACAATAAAAGGCATGACTGCACAAACACCATGAATAGTGTGTAAAGACTGATAACATGCCTTACAGCACCTACACATTCCCTTGAAAAGTAAAACCTCAAAAAATTTAGTCAACCGTCGATAACAAAGAAAGTTCAGGTTGTATAGGATTAAAATAATAGGCCTAGAAAGTTGCAAGAAATAGCAGTAATTATGATAACTTGGAGGTTTATAAAATATAACAGAGAAAGACCAAGCAACTGACAAGGAAAGGGAGAATTAATTTTGAATGCAATCTAGCAAAAACACATCTTTTTGGCCTGTAAAAACTTCTGTAGGTATGCAACAAGAAAACATTTGGCTAAAACAAAATGTGCATGCATTTCAGGCAAAGTCAGCAGCATTAATAATGGAGAAGTAGCAAAGAAACTAAATGTTTACTCGGGCCTGTTTTCTCTGAAGAGATCCAAGAAATCTCCCAAAACTAGAGATCCAAGTGGCTGGAGAGAATGAAATTCATTTTACTGATAATGTACATAAATATACAGCAGATTAAGCCTTTTATGAACTTAGAATGTCAGAAAGTGCTTTACAATCAATGAAGTATTTTTGAAATATTGTCACTGTTACAATATAGGAAACAACAGCCAATGTGCACTCATGCTTACATAAACAGCACAATGATAATGATCCGTTTTAGTGCAGCTAGTTGAGGGAGAGGTTTTAGCTACACTTGTGTACTCTTATCTGAATGGTGACTTTGGAAATTTTTTAAATGAAATGACTGGTGAGATATGAAGTTAATGTCTCATCTGAAAGATGGTACCTTTGAAAATGCAGCACCACCTCACTGCTGCAGTGAAGTGTCAGTTGAGCTTATCCACTCACGGCCCTGGAATGGGTCTTGAAAATGGAACATCAGACACATACTGCTGAGATAAGGCTGATGTGTAATAAATAATGGACTTGCAAACACAGTGCTCTTCCTTTGCCATTTCTGTCCGTCTCATTTTGCCATAGTAAAACTGACCACAATCTAAATCAAAATTAACACAAGTGAATTTTCTTTGCAAAAGCCTAAACAATAACATTGACATTTTGAATCTTTCATCCTAGTTTTCTTCCACACAGCTCCCATGATGCTGGAGACCTCAACTTACAGGTTAGTGACTGATTGCAAATTCTGGATTATAATAAACAATGTCAGCTTCATAAAATCCAATAATTCACCAGCTCCTTTTAAGTGGGGAACAATTACAGTTCTATAACAATTCAGTTTGCATTACATCACTGTCATTTTATTGATGACAATAATTTAATGTTGATACACACGAGACAGATGATTCAATAAATATTTGTACAAATGGTCAAAATAATAGCAAACGTACATGATTTTGACCATTGCTTTTTCATTGGATTTTCAGTTCTGCTATTGTCATAAACAGAATCTAGGCTGTTCCTTACCTGAAATGCAAAAGGTCACACTTGAACCCTAGTAATTGGGTTCTCTAAGAAACGGACAGAAATTTTCAGGTAAAGTTATTATGCAGAGTTTTATTGAATAGTTATTGCAATGAATGAATAAATAAAATTGTTTACACAAAGAATTTTCTTTGCAAAAGCCTAAACAATAACATTGACAGTTTGAATCTTTCATCCTAGTTTTCTTCCAACACAGCTCCCATGGTGCTGGAGACCTCAACTTACAGGTTAATGACTGATTGCAAATTCTGGATTATAATAAACAATGTCAGCTTCATAAAATCCAATAATTCACCAGCTTCTTTTAAGTGGGGAACAATTACAGTTCTATAACAATTCAGTTTGCATTACATCACTGTCATTTTATTGATGACAATAATTTAACGTTGATACACACGAGACAGATGATTCAATAAATATTTGTACAAATGGTCAAAATAATAGCAAACGTACATGATTTTGACCATTGTTTTTTCATCGGATTTTCAGTTCTGCTATTGTCAGAAATAGAATCTAGGCTGTTCCTTACCTGAAATGCGAAAGATCACACATGAACCCTAGTAATTGGGTTCTCTAAGAAACTGACAGAAATTTTCAGGTAAAGTTATTATGCAGAGTTTTATTGAATAGTTATTGCAATGAATGAATAAATAAAATTGTTTACACAAAGAATAATTAAATAATAATCTGTATTACTGCACTTTTCCACCTGCTTCTTAATTCTATGCTTTGACAACACTACTAAGGTTCTCCTGACAGTCAAAGTTACACAATTATACGTATATGTACTGTAATAATACATCTTTAAATCAGCCACAGAGGATGGTTCCTACCTCCTGACTAGAGGTTGCGCAGATTATGAAGGGACCTCTATAGATATGTTTACATTGTGTCACATGAGTATTAAACCATAGTCAGTTTGCTGAACATTGGGACCAGCATTTCCATGAGATAGTTTGTATGGTATGATAAGAGTCATATAAATCATGACTCTATAACTGATCATCTGACTCTGATAACGGGAAGGGACATCGGTCTACAATGAGTACATGATGAGAAAGTTCTTAGATACCACACTAGAGAGCTACATTTGATAACCTACTATGTACAGATGTAAATAAAGGACCGTCATAATGCGCAATATGTTCAAGAGCCTTGCTTTGTGATAGGGAGCAAGCAACCTCAGGAGTAGAGTTTGTGCAAACATCCAGAGCCAAGAGAAGCTCCAACTAGAGTGCAGTAGTAGAATAGGCTTCAAATTTATGATACAGTACAGTGGCAACCAAGATCTGAGGGTAGATAGAGTCTGCAGGGGAGCTTAAGAATCCAAAAACAAGACACAACCTTTGAAGACTTCGAAAGAAAAATGCTGAAAATAGAATAATATGCCAAAGACAGCAGAAAGATGTAAGAAGACCTAGATTACAGGGTGACAGAGTTTGAAGACTGTGAAAGGCAGGACAAAGACTTTGAAGTCTAGCCATTAACCAGTAATATTCTGCAAAGGATAAGACAGAATCAAATCACCGAGATATTAAGAAAGGAACACCCAGTTCATTTAGCTGCAGTAGTCCATAGGGATGGCAGTTCTAGTAGAAATCTTGCCAGTGCCTCAACCACTTGTTAAATATCGAAGCCACATATACAAGGCAGATGTGACAGTGTCAGCACTATCCAATGGCTTCCACAGATTTAGACATGAAGGAGAAGTACTATCAAGTCTGCACAGCTTTATATAGCATGGATCCAATAGCTGATGATATTCCGGTGAGATAAAACATGGAAAGGAATGACTTATAGAGTTTAATGCATTTATTAATGTGTTTGGGGAATATGTTAACCCCAGAAGAAATCTAGTAATAGAATGGTAATATTTAGTCAGCAGTGTCAGCATTTGGCACATCAATAAAGGTCTGTTATCAGACTTATACCAACTAGCAGAACATTGTGAATTCAATGCTTTGAAGGATGACTTAATTAAAGTCAGTGTCAGAGATGAGAAGTTATCAGATTTTCTTCAATCCAAGGAGTATTTAACACTGACACAATCATTCCAATTCACTGCACGGGCAGAGATCAGGACCCAGCATCGATCCATACTTTGAGGAAACATTGAGAATTTCTTTGACATGGCTGGATGGATAAGACGGATATTAACCCCCTGAAATCTTGCCAAAATGCCAAAAGAGCAGGAATCATGCCATTGACAATGTTAGACAGTATGAGATGTAGCTTCAAATAAAATCAGAAACATAACACACGGTGGTTCAGTGGTAAGCAATATTGCTCACAGCTCCAGCGAGCTAGGTTCAATTCCAGCCTCGGGAAATGTCTGTGAGGATTTTGCATATTGTTCCTGTGCCTGTGTGGAATTCCTCCAGGAGTACTGGTTTCCTCCCACAATTCAAAGATGTGCAGGCTAGGTGGATTATCCATGGGAATGTAGGGTTATGAGGTGAGTCTGGGTAGGATGGTCTTCAGTGGATTGGTATGAATTGGATGGTGTGAATGGCATGCTTCTGCTGTGTAGGGATTCTATGATGCTAGAAAATGCCCAGAAGGAAGGGGCTGGGTGCTATATGTAGGGCCAGATGGGTCACTTTAAAGAATATTGTACCTCAGAAACGAAGGAAATGCCATGAAAATGCAAAGTTGCCAGAAAAATGAACAAAAAAACCCAGATTTTGGACTTTTAGGTACAAGATACAGCTGTTGCAATACCGGCAATAGTCCGTGGGAGTGGACTAGTGAACAAAAAAAATCCAAGGGCCAGAAGGCATAGATATTCATGTGCATGGGTAAATCGCAGCAACGCTTACTCTCACAGGATGAAACATCAAATAAATGTTAAATGTCCTGGGAAATTAGAATTTCATATATTTGTATTGTGGTCTCTTACAGAGAGTAGATGTAGCAGTTCAGAATTAAGATAGAAAAGATTTGCAGCTAGTCAAAAGCTAGTCAAAAGGCTTTTGACCAAGTGAAGCAGACGCAGGAATCAAAGGATGATTACTGTACAAGAACATACTAAACCAATCTTCATGTATACTCCCAGGAAAGTCCCTTGTACTCTAATTGAAAACATACTGTCTAATTTAGGAAGCATTATTGAAAGCGGGGTCATATCAGTCGTTGTTTTCCAAGACAAATAATGAACTAAGATTGTGTGTGAATCTCAAATACACAAAGGAGTTTGGAGGAAAATCCATGATAGTTTGCCAATAATGGTTTGGCAAAAGTGGCACCAAGTTTTTCTCAAAATTGGATGCCAGGAGCATTTTCTGGTATGTACTCTTGCACCATGAGTTAGAATTTCTGACTACATTTATAATGTTATTTGGACAGTATTTCTTCAATTGTTTAGGACCAATATTTATTCAAAGCGCAATATCTAGCATCTTGGCAGAGAAACAGAGAACCATTTGAGACATGTATAGTGTCTTAGTGAGCAAGGAAACGAAATGTGAACAAAACAAATGAACAAGGAAAATGACCAGAAGTTCAGGGAGATGTCAAAGGCATTACAAAATGTAGGCTTGACGCAAAGTGAGAAGGACTAATTCTCAAGAATGATAATTACCTGCCTAGGCTGCATTATCCAAGAACAAAGCAGTACAGTAAATCCAAAGAAGATGATATCAAAGTTTGTAAATGATGTACAACATCCCTTAGGTGAAGTGAATCAAGTGGGAATGTTTATCACCAATTTAGCCAGTGTCACTGAGCACATAAAAGGTTTTTAAGAAAGGCCAGCAACTGTGCTGAGGCTAGGAACATTGAAAACCTTAGAAGTAAGCCACTCCTATTTAGTACATTACAACCAGGCTTACTCACATAGGAATTGCAAATGCATTGCCCACAGATCTAGGTGCAATCCTTATTCAAGTGCAAACTAACAGAGTACAAAAACAAATCTATTTTATACTGAGAGCTTTGGCCGAGAAGGATATATTAGCAGTTAGAGATATGGAAGCTTTGCAGACTACCATAGAACTGCGGAGGTGCGGTTGTTTTAGAATGCGCAACCCAAGCTTAGAAGATCGGTTTTCACTGTCAGAAGAATCACTAAGGCTGTAAAGAAAATAAATTAGTAATCACACAGTTTGGACATGTTATGACAAACTTCTGTGACAGCTGAGATTTGAATGCAAATCTCCTGACCTAGAGGAAAGGACACTACCATTGCAACACATTAACCTTACTAAAAACAAAATATATATCAATCTCTAATGATGTACCAATTTAAAATACAATTCAAAGAGTATATTGCTGCACCGTTTTAAGAGAATCCCTGTAACTGTTATAAGGAATCCATCGTCAATTCTTGAGTCAGAAGAAAACACATCATAAATGGCTTGATTATGTGTTAAAATCATAATTGTGCACTTCACAGTATTGTACCTTACCTAAAGAGAAAGTTGACTGGAACAACCGTTATACAGTAGTGAAATGTAAGTAAAATAGAAACTCAGCTACAAAACATGAACCTACACAAAAGTAGATTGTTTTCTTTGAGTCACAAATAATTCCAAAAATAATCTACAGGAGCGCAGAATTGATCAATGCTATTATTATGAATATTATTTGTTTTTATTGTGTTTGTAGAGTGAGAGAGGCTTTCCGTTACTAGTAAAATGTTTTATTTAATCATTTCAAAATGACATTTACTGATAAGAAATTTATAACTTGTTCAATGTGTAACTTGAAATAATAAAAAAAACTGCAGATGCTGGAAATCTGAAACAAAAATAGAAATTGCTGGAGAAACTCGACAGATCTGACAACATCTGTAGAGAGAAAACAGAGTCAGTGTTTCAGGTCCAGTTCTGAAGAAGGGTCACTGGTTTTGTATTTACTGTGCAGAATGATATGAACACACTGTAAATTAAATTCCAGCCGTCTTGCAGTGAACACATCTGAAGGAGCAATGTTGTTGCAGATAGGGTAATTGAATTTCTTACCATCTTGGAATCATTAAACCTGCTTTTAGTAAGCAAAAATACAGAGAGCATGTAAAGTGTTATTTTAAACAATAAACATCATGATAGTACAATGAAACTACACAATTACAACTAAACTAAACTGGAATGTCTACGTCCTATGGATGAATGCAACAAAACAAACTGAAAGATCTAAGTGACTGTTATGAAATCATGAATTCTGTTCACTCTGATAGTTTATACTGTTATGAAATCTTTGCTTTCTGTCATTGACTGATTTATGCCCTGTTCTCTGTAGCCCTGAAGTCACTCCACAGGAATATTAGTTCATGAACCCATTACATATTTATCTGAAGTTCCTCCACATTTATTGAAAATTATTGAAGCCTCTGCAATATATTGTAGCTTCCTGTTTCCAAAGGGCCAGTTACACCTGATGAACCTGATTGAACTTTTTGATGTGGAAGTGAACGTGGACAGGCACTTTCCTTGGAGATTATTTTAATGGCTTTCCAGAAGACACTTGACAAAGTCCTTCACAAGCCAACAAAATGGAAAACTCTTTCGGAAATTGGCTGAGTGGCAGGAGACTGAGAATAGAAAATGATGAGATGTGATTAATGAGTTCAGTGTTACCTCTGGATGGACTTGGAGGCAAGGACTGTGAGTAAAATAAAGAGGGGAAAAGTTGAATGGCATGCCTGCTGTTTTTCTACCACCAGGCCATCTTGCCAGTGACCAGAAGGTCGTGGACCCCAATCCAGTCCAAAGCCTGAGTGAGCCACTTAGCAGTGCAATTAAGGGTTCTTTCCACCTTGGTTAATAGTCAGGAGACTTTGGCTGGGTGTCTCACTGTTTGGCCAGTCTTTTGCTTGTGAAATGGCTTATCAACAGCAATGGCTACCTCAAATGGCAACATCCAGTGTCACCAGACCTCTTCTGATTCTGTTTTCTCGAGTCTGAATGACTCCAGTGCTCACAAACCCCACTTACCTGGTTATGAGGGGGGACGTCCAGAGAAATGTGTTCTCCAGGTGCTTTCCTGCAGTAGTCACCCCTCACAGTGGAGGTTCTATGGCTGTTTAAATGTTGATTCTTTGTTTTGATAATAGAATCCCTATAGTGTGGAAACAGGCCCTTCAGCCCTACAAGTCACAGCAGCCCTCAGAGCATCCCACCCAGACCCATCCTCCTATAACGGGCAATTTAGCTTGGCCAACCCACCTAACCTGCACATCTTTGGACTGTGGGAGGAAACCAGAGCATCTGGATGAAACCCATGCAGAAACAGGGGAGAATGTGCAAACTCCACACAGACAGTCACCTAAGGGTGGGATCAAACTAGGGCTCCGGTCGCTGTGAGGCAGCAGTGCTAACCACTGAGCCACCATGCCGCCCACGTGGAATTTGTGGCATTCTTTCGGGGAAGGTGACAACATTAATAAGGATGATCTCTCCAATGGCAACAACTTAATAATCCAGCTTGTTGCTGACCCTTGAAGTAGTACGGGAGTCAGCATCCAACAGCCTCACGCACCTCCCCACACCACTACCACACCCCAGCTTTTAGCTCAGTGGCAGAACCCTACTGCCACCAACAAATTCAACTCATAGTATCTCGCAAGTATTGGTGTTGGGGTTCCAAGTATGCACTGTATTTATTCATGGATAAGATGGTGAGTTAAAGAACTGATCTCACAAAATTCGGTCGCATTGTAATCAGTGTACTGATGACAGAAGGACAACATTATAAAAAAAATTATTAATAATGTAAGTGTATGAGCAAAATTGTGACAAATAGATATCAAATTAGTAAAATTTAAGATCATCCAATTAGAATTTAAATAGAATAGAGCAGGATACATTCTAAATGGTGAACAGGTCTAAGCAGTTGATGTCCAATTAGACTTTGGGCTCCAGGTATCTAGATCATTAAAAAAAGAGAATTTTCAGAAAATAATCAGAAAGGTCAATGCAATTAACTATATCCAGAGGAGTAGGATACAATGGTAGAAGTCATGTTTCAGCTATGCAAAGTCCATGCCACACCTGGAGGACTGAGAGCTGTTCTGGGCATCGTCCAAGTAGGACGGATGCACTGGTCTTACAGGTAATGCAGTATAAATTTACTAGAATGCCACTGTATTCCAAAGATTAAAGTACAAGCTGTAATAGTGGAGGTGAGGTAGTTGTATGACAATGATGTTGCTGGACTAATAATCTAAGAGACAGAAGCTCTGGTATTGGATTAGTTCAAATCCCACCGTGGTATACTTTAAATTCAATGAATAAATCCAGAATATAAAGCTAGTCTCAGTCACGGTGACCATGACAATTGTTATGGAATAAAACAATTCTTTTTACTAGTTACCTGATTATGCTAGCAATGAGCAAAATACTGGCTTTACTAGCAATGCCCACATCCCATTTAAGAAAATTAAAGGAATTTAGAAGATCAAGGGATTCTTGGATTAAATTTTTCAAGAAACTAAAAATAAAAGGTATTTCCGATACTTGGGGAATCCAGGAGAAAGGGTCATAGTTTAAAAAGTATAGCTAGAAATTTCAGGAGTGAAATTTGGTAACCACGCATGCAAAGGGTGATGAAAATTTGGAGAATTTCTGCTACAAACAGTAATTAATATGAAATTAATCATTAATTTTCAACCTGAAATTGATAGACTATGGCAAGCGCAAATATCTGGAGGGATTTGGGACAAAGTCTCCTATGGGGTTAGGCTGCAGATAAGGAATTGACTAATTGGATGTCATAACACTCTCTAGCGGGTAGATAGCTATGCTTGTTCTTGTGTCTTGACATTTCTTTTTGGTCAAAGAGTATTGCCAACCAACCACATGACCACTTCCATCTAGAAGAACAAAGGCAGCAGATACATGGGAACACCATAAACTGCACTGTTCACCTCCAAGCCACTCACCAGCTGAATTGGAAACTTATCACCCTCAGTGTTGTTGGGTCAAAACCCTGGAATTCCCTCTTTAACAGCATTGTGAATCAACCCACAGCACATGAACTGCAGCAGTTCAAGAAGCCTACTCACCACCATCATCTCCAGGACAACTAGAGATAGGCAATATATGCTGGCCAAGCCAGCGATAGCCACATCCCTTCAAAGAATGAAACAAAACTATGGCCTGTCCTGTATGTGAGCTCATGTAACATACACCACAAAAAAAAATCAGGTCTCGTTGAGACAGACATCTTGACATTCATTAACAACACTAATATTTGCTTCGCTATAATCTCACAGACTTATACAGGGTTTGGTTGCTGTACTGACTGATGTATATTATATGCACAAGACTGACTGAATACACTTTGCTAACACTATTGTAACAAGAAGATGACTGTATTGAGGTGGATACCTTTGTACTAAAATTTCACATGTTGTGAAATCATGAAACTGTCCTCAAGACTTTGCCTGTCTAGTTTGAAATCTAAGCAGTAACATGCATTTATCACAGCATTAGTTTTTCTCATTCAGATGGTTTGTTACTATCCTTGTAATTTAGTGCATCCATTATATGCGGCTTATAACGCCACCTATCTTTGTATCATCAGCAAATTTGATGTGAGAATGCCTATCCAGGATCCGGTCTTTTACAACAGTTTTTACCAAATATTATCTGGAAACCCATATAAAGAACATCCATAAAAATTCCCTGTTCACTACTTCAGTGACTGACACATTTTATTTTTATGTGAGGAAGCATGGAATAGAGAACAAAAGATAGGTCAGAAACCAATGGGTGGTAAAGCGAACACTGAACATTATTAGTCATTATTTTGTTTGAACAGAATTGGTTGATTTGATACCAATATCATCTTAATCTCTGAATTTCAGAAATATCTGCAGCTTGTCCTGACTTGTGATGTCTGGCATTGGATAGACAAACACAATGAATACATTTCACACGGATTGAACTCAGAAATTCAAGAGAATGCTTGCAAAACAGTTCCTTGGGAAATCATTTTCAAAGTAAAGAGCCTGAAGAACAAGAAGCACCTTTTATCTCATTTTCAATTACTAGCGATGAGGCATGAACCTAAAAAGTGCAAGCTTGCACTTTCACAATTATTTTCTTTCTAGTGAAAATTAAACAGTCAGTGGTGTCTATTTGATTAATCTTATGAAAAGTACTAGTAAAGTATAGTAAAATGTAATCAGATTCCATTCTGATTACCTTCACCTATGTTAATACTTGGACAAAAGCATCACTTGAATCATAATATTGTATAACATTCATAATTTGGCAAAGTATTTGCACAATTTTTGGTATTATGACAAGTTCATAGAATCTCTACTTTGTGGAAACAGGTCCTTCAGCCCAATACATCCACACTGATCCTCAGAGCATCTCACCCAGACAATCCCCCTAATCTACACATCCCTGAACACTACAAGCAATTTATCAAGACCAATCCACCTAGCCTGCACATCTTTGGACTGTGGGAGGAGACTGGAGCACCTGGAAGAAACCCACACAGTCATGGGGAGAACATGCAAACTCCACACAGACAGTCACCTGAGGGTGGAATTGAACCCAGGTCTCTGGTGCTTTGAGGCAGCAGTGCTAACTGCTGAGCCACCATGTCATCCCGAAGATGAAATGAAAAGTTAGAAGGTGTGTTGTGAGTGAGATAATGCAAAATAAAGGCAAAGTATAGAAAAACATTTAACCTGTGCATGAAGGACTCGTGCAGGAAAGTCAAGGAGCCAGAAACTGGATTGTGTCCTAAATTAGGTTGTAATCCTAGTGTAACGGCAGCAGCACATGCCTGGGGTGCTGAGCAGCACAACCATGGGAGGTTGCTCTCCCAACCTGATTTTGTCATAGGAATGTAATCTTCAAGTATGATTTGAGGTGGTAGAGGCATTGAAGATCTACCGGGAAGGGAATGAATCAAACAACAGGAATGTCAGCGTGAGATTCCGTTTCAAGTTGTTTCCTGCTCCTCCTGCCTCCATCTCTTACAACTTGTACTTAACATTTTGTTAGCAGCTTCCGCAGTTAAGGACATAAAGTGTTGAAGTGATAAAGGTCTCTGATGACATTTTAACACCCTTATCTGATTTGAGAATGGGGCTAATATTAGTTTCAAGAAACCACCATGGCCAGTCTGGCCAAAGGCATTGTTGGAACATGCAAAACACCATTTGGAGTCCCTACAGTGTGGAAACAGGCCATTTTGGGCCAATAAATCCACACTGAGTGTCCAAAGAGCATTACGCCCAGGCTCACCCCCCGACCCTATTCCTGTAACTCTGCATTTACCATGGCTAGCACGCCTCAACCTACACATCCCCGGACATGACAGGGTAATTTAACATGGCCAATCCACCTAACTTGCACATCTTTGGGCTGTGGGAGGAAGCCCAAATGATAATGGTGTAGTGGTAATGTCACTGAGCGAGTAATCTAAAAACCGAGACTAATGTTTTTGTATGAATTAGGATTCTGCCATGGAAAATGGTGGAATTTGAATTTTTTTTAAAAAATATGGAGTATTTTTAAAGAAAGTTGTCTAATTGTTGATTGTCATAAAATCCAAACTGTTTTACTAATATTGTTGAGGGAAAGAATTTTTTTTACCTAATTTAGTCTACATGTAACTCCAGACGCAAAACAACGTAATTGACTTCGAACTGTCCTCTAACTTGGCTAATCCACCTAGCATGCACATCACTGGAAACAATAGGGCAATTTAGCATGGCCAATCCACCTAAGCCGCACATTTTTGGGTTATGGGAGGAACCCCACGTAGACATGGAAAGGGCATGCAAACTCCACACAAAGAGTCACCAAAGCCTGGAATCAAACCTGGGTCCCTGGCACTGTGAGATAGCAGCACTAACCAATTGTTATTCCATGCTGTCAATGTGGTACGTAAACTCAATGGCATCACTTCTTTCTCCAGCTAAGAAGCAACTATTTGAATTTAGAAGCAAAAGCAATGGCTCAGGTCTGTCAGAAGTAGGGCCATGGCAGGTGGAGATTAGGTATTTGACAGGTCCTAGTTCCCTCACAACACCACAGATATTGTATCTCCATTAAATTAAAGGGAATAGAATGCACACTTACCTACAAGTGTTACTCATGTCTGAATACCAATTCAATCTGTTAGTCAGGCTTCAAATATATACTTCTTGTCCACTAGGATGAGAGCATCTCCCTCACGTGTTGACTTCTGAAAAATGCCATCTAATATCGCTGATTCACTGTGAACTTCAAACTTCCCTCAGTGAATACAATTTCACTTTAAACGAAATCCAAAGATGCAAGGATTATTGACAGTGCTGACATTTCTTCCTCATTGCTAGCTGTCTCGAGTGCACAGCAGTGGACCTTGGTCATGAACAGTTGCAGTCTTTGTGATGAGGGGACTCACACAGTAGTGTGAAAAAGTTGCAGAGTTATAGACCATGGACTGTAAAAAAAAATGTCATCTATATCTAGGTTGAAATGTTGTGCATTGAAACTAGTAGATGTTGGTGTTGTAAATTATTAACTGCATCTAACTTTCAACTAGGTAACTGTTTTTACATTAATATAGATAATCTGGTCCTGGTGCTTCCCAGGGTGCAGTGTTTGCCTCGTGATGGGGAGACTTGGAATACTGAGGTGAAAAGAAAAGCTGGAGTCTGATGATATCTAGGAACTGTGTAGATTGGGAATGTATAGGTGCGTGACGGTTGATTCAGACAAATCAGAATCTTGCTAGAATTAGTTGATTCTGCAAAAACAAATCATGGCTACGTGGAAATGCTTGGAAGAGGAACAAAGGATAGTGACGACTTTTGTTCATTAGCAGCTAACATCCATGACTGCTTGCACCAACGTAGAGACTGATAACAGTGCTAGAGATAGCAAGTGAAGAAAACATTATAATTCAATTTAGACGTTACAATTTTGACTGAGGCTCAGCTAATGGAGTCCTTGGACAAGAAAATTGTAAGCTCCCTGAGAGGACTAAGGTAAGTGCAAACCAATTAAGTATGTTTATCTTATATTGCACAGGGTCAAAGTGAAAGGCATATACAACAATGAAAAAGCACACAAGATTGCAGTGGGTAGAATGACCTGTGTCAGTCACTCCAAAGTTGCATATCATTTGTCATCGACCATTCATCCAGGACAAACTCTGGTAAGCAAAAGATATTGTGGGCATGGGCTATTGCCTAATTGTAAAAATTGATAAAGGTGGTATGCTAGGAACAATGTCCAAGTTCGTGGCTGCCATCGGTACATGGCATAGAGACAGGGATATGCCAGATCAGGTAGAGGGTTGGACAATGTTACCATGCACTGCTGCCCTAATCCATCAAGTTAATTGGAGTTAGAAGGTTTGGAAAGTGCTGCTGAAGGAGCCTTAGTGACAACTGCAATCCATCTTGTAGTGAGTACACATTATAGCCACATTGCCAGTGTCATTGATAGAGCAGCTTAATATTTAGATTATTAGGTTATTCTAAATAGTATTGAGGGCTTTTCAGTGAGTTTTAAACTGTTATTGGAGCGCATTGTCCCATGTTCTTACAGTGGATGATTATTGGGTAGAAGTATTGTGCAGGCATTTGGGGAAAAAGCAGGAGATTGGTATGAGATGGTGCCACTTATTTGAAGAGTCAGGGCAGCATGATGGGCTGAATGGTCTCCATATGCTCCATAGCAATTCTGTGATTCTGTGATTTGTGGGTTGTCAAGAAGATGAATGGAGTCAGGAGTTAATGCACTCATTCTAGAATACCTTACCTGTGTTCTGCTGCAGTAGCCATAGTATCAGTGTGGCCAAAAATTTGAATTGGCAAATTGAATTTTTAAATGTCTTTATTATGAGATTCACAATATCTGTAATCTACTTCATATCACATTCTATCATTGGTTGTCCAAATTAATTTTGCAATTGCCCTTAGCAGTTTGTTGTGATGTCTTTTGGTTGTGTTAAATGTGGCACTACTTGATGTTCACGTTATCAGAATCTAAGCAACGCCTTGGAAGACCAAGCATTTGCTCTGATATCGCTGGTATCATTACATTGGTCGCCCTTTAAATTTTAATACATTCAAGGGATGTGGGTGTCACTGGGCAAACATAATTGGCCAAGTAAGGACAGCGCTTTTCTTCCCTGAAGTGAATATCTGACAATGGGCAATGGCTTCATAGTCACCATTAGACTCTTAACTTCAAATGGCAGGATTTGAACACTGGTCCTCAGATCATCACCTGGGTTTCTGGATTAATAGTCGAATGACAACAGCACTAGGCCATCTTATATTATGACATCTGATATTTGGTATCTTGTAGTTTAATGATCTGGGTCAAGTTGTTTCATGGATTAAAGAATAAAAGTTATTGATCTCAATGCTCTAAGAAACATGTTAAAACATCAAACTCTGGGGAAAAGCTTTACTCTGTCTTTGGGAATTAAAAATTGTTCTCCAATCACCAGAACCACTACTGTACCAATAAGACAGAATGGGTTGAAGTTTCTCAGCTTCATTACATTGTAAATTTTCTAAACAAAAATCACGCTAGCTGGGTATTCAATACTTTATGGCTAAGATTAACATGATGGAATATAAATTTCAGATGTGCCTAAGCTCAGACATGTAAGTGGCAGCATCTATACCACAAAAAGTGAGTATTAAATCAGCCTGGGTATTACAGTGAGTAGCTAATGAACAATTTTTGCTCTTCACCTTACAAAAAGTTTTTCCTGGGTTTGTCTGTGGAGATTTCTACTAATCCCATGCTTAAACCAGTGCAGCATCCCATCCAGGTGATGAATGGCATCCGAGAGCTGATCTCTTCAGATCAGAGGTTTGCAGATTGACTTTCTCTTGTTTCCAGTTCCCAGTCTGCCTGTATCCAATTGACTGGACGCATGCAAATTTCATGCTGACCTCTCATAAGAATAACTGCAGAATTCAGAATGAGCACAATCTGAGCTGCTGGTTGGCTGAATGTTCAATAAGGTACCCAAAAGGGTGTGTGGCTAAAATTGTTTCTGCACTAGCTATTAACAGATTCATTATTAAGGATTCTATCTGCTTTGCTTTGACAATGTTACAAGTGTTCCTCACACATAGTCTGGTATGTGCTTGCAAGCTGCGCTTTGCTAAACCAACTGGTTGCTATAAAATTTGCTCCATGACTTGACATGTGTTTTGTGTTTTTAAATAAACTAACTCGCAGTGTTAATCAATCCCTGGGGAGTAATTGATTATCAGAACCATTATCATTAAAATGAGTTGATGAACAGTGATGGAAAGCATCATGCTGATAAAGCTTATTGAGCTTGGACAGAACACAAGTTAATCAATAAGCATAACACATATCTGACAATGTTAATTTGTGCTAAAGTGCATAAGACAACACTCAGTACCTTTGCTTGCTGTAGGATTAGAGAGTGCCACTGGGAAGCAGACAAAGCCCTTCTGAGGGGTCAGTTTAGCTCATTTGAGAAAGGCATTTGATTGGGGCGTGTGCTTGATCAAAAGCAAGCAGGGGAATGTCAATGCAAATTCTCAGGAGGCCCATAAAATTTGCTGGTTTAAATTGAGTCATGACAGACTTACTAACAGAATTCGAACGTTTAAATAGTATTAAGAGTTATGGTTTCTTGCTTCAGTGTTGTCTGAAGTAGGTAGCTAATTACAACTGAAAATTCTATACAAACATAACACATCAGATTTAATAGCTGCAGAGCTAAAACTGAAAGAGCAGTAGGACATCAAAATCAAATTAAGAGCTAAGTAAACAAAAGACAAATGTAGGGCCAGGCGATACATTGTACTTGCAGGGGGTGGGAGTTGGTGGGCCCCATTGTAGTTCATATGATCACATCTGTAGCAAGTTGCTACAACTCTGGCTCAGAGTTGATGAGTTGGAGTCTGAGCTTCAAACACATCAAGGAGGGAGAGAGTGATAATGGGAACTGCAGATGCTGGAGAATCCAAGATAACAAAGCTTGAAGCTGGATGAACACAGCAGGTCAAGCAGCATCTCAGGAGCACAAAAGGTGACGTTTTGGGCCTAGGCCCTTCATCAGAGAGGGGGATGGGGAGAGGGTTCTGGAATAAATAGGGAGAGAGGGGGAGGCGGACCGAAGATGGAGAGAAAAGAAGATAGGTGGAGAAGAGAGTAGAGGTGGGGAGGTAGGGAGGGGATAGGTCAGTCCGTGGAAGATGGACAGGTCAAGGAAGCGGGATGAGGTAGTAGGTAGGAAATGGAGGTGCGGCTTGAGGTGGGAGGAAGGGATGGGTGAGAGGAAGAACAGGTTAGGGAAGCGGAGACAGGCTGGGCTGGTTTTGGGATGAGGTGGGGGGAGGGGATGAGCTGGGCTGGTTGTGTGATACAGTGGGGGGAGGGGATGAATTGGGCTGGTTTTGGGATGCGGTGGGGAAAGGGGAGATTTTGAAGCTGATGAAGTTCACATTGATACCATTGGGCTGCAGGGTTCCCAAGCGGAATATGAGTTGCTGTTCCTGCAACCTTTGGGTGGCATCATTGTGGCACTGCAGGAGGCCCATGACGGACATCATGGAGGGGGAGTTAAAGTGGTTCGCAACTGGGAGGTGCAATTGTTTATTGTGAACCGAACGGAGGTGTTCTGCAAAGCGGTTCCCAAGCCTCTGCTTGGTTTCCCCAATGTAGAGGAAGCCACACTGGGTACAATGGATACAGTATACCACATTGGCAGATGTGCAGGTGAACCTCTGCTTAATATGGAAAGTCATCTTTGGGCCTGGGATGGGGGTGAGGGAGGAAGTGTGGGGGCAAGTGTAGCATTTCCTGCGGTTGCAGGGGAAGATGCCAGGTGTGGTGGGGTTGGAGGGGAGTGTGGAGCGAACAAGGGAGTCACGGAGAGAGTGGTCTCTCTGGAAGGCAGACAAGGGTGGGGATGGAAAAATGTCTTGGGTGCTGGTGTCGGATTGTAGATGGCGGAAGTGTCGGAGGATGATGCATTGTATCCGGAGGTTGGTGGGGTGGTGTGTGAGAACGAGGGGGATCCTCTTTGGGCGGTTGTGGCGGGGGCGGGGTGTGAGGGATGTGTTGCGGGAAATGCGGGAGACGCGGTCAAGGGCGTTCTCGACCACTGCGGGGGCAAAGTTGCGGTCCTTGAAGAACTTGGACATCTGGGATGTGCGGGAGTGGAATGCCTCATCGTGGGAGCAGATGCGGCGGAGGCGGAGGAATTGGGAATAGGGGATGGAATTTTTGCAGAAGGGTGGGTGGGAGGAGGTGTATTCTAGGTAGCTGTGGGAGTAGGTGGGCTTGAAATGGACATCAGTTGCAAGCTGGTTGCCTGAGATGGAAACTGACAGGTCCAGGAAGGTGAGGGATGTGCTGGAAATGGCCCAGGTGAACTTGAGGTTGGGGTGGAAGGTGTTGGTCTTTTCTATCTTTAATGTTCGCATCCATCTATCAAAGTTGCTCTGTTTAATCTTTCAACTTGACATATGTGTGACCTGGTTCTTTCTTACATTTCTGAACTGCTGTCCATATGTTTCTGGTACCAATTTGTAGGCACTCAAAATAGCCTGTTTTACTTCATCATATTACCTTGACATCTCCTCTGCCAGTCCTGCTAACATTTCACTAGCCCTGCCTGTCAACTTGGTCTGAAATAACATTACCCACATAGTCTCTGGCCATTTCATCTGTTTAGCCAATATTTGAAAGGAAATGAATAAAAGATTCTATATTCTTTTCTTGAATTTTGGTAATGTTTGGACATATTTGCATATATCCCTTCCAGGCTTTTGCTCATCACAGTCTCCCCCTTATGAAGCCTACCTTCAATCTCAATCTCCATCCATTTAAATTGATTTTCCCGTCTAATGTCAATTTTCAAATTTCAAACTCTCTTTTTTTGTTTGGCTTTTAACGGTAATTCAAACTGTTTCAGTTCCCTTTGTTATTTTCCAATGAGGAATCTTCTTTCTCTTTCTTCATCTTCTAACTCCAACTGTATAATTTGCAATTTAATTCTTTCTATCTCCACAACACTTGACGGTTTCTCTGAAATACCTAAACGATTGGCTAACTCCATTACAATTTCAGCTTTCCTCTTATCCCTAGTTAAATCCCTAGGGAATTTAGCCTGTCTGCTAATTCTGAAAGTTTTTCCTTTTTCTGTCTTTCTAAACTTTCTTGGCAAATTTGGGAAGCATATTCAATCTCTAGAACCTCTTCAGCAATGTTAAGAGCCATTTCTCCATTTTAACCAACAACAAGCAACTGAAATTAAACAGATTTTCCACTTCTCACTTAATTTTTTTTTATTTAAAGACCTATTCAATATTTACAGATCCCCAAGTCTCTCTAAACCTGTCCAAATCCATTCAGGTCCATCCATATATTTGCTCAGATCAGTTCAAATCCATCCAAATCCTGGACACAAACTGACTTAACTTGTCCAAATCCTAGCTTTTGGAGATATTCGGGGTATGTTCCATTCACCAACGACCATGAAGCTGCGATGACTCACCAGCTAATTTTACATAATCATTGCTTAAGAAATAAAATTTTAACAAAGCATTAACAAGTAAACATTTGCCAGCAAAAGATAAAGAGGTTCAACCTTTGAATACTGTTCTAAATAGGGCTTTTCACAAAAAACGGATTAAAGTGTTACTTTATGCTCAAGATCTGAAACATAAATCATTGAAATCAAGTAACATCAATCCTTACAGAAACAATAGGAACTGCCGATGCTGGAGAATCTGAGATAACACAGTGTGAAGCTGGATGAACATAACAGGCCAAGCAGCATCAGAAGAGCAGGAAAGTTTGGCGTTTCGGGTCGAGACTTTTCTGAAGAAGGGTCTCAACCCGAAATGTCAAACTTGCCTGTTCCTCCGATGCTGCTTGGCCTGCTGTGTTCATCCAGCCTCACATCGTAACATCAATCCTTGGTCCCTGCCTATTTGTCTCCTGCATGTTGCCTCTCAGCAGTGTTACCTGTAAACTCAATATCATTTCTACATGGATGCCACTCATGCCCAGATCACTACCATCTCTCTGAGCAATCTCTAAATGATAAGATTGCTTATCCGACATTCAATACCAGATAAGCAGAGACATTCTCCAACTAATTAGTGGGGAAACTGAACCCATTGTCTACAATCCCCATCACAAATTCTGTTTCCCAGTTACTGTGTCTATCCTTCTTATTGAAAACAGTTCCTGCCTAAACCAAAATGGTTCCAAATTCAGTTACATTTGACCCCAGGATGAATTTCCAACTAAAACTGACCACTTTTACCTTTAGAAAACAGCTTTACTCCACCTCTACCTTAGCCTACCCGCTGATGAATGCATCATTGATGCATTTATTAGCTAGAGGTATACTACAGAAAGTGTTCCAAATTTCAGAAATGTAAACTCATTCAAAACTCCACATCCAAAATTGCTGACTTACATGGGCTCCCAGTGAAATAATGCTTTGATTTTAAAATTCTCATCTTGCTTAAAGATTCTTTTAATGGCTTCACCCCTCCTATCTTTGTAACATGATTCATCCCTGACGACTCTTTTTTCCTATGATTTTATTTGCTTGACAATTGGCAATTGTACTAATGCTTGTGGAGGCCCAAAGTGCTGGACTTTCAACCCTAAACCTACACGTCTCTCCTTCTTACAACCAATCTCATTAACTTAAACTCTCGGTCATCTGCCCTAATATCCCCTCAGATGGATCAGTGTCGAATTTTGATTCTGTTATGCCACTTCAAAGGGACATAAATGCAAGCTACAATTTGTATTTCCCATTGTCACAAGAATAGAAATAAAATGTGTCTTAGAGATCTCTACAATCTGGCACAAATCTTAAAGTGAACAGGTAAGAAATAAAAGCCTTTGTTATTTTAAACTCATTTGTTTCAGTATCTCCAGTAGATGTTCTGGCTGTGATATGTAGGAACAAAATAGAAAGGTACTGGATATTATTTAATGACCTTCATCCAGCTGAGTGAACATATATTTTCACCTTCTTATAATGCTTCATGAATAAATATTTCTCAAATAATTATTAAACTGCAAAGCATTTAAAACCAACCATGGTAGAAATAAAATTATTCCAGTATCAGCATTAACAGTGTTCTTTTCAACCTATTACAGCTTCACATTAAACACTATTTCTCTAGTTTTGATTTTCAACTACAGAAACAATATTCAGAGGAGAGAGCAAAGAACTGAATTCTCTTTTATAAATGGCTAGCATTTGTACATTTTCTGGCAAAAAATCTTCTTAAAGATCAGAGAATTGTTCGTTCCACAAAAGGAATCACTTTTAGCTCCATTAGAAAATTTTGAAGAAAAGGATATTGGTTTTGTGCATCTCCCACTTTTGTTTCAGAACATTTGTCAGTAGCAGAGCAAACTGGCCACATTGGTAGAGTTCCAGAATGCTGGCATGCATAGTTGAATAGTTTCACAATCATCATTAATACTCTACAATTCACCCACTAACCCATTCTTACCCCAATTTTATAGGGGAAACCTGGTCACCCTGATGGTCAGAAATTGCAAACCAAGGTATTTCTAGAGATTCTGTGATTGGAAATGTGAAGTTTTCTTCCCATGGGGAAAAAGGCATACATTTTTTATTGCTTCCATGCATGATAACCTGCTGGTCCTTTCTTAATTTACACACTGGCACATCAGTCTTTACTTGTTTCCTATATTTCTTGTTTTAAAACAGAAATGTTTAAAAACATGGATCTGGAGTAGGCCATTCAGTTCTTGAACCTGTTCTACTCTTCATGGAAGATCTATACATCTGCTCCATTGACCTGCTCCATTTGCTTCATATTCTTCCATGGCTATAGCACAGAAAAATCAGGATTGAAAATGTGAATGGGAACCTCATCTGCGGCCTGAGGGAAAGTTCTAGGTTTGCAATCAACTTTCTGTGATGAAGTGCTTCCTGAACAGGCGCACAGTTCTGTTTTTGTTCAAGTGAGTGGCTCTGTGACAGTGAAAAAATGTGGTCAGCCAATCCCCAGTGCATTGTGGGGAGGCTGTTAAGGAGAGTGCAGATGTCAGCCCAATGTCAGGGGAGAATGAAGGCAAATTGAATGAAAAGTGCATTTCTGCATATTAGGTACCCCAGAGCATATGGTTCTGGGTGGGATTGGTAACCAGTACATCCCATAGCCATTGTCATATGGTCTAAGGAGATAAGAGATGTGAGGGTTATATTTACTATGATAACTTAATGATCAAGAGTAAAAGTCTCTACACCATGTGTTGTCTAATGTATAGCAACCTTTCAGTTTACAATATTGCAGCTATATAACAAAATAATTTTGTTTTGACAGCTATTCTTTGCCTAATATTGGTCTAAGGCTGGATCAACGCAATTTTGCAATACAGCATCCTTTAAATGTGTTGGGACCATCAAACAAAACAAATTTCAGGAACAAGACAGGTTTTACCGCATAAAGCATTGTTATAAAGTGATGGCGTACATAGCCTATTGACTACAAACCTATTTGCTGATGTTGAGAAATGGCCAGGAGTTGAGGTGCCACTTTTTGTTGCTGTGACCAAAATGTATTACAGCAAGGTAGACCCAAGGAGTTAATCTATTGGAAATTTTGTCACAAGCAGTGAATTGCTTACTTTCAGAGGCACCGCTAGATTGGACCAAAGCTATGAAGTCTCATGTGCAACGGAACTAGAACAGCTTAGAAGTTTCTTTCAATCAAGTATGGGTGAAGGTCAAAGTGTCATGTGGAAACTGCTTGAACAGTAAAATTCAACACATGGTAGGATACTAAGAAAGATCAACGCAGCCAAATGCCATGCAATATGCAGCCAGTAAATGTTGTCAGATTGCAGAAATCTAGAGTTTAAAAAGAAATCTACGTATGTTCTGCTCAAAATACTTATATAGACTGTATTTTGAGTTCTTATATAGACTGTATTTTGAGATCAGAAACAAAAGAAACAGAGAAGGACTGAAATGAAATGTACTTTACTGTATGGTGAGCAGCAGGAAGGGCAGTATGAGTCTAACACTGTGGTTGTATAACATTTGAAATTTCAAGAAGTTTTTACAAACAAAATAAGTTAGTGGATTTAATAATACAATAACATTTGAAGGAATAGGGAGGAGCAATTTCAGGAAAATAAAATTTTAAGAAAATTGAACACAATGTAAGTGGAGAATCTTCAACATTTTTACAAAACTCCCCTTTTAACATACAGTTTTGTTTCTAATCTGCTTTTACACCAAAAAATTTAAGATTTTTTTTACAGTGATACTGCAACTGAAAAGGGAGAAGATCCAGACATTATTGTTATTTTAAGCAAACAGTATACAGCATAATGTGGCTGTCTGTGATGACATATCAAGGCATCCAAACCATGAGCAGATATGGCAACAGTGCAGAATAAACCAACATAGACACATAATTTGATCCATTTACAATTAGTGGGCATATATTAAATATGCAAATCTATTTAAAAGAAAACAGTCATTGAAAAAATCTCATCAGGAGTATGCAGTAAAGAACAGGGTCTTATGAGGTAAGTACTGTCAGTGATACTGATATTGAACACAGCGTTTTGTTTGCATCACATTCCTTGTTAACTCATTTGTTATCCATTTATTTTGGGAGTTAACAAATATGTTAAAATAACACAGAGAAATTTTGTAGGCATGCAGGAATAGTTACCAATACATTGAAAGTCATTTTACACGCCTTAGCTAGAGATCAGAAGGATGTCTGGTTTGGCCCTGTGATTTAGTTGGAGTGCTGCAGTCATACTCAGTGATTCTATTCTTCAGGCTATGTGGGATGGGAGGGAGTTAGAACTGGGACAGGGGCAGAATGGATCAGGTCCCAGTTACATTTCAGAGTGAGCATGCTCAGATCTTGGGTGAGAACAAGGGCTGGGTTTGCACCCATCGTGAAAAACATGCCAGCACACACTACAGGGCTCACACATAACAGAGAGATGTTAGAGGTACTGAAGAACAGATGCAAGAATCCAAGATCATAAAGAAATAGGAGCTAGATTAGGCCCTACGGCCCCTCAACCATGCTCCAGCATTCAATAAGTTAACAACCGATCTACTATGTCAACTACAGTTTCCTCACACAATCCCCAAATCCATTGATTTCCTATTGCACAAAATCAGTCTTGAATAAACTCAAATATTTAGCATCCATAGAGCTGTGTAGCAAAGATTTCCAAATATTCACTGTTGTCTGTGTGAAAAGAAAGTCTCCTAATGTCAATTCTAAATGTTTGACCCATTATCCTGAGTCCATAACCCAGAGCTCCAGTTGTGACTGCCAGGAAAAAGCAGTGTCTCCACATCATATTAAACATAGCATTTGTTTTCCTAATTGCTTGCTGTAGCTCTGTTAAAACTATTTTCTATCCAAGGAACTACAAATTTCTTTGAATACTAACGTTTTACTCCTTAAAGATGTTCAGTTTTTCCACCTTTGCGGCCAAATCAGATAATTTCATACAAAGAGCAAAATGCTGTGGATATTGCAAGCATTTAAAAATGCTTTAAAAAATCCAGAGATCGATAAAGAATAAAAGTGAAGATCTGTGATGGTGAGGGATTAAATGGCAATTGATTTGGTTATGCTGCGCCAAAAGACATATTAATTAGACAAGTAAAGAAAGTGTTGAACTCAACATTGAGCCTGGAAAGCTGTAAAGTACTTGATCAAAAGTTGAGATGCTCAAGTTTCAATTGAGCTTCACTTGAACATTACAGAAGGCTGAGGAGGGAGGGCAGCACTGGAGCAAGGTGGGGAATTAAAACGACACGAAACCAGAGACGTTGGTTGGTCAGTGGGGTGGGGGTGTGGGGGAGGGGGTGTGTCACAGCTGCAGACGGAACTGGAGTGTTCACCCAGAGGTCATTTGGCCTTGCCAGTGTAGAAGAGACAGCATTGTGAACAGTGAGAGTAGATTGAATTGAAAGAGGTATGAATAAATCATTGTTTCTATTGGAAAGTGTATTTGGAAGGACTTGGAGTGGGTCCATAGGAGGATTGTAAGAATGATACTAGGAATGAAGGCTTGTCATATGAGGAGTTGTTAAAGCCTCTATGTCTGTACTTGATGGAATTTAGAAGGATGAGGAGAGATCTGATGACTGAAGGGACTGGACAGAGTGGATATGGAGAAGATGTTTCCTCTAGTAGGAGTGACTAGGATGTGAAGGCACAGTCCCAAAGTGAAGGAAAGACCTTTAGAACTGAGATGAGGAGGAATTTCTTCAGCCAGATCATGGTGGATCTGTGGAACTCATTGCCACAGAGGACTGTGGAGACCAAATCATTGAGTGTCTTTAACACAGAAATGGATGGGTTCTTGAATAGTAAGGGGAACAAAGGTTACCGGGAGAAGGCAGGAGAATGGGACAGCAGAGTCAATGAGCTGAATGGTCTAATTCTGGTCCTATATCTCATGGATTTATAGTCTTATCATCTTCGGACAATGAGAAGAGAGAAAGTAAAAAGATGTGTCTTGCATGTCTAGTGCTGGAAAGGGACCATGGGAAAGACGTAGAGTTTGGAGGGGACAGATAAGTGCATCAAGATGGTACACAGAAACAGACATTGAAAGGAGAAGGTAGGGGTAGATATGTTCATAGATCATAGAACACTGTTGTATCACATGCCAGATTACAGCACTTCTAGATCATAGAAACCCTACAATGTGGAAATAGGCCCTTCACCCCAACAAGTCCACACAGATCCTCAGAGCATCCCACCCAGACCCATCCCCCTATAACCCATCTAATGTACACATTCCTGAAGACTATGGGCAATTTAGCATGGCCAATGCATCTAGCCTGCACATCTTTGGACTGTGAGAGGAAACCACGCACGCAGACATGAGGAGAATATGCAAACTCCACACAGGCCAAGGGTGGTATTGAACCCATGACCCTGGTGCTGTGAGGCAGCCGTGCTAACCACTGAGCCCCATGCTTATCTACCATTGAATTAAGGGGCTGCTGAGGACCAGGAACGGTTTATCATGGTTCCCAGGTGGGAGGGGAGGAGTGATATCAGGTATGTGAAAAACTGAAGAAAAAGGTATGCAGGCCTTTTCAGCAACAGTTGGGGGTAATCCTCAGTAAAGGAAAAAGGAGAAACATTAGAAGTGCTGGTGTTGAGACTTGCATCATCAGAATGGATGTAACATGGTTGGAGAAACTTGGAGAAATGGAAAAGTATCCTTATGGGGCGGCTAGATGGGAGGAAATATTGTCAAGATGCTCCCAGGATGAGGCATTCCACTCCCACACATCCCAGATGTCCAAGTTCTTCAAGGACCGCAACTTTCCCCCTGCAGTGATCGAGGACGCCCTTGACCGCGTCTCCCGCATTTCCCGCAACACATCCCTCACACCCCGCCCCCGTCACAACCGTCCCCAGAGGATCCCCCTCGTTCTCACACACCACCCCACCAACCTCCGGATACAACGCATCATCCTCCAACACTTCCGCCATCTACAATCCGACCCCACCACCCAAGACATTTTTCCATCCCCACCCTTGTCTGCCTTCCAGAGAGATCACTCCCTTGTTCGCTCCACACTGCCCTCCAACCCCACCACACCCGGCACCTTCCCCTGCAACTGCAGGAAGTGCTACACTTGCCCCCACACCTCCTCCCTCATCCCCATCCCAGGCCCCAAGATGACTTTCCATATTGAGCAGAGGTTCACCTGCACATCTGCCAATGTGGTATATTGTATCCATTGTACCCGGTGTGGCTTCCTCTACATTGCGGAAACCAAGCTGAGGCTTGGGGACCGCTTTGCAGAACACCTCCGCTCGGTTCGCAATAAACAACTGCACCTCCCAGTCGCGAACCATTTTAACTTGCCCTCCTATTCCTCAGACGACATGCCCATCATGGGCCTCTTGCAGTGCCACAATGACGCCACCCGAAGGTTGCAGGAACAGCAACTCGTATCCCGCTTGGGAACCCTGCAGCCTAATGGTATCAATGTGGACTTCATCAGCTTCAAAATCTCCCCTTCCCCCACCGCATCCCACAACCAGCCCAGTTTGTCCCCTCCGCCCACTGCATCACACAACCAGCCCAGCTCATCCCCTCTCCCCACTGCGTCCCAAAACCAGCCCAGCCTGTCTCTGCCTCCCTAACCTGTTCTTCCTCTCACGCATCCCTTCCTCCCATCTCAAGCCGCACCTCCATCTCCTACCTACTAACCTCATCCCACCTCCTTGACCTGTCCGTCTTCCCTGGATTGACCTATCCCCTCCCTACCTCCCCACCTATACTCTCCTCGCCACCTATCTTCTTTTCTCTCCATCTTTGGTCCGCCTCCCCCTCTCTCCCTACTTATTCCAGAACCCTCTCCCCATCCCCCTCTCTGATGAAGGGTCTAGGCCCGAAACGTCAGCTTTTGTGCTCCTGAGATGCTGCTTGGCCTGCTGTGTTCATCCAGCTCCACACTTTGTTATCTTGGATTCTCCAGCATCTGCAGTTCCCATTATCTCAGAGACTTCATGATAATTGACAACTGGTCAATTAAAGTATCTAACTGCATAAAAAAAAGAGCAAATGCCAGAAATACGCGACATGTCAGGCAGCATCTGTGGAGTTTGAAACAGCGTTAAAGGTTGGTATCTAATGCTTTTTCAGATGTTAAGTCCTGAGTGATGTACTGCTGATGTCTACAGGCTGCCTGCCTGAGGGAACTTCCAGTAAATCAAGGGCCAACTAATTTGGTCACCACTTTATTTGACATTCAATAAGGGACAGTTAAGTGGGGTGTACAGGTTGGACATCCAAAATGCCTGAGACAGTGGGTGGAAAGCTACTTCTTTATTCATGTTATGTGGTGTTCATTAAATCATAGATTCCCCGCAGTGCAGAAAGAGGCCATTCAGCCCATCAGGTCTGCACTGATATCTGAAGAGCATCCCACCCAGACCTACCCAATCCCTGTAATGCCGACTGGGGTTTCTACCATGATTAACACACCTAGCCTGCACACCCCTGAATTGTGGGAAGAAACCCATGCAGACGTGGGAAGAATATGCAAACTCCACACTGACGGTTGTCCAAGACTGCAATCAAACCCAGGTCCCTGGTGCGGTGAGGCCACAGTGCTAACCACCGAGCAACTGTGCTGTCCTGAAAATTGCCTTGTTAATCTCCCCTGAGAGGAAGAAGGCAGCACAACATGGAGATGTGATTTTTATTTTGTGACTGACAGGCAACTGCTCCAGCCCTGCCTCCTCCAGCGCTTTCCTCTGAAGGTAAGGAAATCCATTTTGCAAGTCTTAGTCGGTGGATGGCTTGAGTATCAAAAGCTTAAAACCTCAAGAAAACATTCCACCCTGCTGTGAGGATGGCCTGACCTCCTACTCCAGTTTCACTCCATTATGACTAGGCGAGCTGGAGACCAAGCAGAGGTGCCGACCGAGCCAGGCAAAATCTCAACCCCATCAATAAACACCTGCTAAATAGATCAGTTATTCCCTCAGCTCTCTGCCTGCTGTAGCTGTGTATGTTACCGATGCTGTTTTAACATGCATCCAGCAAGATTACTCTGAGGCCTGAACATCAGTGAGACAACCCAGCACAGCATGACTTCTGAAATTTGTTTCCAAGCATCCCCGGCAACCTTTCAGGCCAATGGCTTCTCTTCAGAACTGGAACATATTCAAGAACTAACAGGCTGCACAAAAGTGCAGAGGCAGAAAAAGTACAGAAGGGGACATGGAGAAGAAATATAGGTGTGCGTGGTAGGATACGATAGAAATTAATTTACAAAAGAGATGACACTGTAAGGCAACAAAAGGGTAATGTGGCAATAAAGCAACTAAAGGTAGGTCTATATCAGCAGGAAATGGCTGAAAGAAAGTCATTCCCAGCATCTGCTGTCTGGAAGAATGGGAATGACGGTTGTGATTTACAATCACTGAGCTCTCTTTTGAACTCAGGCAGCAGTAAAATGCAGGCTCAGCTCCAGTACTTGTTTGAAAACTGTTACATCTCGAACTGTTTCCAATTCTGAACAGGAGACATCAACCTGAAGCATTAACTCTATTTCTCTCTCTACAGGCACAGAGCATCTCCAGTATTTCCCGTTTTTGTTTCAGATTTCTGAAATGGAATTTTGCAATCTTAGGTCGACGAAGAAATTCAACACAGTTCAGCCAATCTGCAGAGGTAGTCTGCCCCTCTTCACAATGTTGGAGAAACGAGCAGGTGTTAGGAATGCCAGATAAATAGAGAATACATCTCTATATTGTAGACATGATATACATCCCAGATAAAAACCAACAATGTTTCAAATCTTTCAGCCAGGCAATAAACATCTTCTGACATATTGTTATAGTGGTTTAGTTGTATTTGTGGCCTAGCATTCTAGGTCCATCACAGTTAAAAACCTAGGAAAGTAGGCATCACATTACATGCAACATATGGCCTAGTATCTTTGGCCACACACTACATACAAATGGCATCACAGGCCCAAAATTACACACAGCTAACTTTTTCACTGATGATAATGCAGTTGTCCATAGAAGACTCCGTTGATCCTAGAGCTGCATGTAGTTTTTCTTCAGGGACTCTCAGTTCTTTACTCACTGTTTTATTTCCATTGTTCATGGTGGTCATTTCCAAATTTCTGTCATATATTGCAGATGTGGAAGCAATGATTGTGAAGTGATTTCTCGTTCTTCTAATACTGTATTGGCAACGAATATAGTGGGAAAAAGCTCGGCGGTAGGTTCCGTTAAAGAGCGTGTAAACTAGGGGATTGACACCAGATGAGGTATAACCAATCCAGACAAACACGTTGAGTAGCTCTCCAATGATGGCTTTATTGCAAGAATCTTTGCAGATAACGGACATGACATTGGTGATGAAGAATGGGCACCACATGACAACAAACAAAAAGAAGACAATTCCAAGAACTTTGGAAGCCCTCTGTTCATTATTGATCGAATGCATGGTTCCTTTCCGGAAGAGCCGAGATTCCTTATTTAACGGTGGCTTTGGACTTACATTTGGTGTCTCTGATCTTTGTATCACCGTAGCATTTTCCCCTAAGTTGTCCTTTTTAAATACATGCAAGCTTGTTCGCTTTTGCTTTTGGTCTCCTAAAAATACACAGATCTGTTTCTGCAGTACCTGGATAGTCAGGCAATACGTGAAGACCATTATAATCAGTGGAATAAAGAATGCAACAAATGAGCCCACAAGGACAAAGCTTTCATCATTAATAACACAGCTCTTGTCAATGAAAACTCTGGATTCATCTTGAATGCCGATGACAGGGATTGGCATTGAAATGCCTGCAAGAAACAGTTTCAGAGAGATTAAGAAATTCTAAGACACTTCAAACAAACACAATTAATTATACCAGCAACAATAGGAGAAAAGTCATGCATTATTGTGACAACAATCGCTGAAGTGTATCAGCACAAGGGGAAGTCACTTAGCCCAATGTGTCTGCATGGCTCTTCAAATGGACATCATTGCCTTCTGTTTTTCTTAATATCGCTTGTACGTTATTTCTAACAAAATAATCATTTAACAAGAAGTTGTTGCTCAGCTTGTTTTGTTTGTTTCACCACTCATGTTCAACATCACAATCTAATCCAACTGATTTGCAACTGGTTTCCTCCTTAAAATCACATCGCTGCAGAAATTGCTATTTTGAATCCATTTATATTCCATGCAAACCACTAGCTCTGTAGACACCAGGCTTTCCCCTACTCATTGAGCTTTAACTGGCTAATCTTAACGGTGTTGGACTCTTCCATTTGAGTAAAGTGCTAGAATAACAATTGCTTGTTGCTAATGGCAAACTGTTATGTAAATATTTTTAAAGTTATAATTATTTCCTAAATGGAAAATCTGTGGCAAGCTCCCTATGTTTCCAAATGTATTTCCACACTAAAGGAATAAATCCTAGTCTTCTGAGTTTTTGATTGATAAACTAAAGAAAGAAAATGCTTTATATGTTGTTGAAAACAAGTTAAGAATGTGGGCAAGTGCATAGCAGACATTGTATAACGTGGATAAATGTGAGGTCATCCATTTTGGTAGCAAACATAGGAAGGTAGATTATTATGTCAGTCATGATGGATTGGCAAAGGGGGAGGTGCAACGAGATCTGGGTATCCTTGTACACCAGTTGTTGAAAGTGAGCATGTGCAGCGGGTGGTAAAGAAGGCAAATGACATGTTGGGCTTCATAGTGAGAGGATTCGAGTACAAGAGCAGGGACCTCTTGCTGAAGTTGTACAGGGTCTTGCTGGACTACATCTGAAGTATTGTGTGCAGTTCTAGTCTCTTTGTCTGAGCAAGAATGAGGGTGTATCTCATAGAAACCTATAAAATTCCAACAGAGCTAGACAGGACAAATACAGGAAGGATGTTCCTGATGTCCGGGGTGTCCAGAAGAGGTCACACTTTAAAGATAGGCCATAGAGAACTGAGATGAAGAGAGATCTCTTCACTCACAGGATGATAAGCCTGTGGAATTCTCTACCACAAAAGTGGTTAAAGTCAAAGTTTTAAATGTTTTTGAGGAGTTACATACAGTTCTCAGGACTGAAGGGATCAAAGGATATGTGGAGAAAGTGGGAATAGGGTACTGAGGTGAATAATCAGCTGTGATCATACTGAACAGTGAACTCAGCTTAAAGGGCTGAATGGCCTATGCCCACTCCTATTTTCTGTGTATCTATGAAGTTGCTTCACAAAGGAACATCTTCAATAATTGGCCTCATGTATATAGTGAAAACAAAAATATTGGAAAAGGAAGCATTTAGGATTGCACACTCCTAGAGTTCTGTTAAATGGAGTGCAAAGGGGTGGATTGTTGTCACCAAAAAAATGACTCAGTCACACATCTTATTCAAGATGATATCGGCTCAAAGCAGATGCAATACTTACAAATTGAAATGGTCCAGACAGCAGCTAGTTTTATAATAGCTTTGGTTCGCGAGTTGAAGCGACTGTGCTCAATAGGATTCCGTATTCCAACGTAACGGTCCAGTGATATTGCGCACAGATGCATGATGGATGCAGTAGAAAAGAGAACATCCAAGTAAATCCAGATGGGGCACAACTGTTCTGGGAAAGGCCAGATGTTGTCTGAAACAAATTATACAGGTTAGAAATTGAATTTTATAAATATTTATACACATCAATAATCCCTTGACTTTCTCTCCTGAGCCCCTAGCCTCCCATAAATAACGTTGTGGTTGAGGGCGCAGTTCTTCCCAGCAAAGTAGTATAGGGTTATGATTGTCTTATTATAATTGTCCCCAACAATCTATCACTGGAATCTTGTCAGTGTCCTCCTAAGATTGCAGTGGTGCATTGTGCTGAAATCCACAATTCTATTTTCAACGTGTGTGTTATGTTTACTAGAGCTTGTGTTATGACAGCAATTGTTAGAAAACACAAAGGTTAAGCACACAATTCAAGGACATAACAACTTAGACTGCACTGGTTTTACTGTGGATGCACTTATATCAGAAATCACAACAGAAAAAAGCTATATAATAAAATGTGAGGCTGGATGAACACAGCAGGCCCAGCAGCATCCCAGGAGCACAAAAGCTGACGTTTCGGGCCTAGACCCTTAAGGGACAACATCTAGGCCCGAAACGTCAGCTTTTGTGCTCCTGGGATGCTGCTGGGCCTGCTGTGTTCATCCAGCCTCACATTTTATTATCTTGGATTCTCCAGCATCTGCAGTTCCCATTATCACAGAAAAAAGCTATATATTCTGTTCAAGCCTTTGTTTATAAAGGGTGGCATTAATGGCTGCTTCTTTACGATACTGCTCATAACTTGACTCAAAACTTGCTGAAGTACATCATCTGATTTGTGCCTAATAAATTAAACAATTCCCTGCATCCTTTAGTTCTTAAATATTTGGCTCTCTGAATTACTGGAAAGATGAGCATTGTGACGGCAACAGGAAACTTGGTCAAGAACATGCCGCTCCCTTTTAGAATTATGTTCATAAGAAAAACTAGAATCAGTCTACTGATTCCCTCGAGCCTACTCCTTCATTTATTGAATTCATGGCAGATCTGATTGTGGTCTCTCATCCACTTGCCTGTTGAACTTGTACATCAGAAACCTATTGAGGTCAGTCTTGAAAATATTCAATATCTCCCCCTGTTCTCTGGAGATGAATTCCAAAAATTAGTAGCCTGATAATAGAAGTAAATCCTCCTCATCTCTCATTAAGGATGTTCTTCATTTATAAGCTGTGCCTCCTAGTTGTAGCTTCTCCAGCAAAGGAAATTCAACATCCAACCTGTCAAGCCCCATCATAACTTCACATGTTTAAATAAAATCACCTCTTTCTTCTAAACTCCAATGAGTATAGACCCAATGTGATCAATGATTTTTCTTAAGACATGAAATAAACAAAGGAAGGCAATGAGGATCTGGGTAATAGTGGGTGGATTCAATGTTAAGTCACTTTAGAAATCAAAGTAGACAGAAAGAAATATAACATAGGGCTATAATTCAGAGGAAGCAGCTACATTGGTGAACCAGTGGCCACAAGTAACCTAAGACCATGCAGATTGGAGCTGGACTGTTATAAGGGGTCATGAAGAGGAGGATGAAGGATACAGGAAGTGAAATCTGGGAACAGAAAAGGGGGGGAAACAGAGAAGTGGGTGAGAAAGGGAGTGGAGATGAAGCAAGGGAGTAGGTGAATATGAAAGCAAGAGGCAAGTGAAGTAACATCAATGAAATTGTGACTGGGGTGACAACCTAAACATAGGAAGCTCCTATCCTCAAAGTTTAGCTGACAAAGACTATCTGGCAGGGAAAGACTCAAAATGATTGTGTAAAATGCTGCAGAAATCATGGGAGCAGCAGAAAAGTATTTTCAAGAGTAGTGTTGCCGCATATCCTATTCATCGTAAGAACCAAAAGAACTGTGGATGCTGTAAATCAGGAACAAAAACAAAGTTGCTGGAAAAGCTCAGCAGGTCTGGCAGCATCTGTGGAGGAGAAAAAAGTGTTAACGTTTGAGATTCAGTGACCCTTCCTCAGAACCGTTCTGAGGAAGGGTCACCGGGCCTGAAATGTTAAGTCTTTTTTCTCCTCCACAGTTTCTGCCAGACATTGTATTCATCATGTTTGTTCTATCAAAAATCTCTCTTGATGATTAATTTGAGCTTTTCATTTTAGTATAGCCAACATCCAAAATTTATCATAGTATAAATTACAGGCGCCACTGTGTATGCGAGCTGCAGTACTATTTGCTGGAGATAAATTCAGTTCAACTTTGAGAACAATCCATGTAGGTTCTTGAAGTAGCCAGCACAGAAGCAAGGGTTTTGTTGATTTACTGTCATGATGATCTGCCACTAAGAAATGGAACCAATTAGGAACTGCTCAATTTCAGGACAAAGAATTTGCAGGGTGTTGATAAAACTGTGCTACTTGATATGTGAATGCACTTCCAATGGAGTCAGCAGAATAATTCAAATAAAAACGGTTATACTTGCCTCTTGGTATTTGCTTGAATTTATTCTGTGTGAAGTATTGTGTTCTATTTAAAGCCAAAGGTAAAGACACAGTTTATTGAAACTGTGCCTTATTTCCCCCTGTTGCTTCCCAGTGGACTATTCAACAATGGGGAGATTATTTTTCAACTTGGAGTCTGCTATCAAAAAGAATTCTTATTTTTCAAGCCACCAATATTTGTATTACCAGAAATGATAATCTTTCGTCGAAAAACCCTCCCTGGGTACAATTATAATGTGGGGAAAAGCTAAGACTAGCGTATCTTTTGGAACCTTCTGATGTTTCATATAAAATGTTATTAACTAGACTTTGAAGTAATTGCAACCATCAACCCTAAGTAACAGATGATCTTACTCAGAGAGAACTACGCAAAATTCTCAGCCATTTATATCAGTTAGAAAAGCAGAAAATGAGTAGCACAGTGGCTCAGTTGTTAGCACTGCTGCTTCACAGCACCTGGGACCCAGGTTCAATTCTGCCCTCAGCTGACTGTCTGGGTGGAGCTTGCATGTTCTCCCTCTGTAGGTTCCCTCTGGCTTCCTCCTACAGTCCAAAGATGTGCAGGCTAGGTGGATTGCTGTGCTAAATTGCCTGTAGTACTCAGGGATGCCTAGCTTAGGGGGATGGGTCTGGGTGGGATGTTCCAAGTGTTGGTGTAGACTTGTTGGGCCAAAGGGCCTGTTTCCACGCTATAGGGATTCTATAATCTATGAAAGTTAGTTACCTGTACATTAAGTACAATCATGCTTATTATGGAAATTAAGAGACGCAAAATGTCCAGTAATGCTTGATTTATAGTTGACCTTTCACACAAATCTTGGGTAACCAGGTCCGGATGGGAATCTTCTGGGGGACTTTTGTCGCATGGCCTCCAACCATCCCCTCCCCCATGCTGCTGGTATTGGTCACCTGACAAGTTCTCATCACGTTGCACAGTCTTTCACTGCCAGTTGGAAAATGAATAGTCTCCACAGCTTCGATTCTTTTTAATGGCCTTTTGATTTTCTTCCTGGCTTTCCTAGATTCCAGGAGATTAATTTCAATCAATGGAAGCTTCAGGCCAATCCTGAAGATTTGGTAACTTTAAGCTGTCTGGTTAGCATTTTACAAAAGGCAATGGCCTATAATATACCAACATGTTCAGTGTCTGAATATGAATGTGAAATAGTGTGGTAACTAATATGCTGTTTCT
The DNA here is from genome assembly GCF_030684315.1 of Stegostoma tigrinum. NCBI lineage: Eukaryota > Metazoa > Chordata > Chondrichthyes > Orectolobiformes > Stegostomatidae > Stegostoma > Stegostoma tigrinum. The sequence continues at coordinate 62,014,800 of NC_081368.1, forward strand.
CTATCCAGGTTCACAAGGGGGCAGGAGATGTGTGCCAACTTGTTGTGATTCCAGCCTAATGTAACAAATGTCATTTTGCTATTTAACCATTTGATGCGCCACTCACACATTTTGAAATTAAAGGTCCAATCCAACTAAAGATCCAGGCCTCCTCCTGAGCTTGCCAGCATCTCTGATGACTGTCTTCAGTCAATTCAATTCATTCCTTGTGAAATCACAAAATGACTGGAGGCACGAGATATGGCAAAGGCTATGGATCTTGACAACATTCCTATGACAATATTGAAGAGTTGCGCTGTTCCACCCTAGCTATAGGGTCTCTGCACGGCAATACAGAAAATTGCCCATGCACAGGGTGTCCTGTTCACAAAAAACAGGACAAATTCCAACCTGGACAATTATCCCTCTATGTATCTACTCTTGATCATCAGCAAGTGATGGAATGTGTCATACACAGTGCCAACAAGAGGCGTATACACGATAATAATCGACTCACTGGTGTTCTGTTTGAATTTGCCAGCATAACATAGCCTGATTTCATTACAGCCTTGGTTTGAACATGGAAAGAAGAACCAACTTTCCAAAGCGAGGCAAGAGTGACAGCTTTGACATAGCGTCAAAGAATCTGAGCAAAAGTGGATTCAGTGGGAAATAGGGGCATAATCACACTGGAAAAGTCATATTTGGTATGAAGAATGACGGTTATGGATGTTAGTAATCTCAGTCCCATGATATCACGGCAAGTGTTTTGCAAGGTAAGGTCTGAAATCCAAACATCTTCAATTGTTTCATCAGTGATCCTCCTCCCACTATAAGATCAGAAATGGGGATGTTCACTGATGATTGCACAACATTCAGCACCATTCGTGACTCCTCAGATGCTGAAACAGCCTGTGTCTAAATATATCAAGATGTAGACAACATCTAGGCTTGGGCTGACAAGTATGAAGTAAGAAGTACCCACAGGACATCCAATCCCAGTAATGACTATTTCCAGGAAGAGAGAATCTAACCACGACTCATCCCCACCCTGATATTCAATGTTATTATCACTGATGAATTTCCCCATTATTAAGATCATGGGGTTATGGGCGAGGTTAATATTGATCCGAAACTGATCTGGACCAGACGTATAAATATAATGGTCGTAAAATCAGGTCAGAGGCTGACAATTTTGCAATGAGTAACTCACCTCTTAACTCTTCAAAGCATATCCCATGATTTCAAGGCCCAAATCAGGAGTGTAAGGGCATATGCTCCTCTTGCCTGGCCAGGTGCAGCTCCAACAGCCCTCAGGATGCTTGAGACCAGCCACGACAAAGCAGCTCACTTGACTGGCACCCCATCCACTACCTTCAATATTCGTTCCTCTACCACTGGGTTACAATAGCAACAGTCTGTATCATCTACAAGCTGCACTGCAGCACATCATCAAGGTTTCAGTGGCAGCCCCGTCTCTCTTGGTCTCGAGGTGAAGCCCAGCATGGACTCCCAGCCTCGAGGTGAAACCCAGCTCGGACTCCCAGCCTCACGGTGAGGCCTAGTGCGGACCTAAGTTGAAGCCTACCTTCATCTGCTTCATCTGCTTTTATTTCTTTTTTCTCACTTTCTCTGCTTTAGAATGACCTGTTATGCCGAACTTTTAACTTTTTTTTTCTTTTTTCTAATTTAGACCTACAGTTTTGTACATGGGCACCTTTGTACCTAAGGATGGTGCCAGAATTGGTGACTTTGTACATTTTTCACAGAACTGATATGTTGCTGTGTTTGAGTACATGTGGCAATAAAACCTAATTCTAATTCTAAATCTATTTCTAATTCTAATTCAAATATCTACCATTTATCATCTCTTGAGTAAAAGAGTCAAAATGTCACATTGTAGCTTTCTAAGGCTTTTTTAAGGCCACAATCAGAATACTGCATTCAGTTCTGGTTGCCACATTTCAGGAAGGATGTGAGAGCTTTGGACAGGGTGCAGACGGGATTTACCAGGATGCTGCCTGGATTAGAGGGTGTGAGCTACAAGGGGAGGCTAGGAAAACTCAGGTTGTTTTCTCTGGAACAGCAGAGGCTGAGGGGAGACTTGATAGAAGTCTATAAAATTATGAGATGCATAGGTAGGATTAATGGTCAGAATGCTTTTTTCTCAGAATTGAAATAGCTAATACCAGGGGCCACGGATTTAAGGTGAGAGGGGAAATGTTCAAAGGAGATGTGAGGTGCAAGTCTTTTACACAGAGAGTGGTAGGAGTCTGAAACATGCTGCCAGGGGTGTGGCAGAGGCAGATATGACAGGGGTGTTTAGATAAGCACATGAATAAGCAAGGAATGGAGGGATATGGACCAATGGCGGGCAGAAGGAATACTTTAATTTGGCATCATGTTTGGCACAGTATTGTGGGCTGAAAAGCCCATTCCAGTACTCTGCTGTTCTATGTTCTATGTGCTATCTAGAAGGACAAAGACAGTAGGTGCATAGAAACACCACCAGCTGCAAGTTCCCCTCCAAGCAACATACTATTCTGTCTTGGGACATCTCCCACTAACACCGTGTCTTCACTGTACTGCATTGATGCCCTGGCACTTTCTTCACAACAAAACAATGGTGTACTGTACCATTTGGACTATAGAGGTTCAGAATGCTGACTTGCCCTGACCTCTTCAAGGGCAATCATGGATGGGCAATAGATATTGGCCTAGCCAGGGATAATTTAAAAGATAAATAAAAGAAAATCCCTAAACTATATCAATTAACTATGGGAAAGGAGGCTACCTATTGGAATATTTGGTACAAAAACAAGACATCAAAATAAGAAAAGAACTTAGATAAATGACAAGGGAAGTGATACCCTTTCCAGACTACTGAAGGGCATCAATGAGAACAATGCCGCAAATGCTGATTGAGTAACAGTCCTTGTCATTTTATAAGGGGACTTTGTCAGTTTATTAACTTCACTCTTTTATATTTGATCTGTAACTGTGATTCAGCTAATTGATCGTATCGACAGATGTAGTGGAAGTCACACAAGCTTTACTTTTCAGACTTTAAATAGAGAGGCAGCAGCTTGGCTGAAAGGATGCCCCCAGGATATGAAGATGATGGATGAAGTCATCCCCTCCCAGACATGGTAACTATCAATCTGTAAAATTTGTTTGAAGAAGATCATTGCTATACAACAATCATGTTTTAAAAACATTATAATAAGGATTATGCCCTAGAATCTTGTAATTTATAAAACCCACTCACCAATAAGGGTTCTATTATCATGGAATATAGGTATTAAAATATACCTTAATCTCAATAGAAACAAAGATATTTGAAGTGTTTCATTGAACAAAATTAGAAGTAAACATTAAAGTACAATATGACAATTTATGTTTGATTGTGAGTTGCTGATTTTTTTAGTCTAAAAGGTGCTCTGGCCAATTTAGTCAGAAAAACATTTTAATGGTAATTATTCATTGTTAAATTTTACTCATTTTCTACAAAATGCTGTGTGCCATTCAGAATCCAGCATATCTTCTGTTCAGAAAACAAACTAAAAAAGATGTCATTTTAACTGTGGTGTGAATTATATTCCCTTAATTTTCAAAGTAATGAATAAGACTTTCCCTGCTCTATTCCCAGATGCAGTATGTTAATTGCTATTTGTCTATGCTGTTAAAGATAATACAAGTGATGGGCATTGTTTAATGAAGACCTCTGACCTCAGCTAAAACAAGTCAGAGGAGACCTTCCCTCATAGCAGTTGTGAACCTGTTTATGTTTTGGTTTTGAATCCCACACCAGAAACTTGTTGACTATAGGAGATGCGTTTGCAAATTGACCAAACAGGCTTATGAATATCTTGGAGATCCTTTCAAATCATTTATAGCAGATAGTGAGAGCAGATGAGTCTCCTATGAGCCTGTCTCCTGAAGGCAATGGCAAACCAAAGTATTACTTCACTCATTAGCATCCAATCCAATGGAAATCCACTCACCCAACAAAAAGTTGGGAGGAAAGGTAGGTGGAAGAACAGGGCATGATCTCGTTGAAACATATAAGGATTTGAAAAAGCCTGATACAATAGATGCTGAATAGTTATTTCCCCTGGATGGGAAATTCAGAACAGGGCATACATAGAGAGAAGATTAAGAGGTGATTATTTAAATAATAGTTTGCTGGGTTGCTGTGTTAATATTTAGGCTGCAGAAATCTGTAAGGCTGCATCCTGTGACTGAGTAAAGTGATGAAAATGAAAAAGATCTGTGTCTTGTTTCGTATTTCACCATCTGGCTTGGATGCTGACACAATGTTCTTCACTCCAATGAGCTGGCTTGAAACTGGATTGTTCATTATAGCTAAAAGCCACTGTTGTCCTCCTAGGCTATAACTACTGCAAAAACTGAACACGTTTTGGCAAGTGTATTAATTGGCTGACGCTTAAGAATACAGGTACAAATCAGAGAATGATAGATCCATAGAAATTTACAATGCAGAAGGAAAACCTAACACTTTGGAAAAGCTTAGTCCCACATTCCCACTTTTTGAAACATCTCCCACTAACTTTTCAGACAAAGTGTTACAGATTCCAATACGTTTTGATTGGAAAAACAATAATTATGTTGACCTCTGCTCGCAGTCTTTGGCCAATGGCTTTACATCTACATTCTCACGTGAACAATAATAATAAGAGAATAAGGCAGCTGAATAGCTGGAATGATGGTTCAGGAAAAAGGGCTTCTCATTCCTTGGACTCTGGCACTATTGTTGGGGGAGATAGTACTGCTGCAAACAGAAGGGCTGCACCTGAACAGAGCTGAAATGGATTTCCTTGAAGGGAATTTTGCTAGTGATGTTGGGGAGGCTTTAAACAAATCCTGCAGAGGTGTGGGAATCAGGAGAGAATAGCATAGAGTAATATCAGGGTGCACAAAGTACTCAGAGATAGCAAGAGCTGCAGATGCTGGAGTCAGAGTCTAGTATGTAGCTGGAGGAACACAGCAGGTCAGGTACATCATGGGTGCAGGAAAGTCAAAATTTCGGTTCGGGACTCTCCATCAGGACTGTCCTGCTGCGTTCTTCCAGCTCCACACTGTGTTGCCCAAAATACTGAGAGACAGAGCTAACACTTCAATAAAGAATCAAAAGTTAATAGGTGGAATCAGAGTACGGGAGAAATTATAACATTTTAAATCAGGGTTACACTGAATGAAGTGACTGCATGTATTCAGTAAACAGGAAATGTGAGTTACAGTGCAGCTTGCCATGTGAAATTATGATATGGTGGTAATACAGAGACCTGATTCAAGGACAAGCTGGACTGAATACTAAGTATTCCTGGTTACAAGATGCTTAAGAAAGATAGGAAAGAAGAAAAAGCAGTAGCCTTGTTTAGGAGAGTTTTGCTGTTCTGGAGGGTAAAAAATCTCAAAGGTTTCAAAGAACAGAACCAACTTGACCAGAGCTAATGAATAAGAATGGTACAATTATATTGCTTGGTGCAACCTCTTGACACCAACTACTGGGAAGGATGTAGAGGAAAAAATTTGCAAGGAAATTACAGGAAAGTGTATTCATTATAGAGTAATTATAACAGATAATATGGGTTATCCAAATATGGACAGGGCAAATGTGGTGTTAAGCACAAAGAGGGGCAAGTATTCTTAGATTGCGGTCAGGAGAATTTTCTACAATCGTATTCATCAGGTCCAACAAGACAGGAGTTACCATTAGAGATACTAAGAGTTGCCGAAGCTGGAGTCAGAGATAACACAGTGTGGAGCTGGAGGAACAGGCAGCATCGGAGGAACAGGAAAGTTGATGTTTCAGGTTGGGACCCTTCTTCAAAATAGAGTCACCAATAGACCTGGTTTACTAGAATGAGGTGGACAAAGTAGATCAAGTGATAGTAGGGGAGCATTTAAGGGATAGTGATCATTGTGTTATCACGTATAAGAAAACAATTGAAAAGGATAATGGAAAATCCAAAGTAACTGGGCAACAGCCAAATTCAGTGGAGCAAGAATGAAGCTAGGTTGCATAGAAATGAGCCAAAAATTGACAGGAAAACTGTGGCTAACCAGTCACTTCAACGAAGAAATTGTTCAGTTTTAGTCAAGGTGTTTTACTTCCAAAGGAAAAGGTAGGACAAACAAATCTATAGGTTCTTGGATGAAAAAAGGGGATAGAAATAAATATATGGAGGAAATGTGTGATTATGAAGGTGTCAAGCTGAACTTAAAATCTTGAGAACGGAGTTGGAAAAGCAATTAAAATAGCCTAAAATACATTATGAGCAAAGATTAACAGTGAATATAAAGGACATCCCAAAGTCTTCCGTCCGTGCATAAACAAAATAAGGTGGTAAAAAGATGTTTGGGGTACTTAGTGATCAAAAAGAGAAAATCATGTCTGACTTAGTGGAGTCTATTTTTTGAAGAGATAACACATAGAGTTGATAAGATTAATGCCATTGATTTGGCGCGCTTGGACATACACAATGCAAGAAAAAAACTATAGCTCATGGAAAATAAGGGGTAGTAACAACACAAATACAAAATTGACAAAGTGATAGGAAATGGAATAATGGTTAATGGATATTTTTTCATGTTCTAGGAAAGTTTGTAGCAGAGGCCACAGGAAGTAACATTGGAGCCTTTGCTTTGCCTGATATGTATATCAATGAGCCAAATTGTGGAGGGCAAGGGACAATTTCAAAGCTGTGTAAGAAGCTTTGTAACCTGTGAAGAGAGCAGTGCAGAAATTCCAAATGTTATTACGATGAATACGATTGTAGAAAATTCTCCTGACCGCAATCTAAGAATACTTGCCCCTCTTTGTGCTTAACACCACATTTGCCCTGTCCATATTTGGATAACTCATATTATCTGTTGGTGGACATGGCATATAGATACGAGATAAAGTCCAATGTGTAGAAACATAAGGTGATATATTTTGTCAAAAATAACATGGAAAGAGAGTTCAAAACAAAGGCTACTATTCTGAAGTGAGTGCACGAGCAGAGAGACGCGGCTATATACATGTAAAAGTAATTAAAGTTGACAGGTCAGGGATATAGTCAATAAACAGTCAATATTCTTTGCTTTATTAATAGCAGTTTAGAGTACAAGAACGGGAAGACTATGTTGAACCTCTTTAAAACATTAGCTGGGCTTCAGCGGGAATATTGTGTAAAGTGACCACACTTGAGGAAGGATACAAATGCACTGGAGACAGTGCAGCAGACATTTACCAGAATGGTGCAGGGATGAGAAACCTCAATTATGATGATAAATTGGACATGTTGAGACTGTTTTCCTTGGACAGGAGTTGGCTAAGGCAGGTTTGATTAAGGTTTTCAAAACTGAGAGTTCTGGACAGACAAGCTAGAGAAAATATGGTTCCTGCTCATCAATGGGTCAGAAATAAGGGGGAATACATTTGAAATGATCTACAAAGGAATTAAAAGTGATGCAAGAGAAAATGTTTTCACACGGAGTCTGGAATGAACTCCCTGGAAATGTGGTGGAGGTAGGTTCAATCAATGCTTTCAAAAGGACATAGGATACTTACTCAATTTGAGGTAATGACTTGGGTTATGTGGAAGTAGCAGGAGAATGACACTCATTCAGGGAAATAGTTCCAACATGATGGATCAAATGGCCCCCTTCTGTAACAGAAAAATTCTATGATTCTGTGAACCAACATCTTTAATCTTTTCTGTTCCTTGGAGAATGGACCTAATTATTTGAACTCTTCCTCATAATCAAAGCCATTGATTCCTGATAGCATCCTTGTAATTTTCCTCAGAAATCTTGCTCAGGCTTTCTCTAACTTTCCTGAAGTATGGTAACCCATGTCGATTGGTATGATGGCCCAGTAGTTAGCATTGCTTCCTCACAGCGCCTCGCAGCGTATGCTTGGGTTTCCTCCAGGTGTTCGGGTTTCCTCCCACAGTCCAAAGTTGTGCAGATTGAGTGGACTGGCCATGCTAAAATTGTCCAAAGTGTCCAGGGATGTGCAGGCTAGGGGGGTTAGCCATGGGAAATGCAGATTAAATTTAGGTGGGTAGGTCTGGGTGGAATGTCCTCCCTTTGGAGAGTCAGCGTGAACTTGGATAGCGTGCTTCCCTACTGTAGGGATTCTATGACCATATTATTCCTGATTTAAAACATCTTAGCCTGATCCCTTTAGCTTTTATAATCTATTTGTCACATAAAGTAACCTATATATGTTGTTTAGCCATATTATCAATTTGTACAGCAACCTTTAACGATTTGACTTTATGGACACTTCTGTTGAGCAACACTTTTCAAAATTGTGCTATTTATATTATGCTGTCCTTCCAATTTAGTCCTTAAAATAGACCACTTCATGTGCTTTCATTGAACTCCATCTGCTCTGCTTCTACTTGACTATCATCTCTATGTCAACCTGAATTCAATACCCATCCTTATCTTTACTTACTAATTTGCTGAGTTTCATACCATCTGCAAACTTTATAGCACTGCTTCCTACCACCTGACTATAACAAAATTTTGGTTGTTTATAACAAATTAAAAAGTTTATGGGTCCAAAGCTGGCCCTTGGATGAAGTAATTGGAAACTTCCTCCCTGCCGCTAAAATATCCATCCCTCATCATCACACTTTGTGTCCTGTCACTTGTTGTCTTCATACCACTGCTTTTCCTTTACTTCAATCAACCTCAATTTTCTTGATAAACCTTCTAAGCAGTACTTCGTTGAATGCCTGTTAATATTAATTATACTCGAGAAGATTCAGATCAATAGTGAAGCCAACAGAAAAGCGCTGATGAGTATGTACAATGAAATGCTTGCTGTATTCGGAAGTTGGTTAGAAAGACTGTCATCCATTTCAAGGTGCACAGAGGAGTCCAGCTCCCAATTGGGTACAGGGCTTTGTGAAGAGCTCAGAGCTCATCCTCGCCAATACGGAGTTAGTGCTTGACTCTATCAGCACATGCATAAGCTCCGACCAGAATATCGTCTGATGGGCAATATCTTAGCTTCCAGTGCACAACAAACATCAGCAACTCTGAGCACAGGCCCATGTGGAAGTCAGCTGATTACTATCCACACTCAGAATGCTGACACCCCAGATGTGGATATCAGTGTTTAAAGGTATTGCAGCACATCATGACAGTCCAGTAATGCATTCTCCAACAAATTACTAGGACTGCTGATATACCATTATATGGAAATTGAGTGACCACATGTAGCACAGACCTGCTGTCTTCTTCCAGCAAGACAGCCTTCACCCTCTCATCACTGCCACTCAGTCAGCAGATAGTCAGCCCTGTCACCTATGCTGACCTTCTAATTGCCAGGCTACTCGAGGTCTCCACTGAAAGATAGCCATGCTGCAGGCAGACATGGCACTCTATAGGAGCACTCAGCATGACCAAGGAACATGGAAGCAGTCCACAAATGTGGAAGGGTAATCAGTTGATTTGTACGCTAAATGGCCTCAGTTTATTTATGCATTTGGTTTGGAACATGGTATCTTTTGTCTTTCCCTCGCAGCCAAGTGATGCTCAGCAACAGAGGCAGAATGAGGTATGATACTCTGAGTGCCGGGGTTGTATGGCCATAGAACCAAAGTGCAAGATTACAGGGAGGAAACAGGAGATTGGCCTTAAGTTAAAATGCTCAGAAAGCTGTCCAAGTGCCATCCTTCTTAAACTAGTTGATCCACAGGCAGCCGAACAGGGATGGGATATGTCGGTTGCTTCCTCTATTCCTCTTCCTCGTCCTTGTCATCCTACTCTACTGCCTGTCCTCATCCATATAGCCAGCGGCGAGGCTATGTAGTGTGCAGCAGGTCACCATGAAGCTTGACACTTATTTGTTAAGAGCTGCAGGGCTCCTGCGGATCACTTTAAGCAGCAGAGGCACTGGCCCCTGTAGTAATAGCAATGAAATTGTCAACAATCTTCATCATTTCTCCATTTAATCTGACAGCAAACCTCATGAGATCAGACATGCACAAGATGAGATGGAAATCCAGAAAATGCTGTCAGTGAATCTATGCACTTCCACAGGCTGCATTGTAGAGGTTCCTACAATCTGCAATCTCTGTTGCAATCAGCATTTGATAAGAAAATGTTCAAAAGGGACCTAAGGGGTGATCTTTTCACACAGAGGGTTGTGTGTGTATGGAACATGCGGCCAGACGAAGTGGCAGAAGTGGGTACAATTAAAATCTTTAAAAGATATTTCGACAGACACATAGGATAGGAAAAGTTTAAAGAGATATGGACCAAATGCAGACAATTGGGATGAGTTCAGTTTAAGAAATCTGGTTGGTGTGAACAAATGGGCCCAATGGCCTGTTTCCACGCCATATATAACTATATGACTCTGACTTCCAATTTATATTGTTAGTCATGCTGTGAAAACTCTAAAAAAAATCACACTGAATTAAATAAGTTGTAACTGGCTCCTTAAATGTGTACTAACTTAATGATCACTGATAATGTGTTATTTTCTTCTCAACCTGCACATTCCAAATCCATTTAATCTTGATGCATTCTACACATGTATGCCTGTAAGTTCTCAAGTGTTGCATCTGCAGTATTGTGTCAATAATTAATCCCGTTTGAGACATATTGAACCTTTACCGGCCCAGAAAAATGAACATTTTGTTTGTGAAATTCCAAATTTCCCAGTAATTATTAAAAAGAAGTATCTAAAAATGTAATAATCTATTCATTTTTTATTTTAAATTCAGTCTTAAAACAATCATTGGTTTAGTTTACTATCTGCACATTTTAATTAGATTTGAAGGGGTCTAAATGATTGAGAAACTTAACTGGGTGCCCATTTGCTTGCTGATGTCACTGCTGCTGCACCTCAAGACATCCAATCAGAACTAAATTTGAACAAATGTTAGGACAAGTCAAGTCCACACTGAACGGTTTGCTCAGTCTTTGTGGGGAGTTTTCAAGGCCAGTGGTTACTGCATCATTCAAACCATTTCGGGTCAGAATGGTCTTCACTATTACACATCATGTAGCAACAAAGCTTTCATTGATGTATAGGGGCAGAGATAATGGGAACTGCAGATGCTGGAGAATCCAAGATAATAAAATGTGAGGCTGGATGAACACAGCAGGCCAAGCAGCATCTCAGGAGCACAAAAGCTGACGTTTCGGGCCTAGACCCTTCATCAGAGAAGGGTCTCTGATGAAGGGTCTAGGCCCGAAACTTCAGCTTTTGTGCTCCTGGGATGCTGCTTGGCCTGCTGTGTTCATCCAGCCTCACATTTTATTATCATTGATGTATAGGGTGTTCAATTAGCCTGGATGGCTGTTTTGTGTACAAAGTATTACCTGTAGCATGGGTTCAATTCCTGCACTACCATGCAACCTCATCCCCTTGCCTGAGGTGCAGTGACCCTCAGGTTAAACTACTACCAATTGTTTCATCTAGCAGCTACTCTCTGATTTCTCAGTGTGAGGTGTGCACACAAATGGCACAGCAAATAAAGCCATCATTACAGATCTCAGGCTACTGAACATTGGCCTGCCTGATACACTGTCTATGCTCCCATACTAGCTAGACATTAAGAAAATGGGTGCCTTTTAGTTGTTGCATGTTTCTAAGTAGTACCTGCAAAGTGGACTGTTGTAATCCATGTCATCCTGCACCAATGGGAAACCTGCAAAATTGTATACTTGTTCCACCTGCGTTTTTTTTAAATCTTTGGCAAGATAGCATTCAGTTATCTTGTATTGCAGAACTGAACTGACTTCCCTTCTGCAATCGTAGATGATGAATGAGGAGAACACCAACTCCCACTTAGAAGGGCCTCAAGGCAATTATGCATGCCTACAACAGCCACTAGTAATGCTGCCCTCACTCTGGTTTGAGTTCCTGGCAGATTTCAGTGTTGGTGTTCTTTCTTGTTGGACATAAGGGAAGAGATTGGATTCCTGAACATCCTAGGTGGATGTGGCCTCCTGCTGAGGGTCCTTTTCCCACTCCTCACTCCTCACCCTCTTCCATCAGCTTATTATCCCCTGTGCCACTTGGTCAAATGGAATGCACACTAATGAAGCCACACTTGACTGTGTGTGTGTGTGTATGTGTGTGTGTGTGTGTGTGTGTGTGTGTGTGTGTGTGTGTGTGTGTGTGTGTGTGTGTGTGTGTGTGTGTGTGTGTGTGTGTGTGCACAGAATCCTTGAAATCAGAACTAAGTCCTTCAGCAAGTGCTGCATCACTCCATAAAAGTGGCACTGAAACTCTCTTAGAGAGCAGAAAAGTCAGTCAGCAATTAGATTATAAGTAGTTGATACCCTTCTAAATAATGCTGATGGGGGTCATTCCTTCTGCTGTAAGTGTTTAAGAGATGGTATTGCCTGGAATATTAAAATCCAGGGTGATAGCACTACCATTTAACTGGTGCTATGTGTTGAATAATGCCACAGTCTGATATCTCTGCAAGCTTCCTCTGGTTGCCCCTGAGTGTATGGTAGTTCTCTTACTAAGCTGTTGCCAAACATGGTTTGCACCAGAAATGAAATTAGGCACCGTAAATGCCATTTTGTTGTATAAACAACACCTGTGGCTCTAAAACTCCAGGCACGATGGAGCTGAATTCAGTGGCCTAATAAACATAATTACTAAATTTGCAAGTGCTTGTTAATAAAGTTATTCCAATGTTGTGCCTTTTGATCTCTAATTAGGATACTGTATTCTCTAAATTGCATATGCAATATCAAATTATAATTATACTTCATCTTAAATACACAAGCAGTGCAATTACTGCTGTAGTGACATCCATTCACTACTGAGAATTACAATATGATGAATTGTCCTCTTGCGCACAGTACTAAAATCTGACTAAGAGCTTCTGTTGTTGGAGAAAGAAATTAATGATCTTACAGGCCTCAACCCATTCACAATTCAAAATGAGCTGATCAATGCATTGAAATGTGTTGAATATTTTGCAAAACCCTTTGCCAGGTTCATAAAATCCCAAATAGAACTTACCGTAGAGAATAGTAATGAGCGAAACTGGCATAACTAAAATTCCCACCAACATATCGGCAACGGCTAGCGACATTAGGAAGTAATTTGTGGCATTCTGTAGCTTTTTCTCCAGTGAAACTGCCATGATCACTAATATATTGCCCCCCACAGTCAGTACGATGATGATGAGAATCAACAAGGCTGGCCAGTTCTTTTTTGAGATGTTTGCATGAGCGACGTCCTCTGGCTCTGAGGCATTGAATATTTCCCCTGTAGTCAAATTCTGGTTCAGGGTACGAGAACTGTTGATGTATCTGGCCATGAGAACACTATACCAATTGAAATGCAGAGACACAAAATGGAGCGATTCTGGAAAATTGTGAAGTTCTTCTATAAATAAGGTATGAAATGCTCTGACGTTTACTTTTGTGAAACACCCATGTGAAAGGGAAGACTACCTCGAGCAGTTGGACACATGAGAAGATGATTCATCCATTGTTCTGTGAGCATTCAATTCAGAAGTCAGGTATTTTAAGCGTTCAAGCATTTTTGTATCTGACAAAATGAGTAATGATAAACTGCCTGTAACAGTAGGGTTCTCAATGTTTTCACCTGGGTTACTGAATGCAAAGTGAGAGATTTTCCTGTTTCACACCTCTTTCAGAAGCAACCACAATATCATCACAAATGATGTCAAGCTCCTCAAGTGGCTTATGTTGTCATCCCATTTTCTCAAATTTTATTTTCTTCTCAGATATGTATTTTTGTTTCTCAGTCTCTTCTTCTTACAATCAACTCATTAACATCTAAGCAAGATGTTCTTCCAGTGCTGAATGACTCCAATTCTGAAAAGAATCACAATTACAAGGTTATTGTGTTGTTATTCAATTCAACACTTTATTATAAATATTAATTCAATCAAAACTTGGCATTCCTACCTGCATTCAACATTCAATGAACAGTGCCCCATGTCCTTGCAAAAAATGTAAGAATACATCTCCTACCTATGCAACTACTATTCTTCTACATTTGTTCATTCATTTGAGTTGCCTGTGAAGCCAGGTTTCAGTAAATGGCAGAAGGATTGACAATTTGTCACAATCGCTGCCAAAAATATCAATGCACATTGGCAAGAAATTTACTGAAGTGCCAACGCTGATGTATTTTTCATCTCCGTTGTCCTGATAATTATCTTTTTCATGAGTTCATTAAATTCTGTTTTATCCATTACTACCTCACACAGAACAAAAGGGAAACATTAACTCAGTATGTTCCAAATTACTCATGATAAGATATTTTAATTATGTGCCGAGCTTATGGTGTATTCTTTTTAATGTTTTAACATTGCCAGCTGAGGCTTGTACAAGATGAAAACACGACAAACATAATTTTGCGCCCAATGTGGAATGTCATTTGCTTTCTCAACCAGAAAATTGCTTCACAATGTCAATACCACTGAACCGATTTAACATGTCGGTCAACAAGAGTATGTGTGGATTCGGCTGCAAAAATCTTTTTAAACATGGTAGAAAGAGGTTGAGAATTCTGTGGTGTGTAATTCATCTAGCTGCACAAAGCTTTTAGCCAGCTTTTAGGCACCAGCTAGGAGTGTGATGGAAAATACCCCACTTCCCTGGATGAGTGCAGTTCTAACAACTAGCTTAATGTCATCCAACAGTCAAAGATGACAGCTGATGGGCAATTTCTGAAGAGCAACTAGGAATGGGCAGTAAATGTTGGCCCTGCCAGTGAATGAGTTGAAAACAAGTTAAAGAGGAGCAACAAATGCTGGCATAGCCAGCAACATTCTCCTACCATGAATTAATTTAAAGAAGGTATAAAGAGAAGTTTAAAAGCCTAATAGAATGTTGGCTATGATGTGAATCTCTGTGTGGATTACAAAGAGAAGGAAGTTGTAAAGTCTTAATTAGGCTATACATGGGATGCCGCATTAAGTTTTAGACCTCAAGAAGTGTGCACTAACCTTGGAAATTTGTCACACAGATTCATCAAAATGATTCCTGTTTATGGAGGTTGAACAACAAGGCTGGGCTGTACAAATGTGACTTGAGTGTCATGGACTGAGAGGCCATCTGATGGGTGCTCTTTCAAGTATTAGAAGGATCAAGTTGATTGATACAGGAAAACTAATTCCGTAATATCGAATTGAAAATGAGGTGACTTGGTCTTAAAATCAGGAATCACTTTTTCACTGAAGAACAGTTCTACTTGATTGTGTGATAGTCCTTCCATGAACACATCATCGCAGAACATCAAGCAAGTGGACTGCATTTTGCAAAATGTAAATCAAGTTCCAAGTTAAAGAACAAGGTCCACCACAACTAATTGAAGAGCAAATGCTCATGGGCCACAAATGCTGATCTTTTGAGCAATGTTCATATCCTAAGAATAATAATTGTTAAAGGCAAACTGTTTGTGGCAGCAATTTCTATCACATGAACTACAGCCAATACTAGTAGAGATGGGTTCAAGTGTCATTTGCCCATTACTGTAATAAACTCCCTTAGTATTTGGCTATGTCTTGCAAATGAGAGAGGCCAGGAATGTTATAAAAAGCACAGCTGTCTCTCCTGCTGCAGTTAGCTGTTGAACTGCAGGTTTGTTGGCCTATTGGGAAGCAGGGGTCTAGAAGACAGCATACCTTCTGTGATGCACCAACTGTCTGGCAGAAGAGCTGCAGGCAACATTAAACTTTGATGTCACTGATAGTGCATCACAGATGGTTGCTTTTGCCTGCAGGACTGACTTGACCAGATGAGAACCCTGTGCCTTCAATATACCCAGGTTGGTGAGTGACTCTGCTGCAGCAGACTTGAAGAGAGAAGCAGCTTGCTCTGAAGAAGGGTCTAGACCTGAAACTTCAGCTTTCTTGCTCCTCTAGTGCTGCTTGGCCTGCCGTGTTCATCCAGCTCTACGTGAGATGATGTGTTTTGGGAGAGCTAACATGAGGAGTGGTAGAGCCCTGGGAAGTACAAAGAACCAGAGGGATCTTAGAACATAGAACATCTTGGTGTGCATACCCGTAGATCCTTGAAGGCAGTAAAAGCACAGACCATGTAGTTTAGAAGGCATATGGGATTGCTGCTTTTATGAATCAAGCTATGGGATACAAGAACTAAGAAGTTCTGATGAAGATGAATATAATGTCAGTTATGCAACAGCTGGAGTACTGTATGCATTCTGGTCACTACACAATAGGAAAGATATGACTACATTAGAGAGGAGAGCCACCTGGACAATGCCCAGGCTAGAAAGAGTCAGCTATGAAGAAAGATTAGATAGCCTGATGTTGTTCTCCTCAGAGCAGGGAAGGCTGAAAGGTGTTCTGATCGAGGTATACAATGTTCCCAAGGGTATAGACACAGTAGATAGGAAGAAACTTTTCCTCTCAACAGTGGGGTCAATAACGAAAAAAAAAAAACATTTGAACAGGTACATGGAAGGGAAGGGTTTAGAGGGATATGGGCCAAATGCGGGCAATTGGGACTAGCTGAGTGGGTGCCATGGTCAGCGTTGGCCAGTTTGGGCCAGTTTCTATGCTGTAGTACTCCATTAACCTATGACAAAGGGGCACAGTTTTAAGGTGAGCAATAGAAGGGCGAGAGGGAATTTGAAATTTCTTTTTAACCAAAAACCTGTGGGTACTTGGAATACGTCACCTGAAAGGGTTGTAGAACTGGGGATGGTTAACTCATTCCAGAAATGTTCGGATGAGAACTTGAAATGTCATTGCAAATAAGGCTACAGAACCAGGAGCTGGAAAATGGGATTGAAATAGCTAGATGTTTGATGATCTG
The DNA here is from genome assembly GCF_030684315.1 of Stegostoma tigrinum. Lineage (NCBI taxonomy): Eukaryota > Metazoa > Chordata > Chondrichthyes > Orectolobiformes > Stegostomatidae > Stegostoma > Stegostoma tigrinum. The sequence goes on from NC_081368.1 coordinate 62,031,597, forward strand.
CATGAACACAATGGGCCAAAAGGCCTATTTCCATGCTATAAAACTGGATGCCTCTATCTATAGGATGCAAACCAGGACCAGATCTCCTATCCTGCTGCTCTTGTGACAGAGAGTTGCACCCAAGCTGTAAATTTCTTCTGCACTATGTGCTTGTCAATGCTTGGGTAATATTTTTAATTTCCAGATTAATTTTCTTTTTGTTCCCTTACCCTATGTACGTTACTGATCTTTAACAATGTGTTGAGCGTCCGCACCCAAAATTTTAGGATGGAACAAGACTTCAAAGCAAAGGGTATGATGTCCCATTGTTCCTTTGTAAAGTCCCTATTCATCTTTTTGTTAAATGAACATTATAACTCTTGGTAATTTAAATTAATTACTTGGCATTTATTTTATTGCTGTAACAAAGCATTTGTTAAGTATCTGTACGTACTTAAAACAAATTATAAGTTAGTGCAATGCAGCTGAATAGAACATAATTAGTATGTAATGTAATTAGCAAAATTGAAGGCTGTGGAATTAAAGGGGTACTGGAAGTGTGAATAAAAACTTGTCTAATGAACAGAAAATAGTGGTAAAAGGCAGTTTCAGATTTAAAGGGAATGTACAATGCTGTCCCACATGGATCAGTATTATAACGCCTGCCATTTTTAGCATCTGTTAATGACCTGGACTTGTTAGGTAGGGCATAATTGAACATTTTGCAGATTACACAGAACTCAGAGATATAAGTAAACAATGAAACTGTGAAGACGCTATTAGCAGACTTCAGTAGGATGTGGGTAGATTGGTTAAAGTGGTAGATACATGCAGAGAAGTGTGAAGCAATGCATTTTTGTAGACAGAATGAGGAACGGCAGCTGAACTAAATGGGATGACTTTAGAACACAAAAGCAAGGAAGTTATGCAAACCATTTTGAAAACGCTGGCTTGCCTTTAGCCAGAGAAATGGGCTGAATCTTACATTTTTTAGTTACGTTTGCGTTGCATCAATCTTTTTTCAGGGAAATCCATTGTGAGACCTAACGGGTTTTCTTGCTGTTATCTTACCAAACTCATCTCATTAAGTACCTACTCCTTTTCTACAGCATTTTTAACGTCCAGTTCTTCCCCATCTTACCACATGGCACTCCCAGGGCAACTCGACATTCAGCAGATCTATGCTGAAAGATGTCATTGCTTGCATCTGCACCATCTCCAAAAGGCTGCTGTGCATCCAGATAAGTGCTGGCTTTCTGAAATTGCCCCGCTCGGTCAAGGGTAGACTATGGATGCATTGGAGAAGGGGTAGGTGACGCCATTATTCCAGGACAGGGACTTAGAGGTCCAAGTCAAGGAGAAGGGTCAGTATGATCTCCACCATCTGGAACATTGGAAAGCAATGTCATAGAAGCTGCATGATCTGCTCTGCTGTGTCAGTGCAAGTGCTACCATCTTCTCCCTGCTGCCTCACACTTGTGGACTTTGGCATGTTCACAAGGTCCTCACCAATGTCTACAGTCGCACCATTGAAAGAAAACTGTCTGGGTGCATAATGGCCTGGTATGGCAACTGCTCAGTCCAGGACGGTAAGAAACTACAGGAGGTTGTGTGCACAGGCCAGACCATCACAGAAGCCAACCTTCCATCCATGGACTGTAATTACACGGCTCACTGCTGCAGAAGGGCGGCCAACATCATCAAAGACCCATCACACCCTGGTAATGATCTCCTATAATCTCTTCCATCAGGCAGAAGATATAGAAGCATGAACACGTGCACGAGTAGGTTCAGGAACAGCTTCTGTCTGTCCATTATCAGACTGTTGAATGGACTCCAGACTCAACTAATGTGACATATATGCCTTTAAGTCTTTTTGATCTGTACTTCCTTTGCTTGCTGTGATCTGTCTATAATGCACGTAAACAAAGCTTTTCACTGTATTCAGTACATGTGGCAATAAATCAATAAATCAATTAATCCATCTTTCTGCTATGGCTCACACCTCCCACCAACTTTCATGCTCTGTAACTCTTACTATTGCCTGCACCATCTTCTCTCACTTGTGCTTATTCTCCCAACTGCCCACACCACTAATTCCTCATGACATCGGTACAGCCTAATCACTCCCTGGGAATACCTCAACACCTTACCACCCACCTGAACTAGCTCAAATCACTATGCAACCCATTTTTATCACACTCAATCCCTTTCTTGTTCTCATTCCAGCTCACAATAGGATGAGGGGAGCCTATGCTGATGGAGGGATGCCAGACATGTCCCACACGATGGGAGATACTTGTCCATCACATGAGAAGACTAGGAGTGCTCCTGCAGGGTTGCTATGTCCTGACAACCAAGTAAGTACCATTCTTAATTCCACTGCAGCTCTCACAGTAATCCTGCTGCCAATGTTGTTCATTGTACATCATTGCCCACAACACTGTCTTCTCCCTCGCTCATATCTTTCGTGTCCATCACCTACATCATGAAACAGCCAACTGCCCAAAAGCCAACTCCTTGACCTCAGAGGACACGGGGTGGTGCATAGATGGAACAAGCTACCAGAGGAAGTGGTGGAGGCCAGTACAATTGCAACATTTAAAGCCATTTGAATGGGCATATGAATAGGAAGAGTTTAGAGGGATATGGGCCAAATACTGGCAAATAAGACTAGATTTATATAAGATATCTTGTCAGCTTGGATGAGTTGGACTGAAGGGTCTGTTTCCATCCTGTTTATCTCTATGAATCTGAGTACTGAGGTCTCAGAAGAAGCATTGACAGGGCAGTCTCCTGAAGACCACACCAGTACAAACACTGACACCTCAGTGGCAATGTCAGCCTTAGAAAGTAATGGATCACAATCTGTTGAACACCTCACTGTGACAGCTCCGTAGCTGAAGAAAGAAGGAGCCACAATTTTTGGGAGGGAATTGGATAAACACTTGAAATTGAGATATTTGTGGGACTGGAGGAAAGGATCAAAGGGAGTGTAATGAATTTGTCAAAGAACCAGCAGAGACAGGATTGGCCTAATATCTCCTTCTATTATGCAAAATGCTATGAATGAGTTCAACAATGAAATATACTAAGACTCCTAGGTGAAGAAATCTTCTGCACAACTGCATAATTCATCAATTATATTACATAACCCACTATATAATTTTTAATATTGTAATGGTGTAGGACAAGTAGTGTGGATGAGAATTTGTCTAGCTTAGATGGTCAATATATGGTGACATTTGCATTGTTTATTTTTAATTTGAAAATTAGGTTGAAATTAACAAATAAATGTCAAATTTCTAAGCCTAAAACTAAACAATATCAGTTGACAGACACTCACTGGGATAAGTCTTAACTTAATTTAACAATGTAAGAGTAAGGAATGAGAGTTGGCAATTATTTTACATCGCTTACCGTTTTTATTCCACTGAAAAGGCTGTTGGCACTTGTTTAATGCTATCACAGAAAGTCACAGTGTACCCTATTAACTTGCTCAGTCCTCCTTAAAGTTGGCCAGTCTGTTATAAGTGTTGCAACATCTCTGTTAATGTAGTTGTCTGAAGAAAGTTGCATTCAGTGTTCATTTGTCAGCATCACCAACAAAGATTTCCAGACTACCCTTTAAAGCAGATGTTCAAAGAAGATGTTCTGGTAATATGAAACAGGGCATAGGCAAAGCCATTGCTAAACTCTTAGAATTGCATCAAATTTTCAAAATCTTTGCTTTGCTTAATGATTGTCTTTAACAAATAACTGTTTGTGAAATATTATTGTGGTTTCCTTGTTGGCATTATTTTTGAGATGATTAATCAAATTGTATTTGTGCAGTGAAATATTAACCATTCCCATAATCGAGGCACTGACTCATCATTGTTTTTAGCCTGGTCAATGAAAAAATACATAATAACTCTAGTACTTTAACATCTGCATTCAAAGAAAAATTTTTAAAGGCAATCGTCTTGTTTGGTTAGATTTTCAACTTCTCTCCAGGGTGTAAAACTAACATTCTGAATTGCCAGCTTATTATAGAATCCTCTCGACTTCACTTCCTGTGAATCATCGGAAAATAATAGCTTATGGTTGAGAAAATGGGCATGCTATCAGTGGTCCCGGTTTTATACCCAAGTGCAATTTTAAACTTTAACCCATTATCAATAATTGACAAACATGAAGTGAAATCTCCCTGTGGTTTTCCTCCTTGCACCCTTGTTACTGAAGCTAAGAGAAGTTGGCCTTTTATGGGATTTGGAAATTAATTTGAATGTACTTCTAACAGTGAGAGTTATTCACCGTGGTATTTCTAATCCATTTTAACTGCACATAAAATATTTTGCAGTTCCCTCAGTAGCAGCCGGAATGCTAATGCGTACATACAAAGCAATTGATGCTGCTTGCTTCAAGAAACATGATTGACTTCTCAAAGATTTGCATTCGGTGTGAATGTCTTGCTCTGAAGCATTTCAAGAAAAGATCATTGATTGTGAGTCGCAATTCATTGCACCTGGTTAGTCTGTCATGAAAATGTCAAACCTAGACGATATGCAGATGTTAAGTCCTCATGAAGACATCCATAAAAGAGAAATAAAGAAATGCATTTATATAGCACCATCATGACTTCAGGGTATTGTAGAGTGCTTTTCAGCTAATGAATTGCTCTTCATGCTATATGCCACTGATGTATTTTAATGATTAAGGCAACTTGTGCACAGCAAGAATACATAAACAACAGTGTTAATAACTAGATCATCTGGTGATCTTTGAGAGAGATGTGGTATGTTTTCTGCCTTGGAAAATATGCAGGAATGCACCAGGTTCTATCTGAACAGTTATATTTACAATGTTTTAAAATATCTGCATAGCTCCAGGAGTATTGATGACGGTAATGCATTGATGGGGTCTATGAGGACATTCGCAAGACTTTTCATAAGATCCCACGCGGCAGGTTGTACAAGAAAATAAGAGCTCATGGGATCCAAGGCAAAGTGGCACATTGGACACAAAATTGGTTAACAGACAGGAAACACTGGATGATTGTGTGGGGATATCTCTGTGGCTGGAAGTGTGTTTCCCGTGGGGTTCTGCAAGACTCAGTTCTGGGTCACTTGCTGTTTGTGATGTAGATTAAATGTAAGGGGTATGATCAAGTTAGCAGATGACATGAAAACTTGTACAGCAGTAAATAATGAGGAGGATAGGGTGAACTACAGCAGGATATCAAAGATGGGCAGTCGTTGTAAGTGAAATTCATCCTGGAAAAGTTTATAGGGCTAATAAGGCAAGGGATTATACTATGAATAGTAAACCATGAAATGTACACAAGATCAGAGGGAACTTGGTGTGAGCATCCACAGATCCCTGAAAGTGGAAAAGCAGGTAGATAAATTAGTTACGAAGGCATCTGGGATGTTTGTCATTTTTTTCTTAAAATCAACCTGTTTGGGCATTTTCAGATAAACCTCTGGAGCAGTTTGGACTTGAACCCAAGCCTTTATGATCAGAGATATTGACACTATCCACTGTGTCACAAGATCCCAGCCAAGACATAGAATTCAAGATCGAGGTGGTTATGTTGGAACTGTATAAAATGATTATTAGGTCACAACTGGAGTACCACATGTGGTTCTGGTCACTACATGATGGGAAGGATGTGATCACGCTACAGAGGGTGTAAAGGATATTTACCAGGATGCTGCCTCAGCTGGAGTGTCTGAGCTATCTGTAGGGGCGCGGGTTGTTTTCCTTGGAGCAGTGAAGGTTGACAGCGGACATGATGGAGGAGTATAAGGTTATAAGCAGCATAAATAGTGTGGATGGGAAGGGACCTTTTCCATTTGCAGGGGTTTAATAATCACGGAGTATAGATTTTTGGTTAGAGGCTAAGAGCTGAGAATTTTTTTCACCCAATCACTCCAAGCTATGTCTCATCACCCAACAGAGAGATTCGACAGAGAAACTAGCCTTAGTGTCTCCCTGGGCATTGGGAGGAGTGTGTGAAGACCCTGGGTTTACTCAGTTTCAATTACCACATGCTTGTTTTTCACTCACTTCCTGATAGTGACACAACCATGATCATGGATTCATCTTCAGACAATGTTGGAACAATGGTACATGTGCAGCTGTTTGTTATATTCTTTAAACAAAGGGCGTAATACTAATAATTTTATTTTTGCGTGTCAGGCTAAGAATAAAACTTTAAAGGACAATGGTGCTTATCAGAAAGATTAATGCTTTACACAATTCAGAGTTCATCTCTCATAGTAGATTTTCCAAAAAAATGGCTCAGCATCTCTTTAAAATGATTTTAAAAAAAGATAAAAAACAGGCTACAATTTTCTTCCCAAGATTTGAACTGAATTCTTATTTCACTTCCAAAGATTCTCACCTGAAGTTGGATATAAGCTTCGGTCATAACAAAAACAATTTCCATTATTTTCGTTTATGTATGGGTTTAACTCCTCTGCGCAATATCTTTAGCTAACCGGTTAATAGATTCATGTGAATTTCTCAGTGGGTTAATTCAGCACAGCTTTGCACAGTTTAACTACTGTAAAATGGAGCAGAAAGGAAATTATTCAAACATGATAACCACATCTCAGCAGCACTCCAATAAAATTAATTCATATATAATGGCAATGGCTTCAGTAGAACCTGAACTACATTGAAATACAATTAGCATTGTTATGGTAATGTGCTTCGGGAGCCTATTCCCAATGGACATTTGGTCTAATGCTTGATCCTGCCATTGCAAAAAGGCAGGAGTCTTGCTTCAATATCACAATGGGCCAAAGGAGATGTGATTTAATGTCCACAGTATTCTCTGTTGGGTACACTCCCTTCAATGAAAAGGAGGTTCAAGGAAGAGGCTACAACATAAATATTTACTTTGGGATTCCATTTTCAACTCCTATATTTTACTCTTTTTTTGATCAAGTTGTGAGCGTAAAACATTTGTTTCAGAGTTTGGAGTTGTCATTTTTCCTTGCTGCCTGTAAATTTGAACAATGGGCATTTCCATGACCATTTCCTTCTTCATTCCATTTGGAGGAGGAAGTATATGAAGAAGGGAGAATGCCTGACAGGCGAGACTATGTTTGTAAAGACTGCACTGCAAATTCTACAAACTGGCAGAGGCAAACTTAATCAGACTATACTGCCTGCACAGTTAGTGTCCTTAACCCAGCCAACTTCAGCTGTTTCATCAGTAGCCTTCACTGAATAATGAGTTCAGGAGCATGAAGGTGTCTGACAATTGGAGAGTGTTCAGTACTGTTCACAACTCCTCAGGTTCTGAAGTAATGTGTGCTTGCAATTAGCATGAACTGGACAACATTCAGGCTTGGATTGATAAGGCAAGTCATATTTGTGCTACTACAAATGTCAGCAATGACCATCTCAAACAAGGAAGAAGTTAAACACCTTCCCTTGATGCTCAATAACACGACCACTGCAAAATCTGCACCAGCAATATCCTGAGGGTGAGCATTGATTAGAAAGTAAACTGGGCCAGTCCTATAAATACAAAAGCAGATTAGAGGCTGGGAATTCTGTACCAGAAAAATCACCCCCGACTTCCAAAAGCCTACGTGTCACTGACAAGGCAAGTCAGGAATGCAGTGGACTACACTTCACTTAGCTGGATGGTGCGGCTGTAACAACACTCATGAAGGTCAACACCATCTGGGACTTTTGATTGTCACCTCTTTCACCACCTTCAATCTTCACACCAACATACACTGACTGGAGTCTCTATTATGTACAAGGTGCACTGCGACAACTAAAAGCTCTTTAGATGGCATTTGGAAGAAAACTGGCCTCTTGGGCAATGCAATATAACTCAACTCCAAATTTAACTTAAAATTTTTAACTTAAGTTGGAACTGTGAGTCAAAATGCTGGAACTTATTCACAACAGTCAGTGTACCAATGCCACATGCATTGTAGAGGAGCAAGAAGGCAGGTATCCATTACCTGCTCATGGAAATTTGGGATGGACAGTGAATGGCAGCCATTGGAAAATGAATAATAAAAAGAAAAACTACCAATTAGCTTGATTGCTATGATGGAATTGTGTAGCATGTTGCATTTTGATCTGCATCGAACCCACCACAGGAAATACTCTGCCAGAAACATCAATGTCATTATGGTCTCAAACATTTCTCTTTGGACTCATTTTATCCTGTTGCCTGGGGAAGTCAGCAACAGCTGCCAATCCAGCAGACGGAGGTATTAAGCAGATGACTGGCACCTCATTTTTTCAGACCCAAAGAACTGGCAAGCTTTCCCAGTGAAAACCAGAAATAACTTGAGAAATAACAGCAATTCATTCAGAATACAATTTCATATTCCATAACAGACCTGGGCATTATTAATGACCCTATATGGCTGGATTTTGTGGCGCCCCACTGACATGTTTCAAAAGGGGGGATGGAAACATAAAATCGTGCAGATGGTCTGCCCAGAATCTATCTGCTTGCTTTTAACCCCACCAGGTTGTAAACAGCATCCTGTTGATGGACTATTTGAAATTGGAAAAATCATCAATCAGTTAGCAATTATTCTTAACTGAAGGGTCTCATCTCACTGCTGCTAGGAGTAAAACAACAGTAGGACAGTCCATGCGAAGCACATGTGGATGTTGGCATACTGGGAACTCGGTTTCTGGGTGCTCCGCAAAGTTTCACTAACCCAGGTTCACTTCAACCCATGACCTCTCAAACCCTTGCCCCCAACAATGAAACTGCAAACACTTGTAAAGTCACAAACAAAATCAGGCCTCGCCCTCAAACACAAGTGGAAAACCCAGTATTGTCACTATTCCGGTCTCACTGCCAGTACTGGAGGGTTGATGGCCTCTGATTAACCAGCAACTCTCTGAGAAAAGCTGTACACCTAAAGTCCATCAGCCATCTGGTAGCAAAGGCATCAACTTTCCTTTCTTAGCAGAGGTAACAGGTTCCAAGTTTCACCAGCATATAGGAGAGAGGGCGGGCACATTGTGCGGTGGGCCTGTGCTTTGAAAGCCGTGATACTACCCATTCTTACATTGAGCTATTTATCTATGGCTCCCTGGACATGCCTTTGTTTTCTTAATAAAGTAGTCAATGACAACAACAAACAGAATTAGAGAAAGGATGCAATGTTGCTTGGCAGTCGTCATGAATATTTTCTGTCGTAACATAGCATTTGGAATTCTCAGAAATCAGTTCAATAGTTGCAATCATCTTTGATGGAATGTGTTTGCAGAGAAAATCTTCGAAGATGCAGGATGTCAAAGGTCTTAATGAAATCAATGAAGCTCAAGGCAAGAGAGGCTCAATGCTCTTGGCAATGGGGCACCACAGTATAAAACTGTGCTCAGTGCAATGCCTGAAGCCTGTCTGTTCTTACGAAAGTTTGTCATCAACCAGGTCTTTAAAGTATTATGGCTCATCTTGCAATTGACATTCTATTTTCTTGATAAAAAAAAGTGACTTCCTTCCACTTGTTTCATTCGGTTTAGTTGCTCTTTTTGGATGCACAGATAATTAACCCATCTTTCCCATTTCAGAAACAATGCCAGAGCTCGAGACCATGTTTCTGTAGTCACTGGATGGATTCTTCTCCATCTGCCTTGAACATTATTGCAGCGATAGTATCTGTACCTGAAGATTAGTTATCTGCTAGAGTTACTTTTGGGAGCTCAACTGGCACCCCAATAAGCTCCAGACCCATAAAAATGCCCTGGAGCAAAAATATGGAAAACCTGTCCTACTTGTACAGACCCACAGAGGAGAGGAATGCCACTCATGCTCCATGACATCTGTTATACTTTAGTAGTTGTCGATGTAAATTGAATGGGGCTGATCCTAATATCAGAAACTGAACTCATGATGTCGCATGAACAATGGAACATGAGCATTGTATTATGATTCTTGTGGGCCGTGGCAGCTCATGGAAAAATTAGCCTTGATATTAATCTTCCCCGACCCCTATCTGCATCTGCAAGAGTAGGTAGAATAGGCCTGCCTCTGATTGCCAGGTCATGGGCTGATGGTCTCTCCTGGTCTTCAGGCTGGTGGCCCTCTTGATTGGAAAATGTAAGAGTTGTCACAAAGACTGGCAGAAATGCCATGTTTTCCAGACTTGTTGGGTCTTCTGCTGCTTTCTACCGTCTGCCATATTCTCATGCGCACCTTTCAGTAAATAACAGGGCTATGAAAATCTCTTAATGAGAAGGTCCTGTGGTATATTGGTAGTGTTCCTAAATCTGGACCAGAAGGTTTGGGTTTAAGTCCCACTTGTTAGCTATGGAAGGTATTTTGTTAACGTGGTCAAAATGCAGAATACCAGTCTGGAGAAGACCTCCCACTATGTTTAGAGCAGGCAATAAGATCAGGACAGTCTACCATTCAGGCATCCTGCAGAAGGCAATGAAAAACCACTTTGTTCAATAGTATAGAACAATCCAGTACAAGTTCGTGGACCAAACCTCAGAAACAAAGAAAGTGGAAGAACAATTGAAAGACAGTGACAGTTTAATTAAGTCCAATTTCTGCTCTTGCCACATAACCTTGAAAATGTTGCCTCCTCAAGCATTTACTCAATATCTTTTTGGAAGTTACTACTGAATGAATCAGCTTCCATCAAATCTGGTTTTGCAAGTCACAAGTACAAAAACAAATGAGATCGGAAGTAAATTAAATAAAGGAATTTGCAAAGCCAAAGGAACTTGTGCAGAGGAATCAGATTAAAGCTTTCTTTAGAGAGACAGATAGAATTAAGTTTCAGGGCATGGATTGTCATTAATATCTTGCAGTGGCTCCTCAATCACAGTTTACAAGGTACAGCCAGATCTGCTTGCTAAAATGTGAAGACATGGCATTAATTTTCAGAAAATGATTCATGTTGCATTACATCACGTTATGTACAAATGAAGAAATCTATCAGCAGGTTATGCAATTACGAAGTGGTATTTCAAATTAATGTTGACATCAAATGCCCTGTTTGCATTGCATTATATAATATCACTTCAAGTTTTAGTGTGTGTTGTTGTGAAAAGAAACATTAATTTTATGACATTCATATCCAGCAAGATTGTAAAATGAAATGATTCTGTTTAGAAGATTTATTCGCCCAAGTTCTGTCATAGGCAATTAAGCGACTGTGCTGACTGGCGACCTCATTGAAAGGCTACACAAAAAAGATACAGTGATCTCTCTGGAGTTGATTTCCATTTTTTGGTCATCTGTTTAAATCTGTCTCTAAGTCAACTGGATCTTCAGATGAGCAACACCAGCCATCAAGCAGGTAAACAGATAAACACATTGAACCATTCTTACAACATATCAAGAAGTCCTTTGATATCCTATATACTTTGTAGAGAAAAAAGTTCAGGATTAAGATAGAATTGAAGCTATCATAAAATTTAATCTTCTTTCGATGTGATTTTCTATCATATTAGAGACATTTCACCATTCCACTAGTATAAAATTAGTTTACCAGGTCCAGGGAAGTCTGTCAGAAGTAAGATGAACTAAAAGGTAAAGTCATCGAAATCTTACTAGACAATAGGGATCTTATCTCATGAGAGAGAAATGACTGATGGTGGTTTAACCTGTGGGTCACTACACCTTAGGCAAGGGGAAAGGTTGAGAAGGAGACATCATGGTAACTTCAGCTGGTACAGGAATTAATACTGTTGGCATCACTCTGCATTAGCCAATCAGTTGTCTTGCCAATTGAGATAACTGACACCCAATTATGAATTTACTATATTGTTAAAATTTGGCTATGAGCCATCGAATAAAGTATTGCTTTTTCAAGGTTTTTACCATGAGACCAATAGGAGAAAAGGTACTGAGGAAAAGTCATACCAGGCTCAAAATGTAAATAAAAACTGAAAGAATGGCAGATGCTGTAAATCAAGAACAAAAGCAGAAGTTGCTGAAAAAGATCAGTCGATTTGGCAGCATCTGTGACGAAAATATCAGAGTTAATGTTTGGGGTCCAGTGACCCTTCCTCAAATGCGAATTGTGCTTCTCTCTGCAGATGCTAAGAGACCTGCTGAGTTTCTTCAGCATTATCTCCATTTGTTTCAAATTTCCAGAATCTTCAGTATTTTGTTTTTGTAATAGCAGAAAAAGCCAGGTTCTTGTCAAAACAGAAGTCTCCACTTCATTGATAATAAAATGTGAGGCTGGATGAACACAGCAGGCCAAGCAGCATCTCAGGAGAACAAAAGCTGACGTTTCGGGCCTAGACCCTTCATCAGAGGGGTGAAGACCCTCTGATGAAGGGTCTAGGCCGGAAACGTCAGCTTTTGTGCTCCTGAGATGCTGCTTGGCCTGCTGTGTTCATCCAGCCTCACATTTTATTATCTTGGAATTCTCCAGCATCTGCAGTTCCCATTATCACTCTCCACTTCATTGAGCCTGAGGTGGCTTTAATAATTCACTGTCACAGAATCACTGACAGAAACTGTAGCATTTGGAATTTAACTGTATATGTGTGGACCCCAGATGTATCTGGATAACAACAATTAATGCTGATGTTTTGCCAACATCAATCTTGCTCATGGTTTCTCAAACATTATTCTGTATATCCACAACATGACCTGTCAACTCCTCTAATCAATGCACTGACCACTGAGGGCAAGCATACCAAACACTTTCTTCACCATCCAATTTCAAGGAACTATGCACCTCTTTGTACAGCAATTATTTTTTAAATTTTAGTAGCACAATACCTAAATGCTGCTAAATGGAGGCATGGAATCAAGGCAGATAAGGGGACCCAGATATTTGAGTAACAGGAGAAATTAACTGTCTCGAGCTGTTACTTTGCAGGAAATACCAATGTAGTTTTCTCACTAACATGATATTGCTGTAAAGTTGAAAAGATATTCTGCTTCCAATTTAAATGAGTACTCTGGTATATGAGTTTCAACGTCATTGTGATGCAAAGTATGTAGCTTCTGTATCCCAATGATTGGCAGACCATTGGAAACAAAACACCACTTTGACTGTCTGCAGAGGGAAGCAGGTACTTTGTGCTCAACTGGCCCATACTTTTAAAACTCAGAATCTAGTGTCCAACATTAGATGTGATTCTTCTATTGGACAATCTTTGTGACATTAGCCTGACTGTGCTTAGGATTACATTAGAAACCAATTTAAGGCTATCATTCAGATTTGCAGTGTGATTTTTATCATGTGGGCTGGAAGCTACATTTATTCTCACACAAGGCCCTTTTCTACGTAGGGGGTCACAATAATTTGAACAACAGGTAAAACTAGCTGTTTGTGTTGCCACTTTGCAGGAGCCACCTGAGTGGTTTTCTCCACTAGCAGGTTATTGCTGCCAAGTCACAAGATATTATGCCTTCCGCACAAGTAAGTAGTGTGATATATGAGTTTGTTCCTACGTGGTAGCAGGTATGCACCCTATACATCCTAATGATTGGCAGGACCTAGCAGGCAATGTTTTTGGCTGCCCACAGGGGACAGTGTATGGAACAGGCTCAAACAACTCATGCTTACAAAGTTCAGACAGAGTGGAAATTAGAGGTGATATGTACCATAGGGGTAGGAACGGCAATTAATAAAGTGAGATTTGGTGAGAATACCCACTCGGCCTCGCAGCAAGAATCTCTTCAACAAACTAGATGTGAGTTCCACTTAAGCAAGACAAAAAAGATCAGATTCAGCCTGTTAACTTTGCTACTCCCACCACTAAACCTCCAGCACTTTCTGTTTTCACATCATATCTCTAGCATTTGCAGTATTTTGCTTTTCTCCCATCAACTCTAATTCTGCAACGACTCCTTGATGGGTCACTTGGTCAAATGTAGCCCCGCTGCCAAAGACAGTCACTCACCTTGCCCTTGAAGTTCAGTTCTTTTGTTCATGTGCGAACCAAGGCTGTAAACAGGTGACCCAGGCAGCATCCAAATGGAGTATCAGTGAGCAGGTTACTGTTGAGCAACTGTTGTTTGATAGTACTGTCGACTACCCCTTCCATCACTTTGCCGGTGATTGGCTTTCCAAAGATAAGCTGTAATTGGCTAGGTTGGATTCGTTCTGCTTTCTGCGGACAGGACAAACCCAGAGAAATTTTCTACATTTTTCTGTAGATGCCAGTGTTTCAAGTATATTTGAACAGCCTTGCTAGGGCTATGGCTAATTCTGGATCACAAGTATTTAATAGTATTGCTAGACTGTTTTTGATGCCTTTAGCCTTTGCCGTATCCAGTGCCATTAGCTATGGTTTTAAATCATGTGGCGGAAATTAAAACTGGCTGAGCATCTGTGATGCTGGGGACTTCAGGAGGAGGCAGAGATGAATCATCCACGTGGCACCTTCGGTTGAAGATAGATGCACTTCTTTAGCACTGATGTGCCAGGCATTCCCAGAATTCAGAATGAGGTCATTAATGAAGTTTTCTCTTCTTCTTCGTTGTTTAATGATCCATTACCATTCATGACTGGGTGTGGCAGGAATGTAGAGCTGAGACCTCAGTAGTAGGCTTGCTTAAACCTCTCTATCTCATTCCGTTGCTGCAGTTTGGCAAACATTGTAGCTTCACCATGTTGAAAGTTTTTAGGTATGCTTGTTGCTGCTTCTGGCATCCCTCCTGCACTCCTCATTGAAACAAAGTTGATCTCATGGTTTGACAGTAATTGACACCATGGGGTGATTGATTATAGTTGATTACAACCATCCTGCCCACAGCACCTCATAAATGTCCAGTTTTGAGTTGCTAGATCTGTTCAAAATCCATTCCATTTAATGAAGTGGCAGTGCTACCCAACATGATAATGAATATCCTCAATATGAAGACTTTGTCTCCACAAGGCTTGTGCAATGGTCACTCTTATCGACGCTATCATGAATGGAAATACATGTGACAGGTAGCTTGGTGAGAAAGGGGACACATAGGATCTTCCCTCTTATTGGCTCTGTTACGCATGCTGCAGACCTAGTCTAGAAGTTATGTCCTTTACGATTCAGCCAGCTCAGTCAGTAGTGATACTCCTGAGCCACTTTTGATGTTGGATAGAAAACTGAGATTGACAGTTCACACGACCTGCTGCACTTCCAATCAGTATTCCATTCCCACACCATTAAATGTGCTGTTTCCTTTGCAAAGTTGGTTTTCTTGCATCTTGGCCTTCATGGGTAAAAGACAAATAGCTTTGAGGTCATGTTCCTTTCTCACAATATTTGAGATGTTTTTATTCATGGGCTTGAATGACACTGATGAGTCTCAACATTTATTATTGGTGGGTAATTGGGCAGTTAAGAGTCAACTACACTGCTGTTGGTGAGGGGTCCCTACATAAACAAGATCAAACAATGCACAAGATCTCCTTCTGTCAGAAACATTAAAGGCTGGATGGGTTCTTCCACAACAACTTGGTAGCTAAATGGTCTACATTATTGATACAGTTTCTTGTTCCATATTCATTTCATTAATTAAGTTAAATTTTACAGCTACCACAGTGGGATTTCCACATCATTACTCCAGACCTCTGAATTTCCAGTCTAGTAACATAGCCATTATTTCATCGCTCCTTTTGCTTTTTCCACCACCAAAAACTAACAGTAGCTTTAATGAAAGAACGACTTTCATTAAATGCATACAGCTAAAAGCACATTTTAAATTGTAAATTGCGAAGCAGCGGTCCTCAAAATGATCTCCACTTGTTTTCTTATTTTAATGGACGACTAAGTATCATTAAAATGCAGAAGCTTCTTTGAACCACTGGTATCTGTGACATTTGGAGCTCCCCATACAATTGTCCCCTGATTTGCCAAGCTAAGGGAACCTATCAATTAGATGAATGTTTACGGTGATTGCAGTCTAAACATTCAGTTGTAAATTATGAATAATCCTAAATGAGCTGAACATTTTATACGGATGTAAATTAAAAAAAAACAGATATTCTGTTGGTTGGAGTTATACTTAGCAGAAAAAGGAAGATGGTTGTGGTTGTTGAAGGTCAGTCATCTCAGCTCTAATGTATCTTTGCAGGAGTGCGTCAGTATAGATATTATCTAATCAAGCTATTCAGGGATCATATCATATAACTCTGGAGTAGTGGAACTTAAACACAAGTCTTTTGGCTCAAAGGAAGGCACACTACCACTGAGTACCTTCAGGGTAGTGACCTAGGCTCAATTATTTCAGCCGTTTCACCAATTCCCTTTCCTTCATCACAGGGTCAGAAGTGGGGGTGTTCGCTGGTAATTACACAGTGTTCTGCATCAGGCTCAACTCCTTAGATACTGAATCAGTGCATGAACAAATGTAGCAAGACCTGGACAATATCCAGGCTTGAGTTGACAAGTGGCAAGTAACATTAAGGCTGGGCAATGACCAAATTTAACAAGAGAGAATCTAATCATAATGCCTTTAAATTAAATGGTTTTTCCATTGCTGAATCCCCACTATCAACATCCTGGGGATTACTATTGGCCAGGAACTGGACAAGACTAGCCAAATAAATACCTGTGGCAACAAGAGCAGGTTATAAGATAAGGGCTAAATCATGCGTTGCTATGACTCACTGGGGTAGCATGCTGGAAATCAATTTCTGTCATTTACAAGGTGATCCCAGAAGTTAAAGATTTTTAGAAGTATACAGAAATAGAGCCCAAATACCCAACGTTCAGACATATTTTGACAGAAAGCATTGATAAGGCTTAAATCAAGTCTTACTGTGCTTAACAAGAATTAAGAATGATAAATTTTAAAAATATAAATAGACCATAGCTTCAGGTAAACAATTATGAACCATGGGCAATTAATGCCACTGGCTTAATCTCTAACCCCCTTATAAACCATTTACACACAAACACACACACAGTTTGCTGAGATGATTCTTATGCTGGTCAGAATGCTGATCCTCAATCTTCCTTTTCTTGATGCTTTACTTGTTTGCAGGAGTTAAAGGCTGACTGGCACATAGGTATAAAGATCTCTGACTTAGTAGTTGGAAGTAGCAGCCTACAGAAACTGTTGAGGGAAAATAAATTGGGCTTCTTCAGGGACAAAGTAGTTTTTACTGTAGTGATCAGGGAGAACTCTTGAGCTTGTGGAGATCTAGGGACTTCTCTTTGTCGCAGTCACAGTTGTAAGCTATTTAGCTACCTGTGAGCCAATCTTATAGCTGTTCTCAGACATAACCCCTTTATCATTCATAACTGATCACATACCAATCAGCTACCTGTGTCTGGCTGAATCTTCATTTACATACAACTCTTTGGCTCATTTGCAACATTCTCCTATTACTGCTTGAACCATCAGATATATAAACCATCATTTACAATGAGTCTAAGGAAGTAGAAGAAACAAGGGGAAAAGACATTGGCAGGGGTTGTGTACAGGCCCCCAAACTCTTGTGGGAAAGGCTATACATCAACAATAATAGCAACATGTAAAAAGAATAGAGCAATAACTATGGGTTACTTCAATCTTTTGTTGATTGGGTCAATACAATTGGAAAGGGTCACAATGACAACAAATTCATAGAATGCATGAGAGATAATTTCCGAGAGCAATGCGTCATTGGAATCAACCAGGGAGCAGACTATCTTGGAACCATTAATGGGTAATAAGGCAGGTTTAATCTCTTAATGATTTCTGACTAAAATACTCCCAAGGAAGTAGTGATCATAACATGACAGAATTTAACATTGAGTTTGACAGTGAGGAACATGGCTTACAAACAACTGTGCTTAACTTAAATAAAGGGAGTTACAAAGAAATGACAATAGAGTTAGTTAAAGCGAACCGGCCAGATATTTGATCATAAGACGTAGGAGCAGATATATCAGCAAGAATGACAGTAAGCAAGCAGTGACAGACATTTAAGAAAGTAACTCTCATGACTCTCAGCAAAAATACATCCTAGTAAGGAGGAAAGATTTCAAGAGAGGAATAAACCAACCATGGCTAAATGAGAAAGTTAAGGAATGTAATAAGTTGAAAGAAAAAGCATGCGGGGAGGGCATAGTCAGACTGCACACTGGGATTAATTCAAAATCAATCAAAGGAAGACTAAACAGATATTAAACTTTGAGGGCAAAATAACGAGTAATACAAAACTGACAATGACAGGTTCTTAAAATATGTAAGATGGAAGAGACAGATCAAAGCGAACACAGACCCTTTACAAAATGAATCTGGAGAGAGAAGTTTGGGGAAAGGAAATGAAAAAGGAGTCAATCAAATATTTTCCATCAATCTTTATGGTGGAAGATACTTTGAACATCCCGTTAATACTGAAGATAAGTACCATTGCCATCAGCAAAGAACTAGAATTAGATAAACTAATCGGGATAAATGCAAATAAGCTTCATGGTCCTGATGGCTTGCATCAAAGGATCCTAAAAGAGGTAACTATGGAGAAGCACCAAAAGTTTGGAAAACTGCAAATGTGAAGCCCCAATTCAAAACAGGGGGAAGGCAAAAAGCAGGTAGCTACAGGCCATTTAGTACAACACCTATTGTTGGAAAAGCTTCGGAATCAATTATTAAGGAGGTAATAGCACAGCATTTGGAAAATCATATTCTAATCAAGCAGAGTCCACATGGTTTCATGAAAGGGTTATCATGCCTAACTACTTTATTAGAATTTTTCAAGGAAGTATCAACTAAAGTGGATAGAGGGATAGATATGTAGTATTTGGATATCCAGAAGATGTTCGACTAAGGAGGGTCATGAAATGTTAAGTCATATGATAATATCCCACAGTGCTAGAGGCAGTATATTGGCATCAATAGACAATTGACTAATTGGTAAGAAACAGTATGTGGGGATAAGAGGCTTTGTTTTCAGGTTTGCCATCCATGACCAGTCGGGATCCACAGGGATTAGTGCTGGGACTACAACTATTTGAAACATATAATAATGGTTTGAAGGAAAGAAGTGAATGTCCTGTAATCAAATTTGTAGATATCACAAAAATAGGTAGAAAAGCAAGTTATTAGATGGATACAAGCAGTTTACAGAGACATATTTATAAGTTATGTAAGTGGACAAAAAGTTGTAAATGGAATACTATGTAGAAAAATACAAAGTTGCTCATTATGGAAGGGAGAATAAAAGAATAGAATATTATTTAAATGGAGAAAGGCTGCAGAAAGCTGCAACATAAAAGGGACTTGGAGGTCCTTGTGCACTAAACTCAGAGAGCTAGCACACAGTTGCAACAGGTAATCAGCAAGACTAATGGAATGATGGTCCTTATTTCAGAGAGATTGGGAATAAAAGTAGGGAAGTCTTACTGCAACTGTTTTAGATGCTGGTAAGACCACAGCTACAGCGCCATGAGTAATATTTCCCTTCTTATTGAAGGAAAGATATCATTTCACTGGAGATAGTCCAGAGAGGGTTCTCCAGGATGGCCCCTGGTAATGAGGGATTGTCTTATGAGGAAAGGATAAACATATTGGGATGCTACATATTGGAGTTTATAAGAATGAAAGGTTGATCTCATTGAAACATGTAGGGCAGACTCTTTGTAATTACAGCCTTAGAGCTCAGTGTGACCTCTGACAGAATTGAACATTTTCCAAACCCCGAATCAGTACTATTTAGAAGGACAAGGGCAGCAAATACATAGGAACACTACAAGATCACTTCTAAACCCCTGAGCTTCCTGACTTATAAATATATCACTGTTCCTTTAGGATTTCTGGGTCAAAATCCTGAAACTTCCCCCTCAGCAGCATTGTGGAGCTACCTATATCACAAGGATTGCAACCTTTCAAGAAAGCAGATCACAACAACAAGTCAGGCTAGCAATAAATGCTGGCCTCGCCAGTATTGTCTACATCTCACGAATGAAGAAGACTAGATGGTATGCAGCTAAACTGCATGTTTTCATCTGTTCCGTCAAGTGAGAATTTCCTTTCTTAGATTTGTGTTAGTTATTTCTTACTAAGAAATTACACAATTCCAGTTTACCACTTGGAATACAGTCTGTTGTTTTATCTGATGTGAGACTAATGAAGATCTAGTTGACTGGTTTATATAAGCCACTGTTTCTCATTGCATGGTACAATATTTGCATATTTGCAATCCTGCGGAGTGTCTGTAGTGCCTAAGGAAATCTCTGTTGTGACAATTAGCTTCCTGTGAATTTTCTTTCTAGTCACCTTCAGAACCTATGCTGAGTATCTGCTCCTGAAAGTTTATTATATTTAATGGCCTCTAATTTTTCTAGCACCTTTGCAACACAGCTTCAAATAATTCTGAATGTTGGATGCACTATGTAAGTCAGATAGAAACATACCATTATGCTAACTATCACATGATATTTATTGAATATTTCAACTACTCAATGAGACAGATCAGATATTGAAGTGTCTATCTGAAATATACTTAACACACTGCCTAACTAGCTCCTAACGAATAGCAAAATCTGTTTATAGGGAACTTAATTCAGAGACCAATTAATCATTGTACATCATGAGTGACTGGTTGAAATCATCTTATCAGTCATATTGATTTACCTTATAAGGGGAATTGGAGTGGCTCAGTGAGTGACTCTCCTGATTCTAAGTTGCAAGGTTCAAAGTCACAGTGCTGGCTGTGAAAGATCCCAGCAGAAGTGCAGATGAGGTGCCAGGCAGAATTGCTGCAATCAACACCAACCCCCACCTGGAAGAAAGGGGATGGCTAGCAACAGGAAGGGCAATTAGTTGTAAAACCACCCGCTAAATCCAAAAGATGGTTGATACGAAGAAGAGATACCGCTTAACTTGAAAAACATAGTAAGGATTGCTTTTTTTCCCAAAACTGAAGCCTTTGCTATACAGATCAATTACACTTCTGCTTCCTTGAAGTGATGCCTGTGAACTAAGATTGCAGGGGAGCTCTCTGTTTGGCAAGGAAATGAACAGGTGTTGGGAAGATGCTATTTGAGGTAAATTGTAGAAGCAATGTCACTGCGAGGCCCCTAAGTAGACAAAATGAGGAGCAATTCTGGTGCTGGCTTTTGAATGGAAGGCAGTTATGAATGCTGGAGCAGGATTGTATACTGGGAAGGGATCTAGACCTTGGAGAGGGAACTGGCATATCAATGGCAAATGGGGTTCCTGGAACTGGGTTTCGAGATGGTTAGAAGCTTGGGGTCCTTTACAGAGGCCGGAAATATTGGCCTGTGTTTTCCAATTGCCAGATAATCATTTCAGGAGCATTGACGGGAGCTGTGCATCATGACCCTGCAGTGTCCCCAAGTAGTGGGCTCTGAACTGCTTGAATTGCCTGAAAGTATCCATTTCAATTGGAGAATCTGGAGAGCTCCAGTGCTTTTATTTAAGTTGTTACTCAGGAAAAGGTAGACTGTTAAATATCTAGCCTGCCTCAGGAACCAGCATGTTCCCCTCCATTCCCCTACTGGATCTTTCCCCCCACCCCAAATGCTATATCAAGGTCCCCTTGCAAATCTGTACCCTGCTTACCTGACCTCCAACACACTTTGTTCACTATCCTTTATCCACTTGACACCTACCAACCTGGCACCATATTGAATCTGGTACTCTGCTTCCCAGCATATTATCCCCTCCCCCGTGGCACCTTACTTACCTGGCACCCTATCTATCTGGACCTCTACCCCTACTCACCTGGCATTGTACCTACCTGACAACCTAATCCCTACCTCTTTGGCTTCCTACCCATAAGGCATCTGACCTATCTGGTACCCAACCACTTACCCACTCGGAACCTTACTGTCCCACCAGTTTAACCACCTACTTGCCTTATACACTTACCCTTTTACAGGATCTGTAAAAAATGCCTGTCTGTAATTCTGGCCCTTTAAGCCCCTCAGAATACAGCATCTGATTGCTGTGAAAAGGGGATTTCTTTCCCCTGACAGTTCTCGATGATGAGTGATCTGTCAGAATGGAAGCAGAGCTTGATATTTCTGAAGGAACTGTGAGAGGAATCTCATGTCAGAAATGCAGAGCTCTTTCATTTCACGTAAATAGAGAACAAGATTGCCATTTCTTGGAAAATCCAGCCCATTGTGAAAATGAAGAAATAGATCAGAATAATTAGTTAATGAAAAACAAGCTAAATAGTGAACCAATTATGAAAGATTCATTTATTTGGGATTAAGGGACATCAGTGAATTTGAACAATTTAAGCGATTTAACTAGCTAAAAGCATTTATACTTAAATGCTACACACCACATGGGAAATAGCAAAATTCTAACTGATAAAGACACATGTGGAGCAGCCTATTGTCAGATGCACATTGTAGACTTTTCATAAATAAAGAACTTGAGTCAGAGATGATTAATTGGGCAGCTTAGATAAGATGGAAATATAGAACTGGAAGAAGACAAGTAACACTAAATGTCATAAATGATGCAAATAAAAGAAAACACAGGATGGAAGGTTTACATGTGCATCTTCAGAATGAACTCAAAAACGCTTCATATTTTATGCCCCTGTGCTGAAGTTGAGTGTAAGAGTATAAAAGATTAAATGGCATTATAAATCACGACACAGATATAAGATTGCAAACCTTTCCCAACAGAAAAAAAATAGGAATGAAACATAGCAAAGTACGAGATTAGAAAATAATCTGCAATCCATCTAGCCAGTTTGCTCAGATTAGTTTATTTAATCTGGTCTTTAAATTCGCAAATCTAAACCTGAGGGAATTCATCTTCTGTGGGATTTTACCACGTTGGGGCTGTAGCTTTATAAATGCCAACCTCCAAAAAGCTGGCAGTAACCCCAACTCTATCATTTTTTGTCTGCTTTGATATTAGTGCAGGCAATCAATTAATATTGATTCTCCATCAATAGTAGCAGTTCTGAAGTTGTAGTCTTCTCTTATCAGTCTCCTTCCAGGATGGGTGTAAGGGCAAGGTGAACAGGTCCACAGTTTAAAAGTTCGCCTGAAAGGTGGCACCTCTGACAATGGTGCACTTCGCACCCTGCCACCCCTCAGGGTGACACTGGAATGTCAGCTCAAACTTTGTAAAACACCCCCTGTTACTTTTGATGGAGATCAAGGCAGTTACCTATGGTCTCCGGGCCAATATTTATCCCTCAATCATCACTAAAAGTAACAGACTGTCTGCTCATTGTCACAATGCAGTTTGTCAGACCTCGGCGTGTGTAAGTTGATTTGCCAACTTTCTTCATTGCAATATGAATTACACTTCACCAATGATCTAGTGGCTGATTTTGTCCAGGTGCTCCAGTTTCCTTCCACAGTCCGAATATGTCCAGGTCAGGTAGACTAGCCATGCGAAATTGCCCATAGTCTCTAGCGATATGCAGGCTAGGTGGATTAGTCATGGGAAATGCAGCAATAGGGTAGGGAGGTGGGTCGAGGGATGGTCATTAGAAGGTTAGTATGGGCTTGATAGGCAGAATGGCCTGCTTCCACACAGCAGTAATTCAGTAACATCCACTTGAGACAGCAGTTGGGGTCTTTATTTTAACATCCTATAGGAAAATCACACTTCCAATAATGTTACGTCCTCCAGATTATCACTTTCTGCAGTGGTTTCCAAAGCAGTGGCCCAAGGTTGAGCTGCTCCAGCTATTTCCTCCAATGATTTGTGACAACATCATGACCCTATGGTATTGCATGACACAAAATGTAACACTGCTTTGTTCTATCATAAACATGACACAGTTGGAACTGTGGTGTCAAACTGATGGAAGTTATACAGGCACAGGAAACAGATTTCCTGCAGATAGATTGGACTCCCCCTTCCAGCTGCTGTTGACTTATTCTAATCAGTTAGTCCCTGGAGTCTCCTGACTTCAGAGGAATGTTACACTAACAAGTAACAGACTTGCGTATTTAAAACTGATTGTAAGCACTTGACTGGGTGAAATACAGATTGCAATTTTGAATCATATATTATTTGGAGCATAATAAACAGGTCTTCAGTAGATTACAGCTGATTTGAATGTACATAATTATAAATATACTTGAACTTATGAAACACAATGGTGGCTGAATGGTTTATAAAAGGTGGTTTTTTGTCATTTAGAAAGCGTGCTATTTATACATATTTCACTAAATTTTCTGATGCTCCTCAGTTATTACTATTATTTTGCACTAGATTTTACCTCAGAAAAGCTAAATACAGTTAAGGAAGATGCATTCATAATGTAACTAAACAGGTTGACTAGCAACATGCAAATACTTCCAATATGCCCAGGGCAGATGGTAAGAGCAGGAGACATTCCTAGTGAACCATGTGGTGGAAACAAATTGGAGCCTTTACTGTCAATATTCACAGGCTACAACATACATGTAAAAGTGCATGTTACCACAGCAACTCAGAGCTCCTTAGGTGGGCTGGTTGGCTCACTTGGATTGAGGGCCATCAGATGGTGCCAACAGCACAGTTTGTTACTGCTGATGTGTGCATGGGACCTGCCTCCTTTCCGCACCCGTGGTGGAGATTGTAACTCTGCAGGCAGGGGACTCGAGACAACCTAGAGAGGCTGGAAAAGGAGAATCTATTTTGCGATTACACAAGCAGCAACATTGGACTCGAAACCCCCGGACACTGGGGAACCCCAAGGGGCTAATAACCAGCTGCTCTCGTGACTCCTGAGATGTCTGCACCAAACATCATCCTTGGAAGTTCAAAATGTGACCATGTCTTGCAGATCCTGGATGCAGGCAGAGCACACGGTTAGTCACAGAGCAGTTGAATTCGCACCAAATGCTGTTATTTTGCCTCTCGTGGGGCCTGTTAGGGTCCTACACATGTGGATTTGAACATATGCTCAGCTACAAGCAAAGATTTAATGGAAGTATAAAAGCGAAAACAGAAAGGATGATAGAAATTCAGCTAAACTGGCAGCACCTGTCCTGAGAGTTCCAAAGAAGTATCTTCAGACCTGAAACAGTTTCTGGTCATGCAGATGCTGCCATACCTGCTGAGTTTCCCCTGAACTTTTTTTTTAGGTTGTACTTACAGCATCTGGAGCATCTTTTTTTATATTAGTGGAAGCGCTATGTTGTTAGAGATACTCACAAAAGTTCTTTGAGTCAGAAGTGTGTGGTGCAGGGAGGTGAATGGATTTTTGAAAACCTCAGAGCAGAAGGCTTGCTTTCAGGTACAGAGAAATGTGTTACAGCCTCTCTTAGGGTACAGCACATCGGAAAGATAAAGTAAAGACAGCAGCAAGGAATGTCTGTGTAGAATGGA
The DNA here is from genome assembly GCF_030684315.1 of Stegostoma tigrinum. Classification (NCBI taxonomy): domain Eukaryota; kingdom Metazoa; phylum Chordata; class Chondrichthyes; order Orectolobiformes; family Stegostomatidae; genus Stegostoma; species Stegostoma tigrinum. Next base: position 62,056,768 of record NC_081368.1, read on the forward strand.
AGGAGGAAGAGGAATTTCAACAGAACGTTATCCCCAGATAGTTTACTTAGATAATACTTCGCCTGTCTCCAGCTCGCCTGGATGCAACACCTGAGCTGGCAATTCTTCACAACGCAGACAGGTCACTGAGCTTCTGACCTTCTCCAGTTGGACATGTAGCCGCAGAACAGGCAAGGGCGGCACTGCCAGTGGCTGTCAAGATGGTCATTTCTTTCCAGGCTTGGCTGACATCTCCCCGTTTGGCATAAAATGTTGCATTAGAGAAAGACCACTGAAGCACTGCACACAAGGAGAGAAGATATTATTGTCTTCTTGCAAGGGGATGGGGTATGTCACTTTGGCACGATAGGGGAACTCATCAACTGGTTGCTGATGGCTCAGTAGTTGCTACATCCCAGAGGGAAGATGTATCAGAACTGCAAAGGGTTCCAAATCTGAATGTGAAGTTAATGTTGACTATATGCAGAGCCTGGTGTCAATGCATATTTGCGGCAGCCAGGATACTCTTATTCTGGATCAATCAGGCATTCCCAATATCCTCAAGAGGCAGCACTGAAACAGAGGTTGGCTGCTCGGTGACACGTAGCTCCCAAACCTGTTCACTGCTGAAGCAAGCATGGACAGAGCTCCTACAATGGTGGCCAAGCTGCAACCCGTAAGGTTGTGGAGCTTTCCATAGGCATTCTCAGTCGTAGTGGTGGCAGTAAACTGCCTGATTTGCATGAGTAAAGAGACTGGTGGCATGGCTGTGGTGGGATTTATTCTGAAGGAACACACCATGTTCGTTCGCAGGAGTGTCACTGCACTGGCCCAGGGCGGTGCCTCAGCTAGAACCCAGATGGTTAGATTGCAGAGAGACCTTGCAAGCTCTTTTGATCATTGTCATCTAATGCTAGAATAGCACCAATGTGGGCTCATGACAACATGCACAGTCCTTGTGGTCTCAGACTTATCTTTCACTGCGGCACGCAGATATAGTGTGGTCTATGCTTACATACAATGCGAGTCAAGCAATCAATTATCAGGTACTGCCTCGTGGCTGGGTTCAAAAGTGATACTATGGAATTGGCAAACATTCCTTCAATGGAAAGAATGAATCAAACTTATAAGCCAAACTGTGTGCCAACTTGGGGTCGGAGTCCTCCATGCCCCTTATCCATTAGACGCTTTACAAGTCAAGAACCGATCTACCTCTGTCTTATACACATGACAACAGACTTGGCCAACAGGGACAACAGGTTCTTTGGTAAGGATACCAATGAACTAAATATCTCCATATGCAGACCTCCCAGTCTGCATCTGTAAATTGCCCCATTAAAACCTCTACCTGAATCCTCTGCATTGTCACCATCTACGGAGATGGCTCATGTACAATATTTCCTTGGTCTGAATGCAACCTACTTACACCAAATGTCCCACCATGTGCTGGTCCTATCTCCATTCTGCCCTCTAAAACACTTGCTCAGTGCTACTATCTGCTTTTCTTCTTGCCCTTAAGTCACTTTTAAATCTTTCCCCCTCTCACCTTAAACCTATGCCCTCTAGTTTTGAGTTCATCTACCTTGGGGAAAAGATCTTGGTTATTCAGCCTATCTATGCTGCTTGTGATTTCATATGGTGAAGCCTATGTTTCTGCTTCCATTACTGTTTTGTAGGACTTCCTGCACCCCAACCATTCTCTCCTAAACTCTCCGTTAGCAAATTTAATGCCACCAAAATTGTGCCCTCTATTTATCGATCATAGACCAGTGCTAAGTCTTTCCCTATAAACCTTATCATAGCCATTCATTATTTTGAAAGACTTTATCTGATTTTAACTTTCCTTATTCTAGTGGACAGATCTGCAGTTGTGTAATTGAATACAATAAATTTTCAATGTGTGGTTTGGCAGCAAAACCAAAAGTGATCATGAAAGCTAACAGGTCTGATCAATTTATTGATTACTTTAAGGTAAGGCACTTGCTTTAAACTTGGTCGTCATGCATGAGACTGTTTCCTCAGAACCTGGCTGATCTCCATAGATGACTAGCAAGTCATTCATGAAAGCAATTGAATTAAGAGGGGAGCTTTTGTTAACAATCAGGAATTGACAATAAACATGGCTCACTGAAATCAATTTCTTACTATTTGAATGCTTTATTTTCAATTTTGACTCCTTTTAATAGTTTTATATATCAATCCTAACTATGTTGCGAATATTATTAGCAAAGCATTCCCTTACCTTTTCCAAGTCTGGTTGAATATTGCTGGACAAAAGAAATCTGCTGTTGAAGCATTTTATCTTGTACACATCAGTACAGAATCATAAGAATATCAAATTTCAAAGGCAACAACAACTTGTGCTGTATGAGAAGCGGGAGCCGACTGCTTGGTAACTAAACTCTGATAGGTAGAGATATTGTTATGGTGAATGCATCAGGGAAGAATTAAGTGTCAAGGTTTTGTTGAAATTTAAACCAGGCAGGCCAATTCTGGTAGGTCAATGACTAGCTCAAGAACCAGGGAATCATCATTCCCACACTTTTATTCCATTGAATAAGGCATAATGTGAGGAATGGTGCCCAACATATCCTTCTACAATGAACATGGAAAATGGGTGTTGAAGAAATTAGCATTTGCTGTAAGGACAGCTTTGGCTGTTATGATGGCAGTGGATGGCTACAGAGCAAGGGCAAAAAATTATCTTGTAATGCTGAAGACTGAATGATGTAGGACCCTTTTCGTACTTGTAGCGTTGAATGCTCATTTGAGGCCTCGACTGGAAGATTATTTTACACAACAACAGAGCAAGATTTATAAAGTTAGCAGGTGGTACTTAAAGGGACCAATTCAGGCCTTATCCTAACTTATCACTTAAATATGCTATCATTTCAACACAAGATCACAGGCAGCAGTTACCACTTATCACCATGCCTCCAAACCAATCATCACTATGATTCCGACCTCCCCAATCTCAGCTGCTCCTTCCCAGTGATCACTCTTCCTGGTTGCCCACCTGACATCATTTAACTGAGGGCCTGCGGCAGTGATCAGCTCTTCATACTTGCTGTCTCCAACATACCAAACATGAGGCCCAAGGCCCACAACATTAAATGCACCTTGGGGTTCACCATTCAATTACAGCATTCCTCAGTTGAGTTTCTGGGCATCAAGCCCAACTCTGATTTAGGCATAAAAGTCAAGTGGCTTGGCACTGTAACAGCATAGGACTGATACAAAAATAGCAAATTGTCTGACACATTCTTTTAAGTAGTGTCTTGCAGCTTCCATCACATTCTTAGAAAATAACAAGAGTTTTATCCACATAAAATTTAGAATCAACTGCGTTACGACTATTTGCCGAAGAGCTGAAATGTTTTTAAATGGCAACTTTTATACAGGTTCACAGTCACTCCTGTGTAATGATTGTGTTAGAGTACTGCAAGAAGCTATTTAAACAGCAGGTTCACTAACATTGTCAATTTTTATTTTAAAACCAGTTACAGATATTGAGGGAGCCTCCAATATAACACAGTGGGTATCTCAAATATTGCCAGTGTATGTTGCCTGTAGGAGGCTGAAAAAGACCACATGTCTATCAGAGTTTGATCTCCTGTGGACATTGCAGTTGGTTCTATTTTCATTCACGTGGTATGGAGTAAACCCACCTGTGTAGGATTCACGTAGTGACTGATTCATAGGAAATGCATTGCATTCTAAAGGCAATTTGTTTCTGAATCAAGCTACCAATCTTTGTCTGAACTGGAAAAGAACGAGGGCAGGGACATAGCAAGAGATCTGATATTTTCCTTTGCTGTCTTTGAGAATTCATTGAAACTTCAGAAGTTTATTCAAACAAAAAACACTCTGGTTTAAAAGTTTAGGTTTCTGATGGCTGGGTTATAGATCAAGGTTGGGAGCTGGCAAAAAAATGCATGTTTGTAAGAAAATAGCTGTTATGTTAATTCCATCTTATTATCAAGTGCTATAATTAAGTAGGTAAAATTAAATGCTAGCATATATGTCTGGCATAGTCATAATATAAAATACTATTAGATAGCTCTAATATCTTTATGATGAAATCTCTATATATTTACTACATAAGTAAACATGGTAGGTTGCATTCTATCCCAAGACTGTACAAGGTAAGTTTTTTGTAGTCTGTGGTATGTTGAGCTAAAAAGACTGAATGCAAAACTAAGAGGAAGTTTGTGTGGGAGGAACTGAAAAAGTACTTAATGTGAATTTGATAAAACACAGACCATTCTATGAAAGCTAAAAACTAAACTAGAAGTAGAGCTACAGAACGTTGAGATCCTTTGAAATGTGTGATCTGTAGATCAGCTTCTTTTAATCTCAGGGCTAAATTAGAGTATATACATTATACCATCATGGTGTCACGTAGCAGGGAAACAGACCCTTCAGTCCAAACAGTCCATGCTGACCATAATCCCAATCTAAAGTAGCTCCAACTGCCTGCGTTTGATCCATATCCCTCCATACATTTTCATTCATATAGCTATCCAAATTTTTTTAATGTTGTGACTGTACCCACATCCACCACTTGGTCTGGAAGTTCATTCTATGCACAAACAAATTTGTGCAAAGAAGTTGCCCCTCATGTCCTTTTTAATTATTTCTCCTTTAACCTTAAAAGTAAGCCCCAAATCTTGAAATCCCCCACCCGAGGGATGACACCTGCCATTCACCTTATACCCTTCGTGATTTAAAAAAAATCTTAATAAGGTCACCCCACAACCTCCTACGCTCCAGTGAAAAAAGTCCCAGCCTCTCCTTTTAACTCAAATCTTCCATTCCAAGCAACATCCTGCTAAATCTTTTCTGGACCCTCTCCAGTTTAATAATACTGTTCCCATAACAGGGCTACCAGACCTGGAGACAAAACTCCTGAACAGGCCTCACCAACATCTTGTTCAACCACAACATGACTTCTCAAATCTCAAACTCAAAGGTCTCAGCAATGAAGGTAAACATGCTAATTGCTCTCTAACAACAGTGCCTACATGTGACACAAACGTCAAATGAATTAATAAAACTGCAAACTTTTGCTCCAGCCCATTCTTGGCACACAGACATAACGACTCTCAGTATAATAAATACATTCCTAACTGATGTGCTCTTTAGAAACTCCTGGTTAGCCCTGTCAAGGATATATGGTTAGCAGACTTATTGCTGAATTTAGCCTCTTCCTTTATCATGCTAAGGAGAGCTTCAAACAATTAACATGTGAATGCTATCACAACTGTTACAGCACGACTTACACACTTGCTGAAAACAAAGGAGGTGAATTTTTTCTTTTCTAATTTCATTGTAAAGGCCATTGTGAGGATAAAACATAGATCTGAAGAAAGTCATTCCTACACAAAGAAGACCCAAACGTGCAATTATAGCATTGCACCTTTCAATACGCAGCTAGGGTTAAAATTCTGGTGCACAAAATTATTCTCTCTCAGTAAATCACGCTTTTTCATATAACAAAGTGTGGAGCTGGATGAACACAGCAGGCCAAGCAGCATCTCAGGAGCATAAAAGCTGACGTTTCGGGCCTAGACCCTTCATCAGAGAGCCTCTCTGATGAAGGGTCTAGGCCCGAAATGTCAGCTTTTGTGCTCCTGAGATGCTGCTTGGCCTGCTGTGTTCATCCAGCTCCACACTTTGTTATCTTGGATTCTCCAGCATCTGCAGTTCCCATTATCAATGCTTTTTCATATCACCACTTTAATGCCATAGTATATTTGTATGGGACTTGTTTTCACTTGCCATTTTCAATTGCTTTAACTCTCATTTTAAAGCTGGGAATGCTCTGCTGGTCTGGTAGCACCCGTGAAGAGAAATCAGAGTTAATATTTTGGACCCAGTGACCCTTTCTCAGAACAGGGTAATGACATCTCCGAGTAGGTTGGTTAGATTCTTTTTTAAGGTTTCTTTCTAGAAGTCTAAATTACTCCTTTTTGCCATCGATTTTTTTCATTCTTTCTTGTTTACGGAAGCATGAATCAGTATAGAATCATCCCAGTAATCAAGACCAAACATTAAATCCCTTCGTGATTTGGAAGAATCATGTGGGATTCTGAACTGCTGCTTTTTGGATGCAATATAATAGCATTAAAATGTTTGAGGAAATAATTCCAGTATGTAGTTTGCTTAAGTGGATTGAAAGAAAACACATTGCCAAGATAGAGTAGAATGCATATATGTAGAGGCATGTTTTCACAGTAACAAGTCAGCATGGTTTAGCATGTATAGTAAATTTCCTCACCTGTCAAAAAGATCACAAGCTGCTGCCACTTATGTCCAATTATTTAGCATGACACTGTTTCCCTTAGCTCCTAAGAGCAATGTTACATCAAAGGAGCGATACATATAAAAGATCTCCTCTTCCTTAATATTTAAAAACATGAAAGACATGTTTATATTCCGGTGGTACACTTATCCCTAGAAGATCCAAAGCCATAACAACCATTGATTACCACAGACCTGGAATCATATCGCTGAATTTTACCACAAACTTGTGAAGGAAAGCCAGCCCTGCAACCACAATTGCTCAGCAGTTTTACCAAGTCAGCCCTTTAGCTGCTAGATGAACTCCTGAGCCTGCTGCTCCAATGAGACGGCCTCAATGCTGATAAACCTCAGCAGCACCGCTGGGAGATAGAGGTGGACTCTTTGACGTAGCCTGGACATGGGGCATCTCAAAATAGAGCCATCCTTGTAAGGGCATGTAAAAGTTCAAGAGAAGGTCAGGGATGGTGGATCCATTGTGGTAAAGTGGAAGACCCCTTCTTCAGAAGTAACAGAGGGTACGGTTATTGCCTTTTACGCCTGGGGCACCCTGTCTTTGAACATGACTACCTCCTGCTCTGATGGTCTCCCCAGTCTGCCTGGTAAAATGTCTTTTAATTGGGGCTTTCCTAATGGAAATTGATTGCTAAGTGAAGTATGCACCAACTTGAGGGGGAAGCGATGGCCTCATGATATTGTCGTGAGATTAGTCATCAGAAGGCAAGGAACTTCTCTGGCGAATAGGACTTGAAATCCATTACAGCCAATGGTGGAATTTGAATCCAATTAAAATCTGGAAGCAAAAGTCCAATGATGATCACAAAACCATTGTTGATTGTTGTCAAGACCCAACTAGTTCACTGATGTCTTTTCGAAGGAAACTGCTATCCTTATTAATTCTGGCCCCCATTTGACTGCACTGCAAGAAGGCTCACCCTTAACTTATGGTAGAAGATGGCAGCAGAGCAAGACGGCTGCATGTGGCCTCTTCAGCTCTCCTTCTTTGCTTTACTGTTGCTTGTGCTCTATTCTTATGCTTTATTTTCTGTCTCTTTGGGTATTTTGCTCTTCTTTTCTGTGGTGTGTTGGTTGGCAGCACCGGTTCAGCAGCGACAGGGGGCCGCGAAGCGGCAGGCATGGCTTCTCCTGGCTGCAGGAGGCGGTGGCAGTGGGCAGCGACATTGCTGTCCTGGCATTTGGCGGGGACAGCGGTGCCAGCAGCAGCAGACTCTTCAAGACGGCAGCGCCAGCAAGGCGACATCGGCTGCGGGAGCAGGACTCATGGCCTGACAGCAGCCGGGCCTGGCAGTGGAGCCAGTGACTCTTGGTTGCAGGGCAAGTTTGGGTTCAGTGGGTCAGTGAAGTGGACCCAGCGAAGAGATGGCATCTAAAGTGGGGCAACTGCAATGTTGGTAGGTCCAGCACTGGCATCGGTGAGGTGGATGTCTTACTTAAGGCTAGGTGCTGGCAAAGACTAATAGTCTGAACTTCTTAAACTTTTTATTTTCTCTAATTTATTCCTATGGCCTCTACTGCTGAATTATTTATTTCTTTACTTTTCCCATGTTTCTTTGTTTCCTAAGAATTTGAGCTTTAATGTCTGTACCTAGGTACCTTTGCACCTAAGCTAGCACTGTAATGTGCACATTGACAATAAGGCTAATCCAGTTCAATTCAAACTGCCCTCTGAAATAGCCCAGCAATCCATTCAGTTGTATCAACAATTAGAAAGGAAAATACAAATGAAATTGGACAAACTACCTGGTATCAACTAAGGCATTGGAAATGACAATGGCAATCACAACCTTAATCACTGCACAATTTTCTCCTTACTAGCATCTGGGGGCTAGTGCCAAAATTGGGAGAGCCATCTCACAGATTAGTCAAACAGCAGCCTGACTCAAACATACTCACAGAATCATACTGTGCAAATGATATCCAAGGCACAACCAACACCATCCCTGCATGGGTCCTGCAGAGACAGCATGAGACGACATGACGGTGGTGTATCATCAGGAGGGACTTCTGCATGTCCTCAACATTGACCCTGGATCCCATGAAGTATCATAGCATCATATCAAACACCGGAAAGGAAACATAATACTGGCTACTATGTATCACTGCCAATTCTTCTCCCTTCTGGCCAGCCCCCAACCCAGTAGACTTCAATGTCCATCATCAAGAGAGGGTCAGCAGCATGATTTTTGATCAAGTCCTCATGTAAGTCTTGAAGGACTTTGCTGTGAAAATGGTTCAATGCCAGTTGATGAGGGAACCAACAAGAGGGAAAAACTTATTCGACCTCATCCTTACCAACCTGCAGAGTGCAAATGCATCTGTCCCTAACACATTGATAAGCATGACCACAACACAATCCTTGTGGAGACAAGGTCCCATCTTCATATTTGGAATCCATCATGTGTTGGGCACTGCCACAGTACTACATAGGACAAACTTTGACTACATCTAACAATTCATGACCGGACATCCATGAAGTGTTATGGACCACCAGCAGAACTGTACTCCAGTACAATCAATGACTTCATGGCATTACATAATCTTCCACTCATCTATTGTCATCTGGGCAGGGGATCAAACCTCCTTTGTTGAAAAACACAAGAGTTTGACCCATGAACAAAAATGAAAACAAAAATTGCTGGGAAAACTCGGCAGATCTGGAATTATCTGTGCAGATAAAGCAAAGTTAATGTTTCTGGTCCAGTGATCCTGCTTCAGAATCCAGGAACAGTACCTGAAGAATCAACCTGATGAAACCGCACAACACTACTACTTGCATATCAAACGGCATGAGCAGCAAATGATAGACAGAGCTAAATGATTCCATAACTAATGACACAGATCTAAGCTCTACAGTCATGCCAGATCCAATTATGCATGGTCTGGATAATTAAACAACTCACTAGAGAAGGAGGATCCACAAATATGCCCATCTCCAATGATGAGAGAGTCCAGCACATCATTGCAAAAGATAAGGCTGAAGTATTCACAGTACTCTTCAGCTAGAAGTGCCAAGGGGATAATCCATCTCGGCTTCCTCCTGTGGTCCCAAGCATCATAGATCTCAGTCTTCAGCCAATTCAATTCAAGAAATGGTTGGACACACTGGATACGCCAAAGACCATGGGCCCTTACAACATTCCAACAAAAACACTGAAGACTTGTGCTGCAGAAACTGCTGTGCCCATAGCCAAGCCATTTCAGTACAGCTGCAACACTGGTATCAACTTACAATGTGGAAAATTGCCCAGGTATGTCCTACACACAAAACGACAAATCCAACCTAGCCAATTGTTACCACAAGAGTTTACTCTTGACCATAGGTAAAGTGATGTAAGGTGCCAACATTAGTGCTATCAAACAACATTTGCTTAGCAAAAACAAGCTCACCGACGCTCAATTTTGTTTCTGCTAAGATCATTCATCATTCAAACATGAACAGAAGAACCTAATTCCAAAGGTAAGATGAGAATGACAGCCCTTGTCATCAAGGCTACATTTCACTGAGTGCTGCTAGGAGCTGGGGTCAACGAAATTGGGGGCAACATCCCTGCTGGTTGGAGTCATAGCTGGCACATAGGAGGATGGTTGTGGATGTCAGTCATCTCACCTCCTGGACATCTCTGCTGTAGGCCCAACCATCTTCAGCTGCTTTAACAATGACCTTTGCTCACCTCATAAGGTTAGAATTGGGGATGTTCATCGATGTTTACACAATGTTCAGCACCATTCTTGCAGAGAGGTGTGTTATCAGAGTGGTGCAAGAATATCTCCTTCAGACAGGCAGCTGGGACGCAGCTTTTGAATTCTCCCTGGGTGATTATTTTTTCCCTAAATGAAACAAAAGAAGCATGAATGAGCAAGGTCAGGACTTACACAGACAAAAGGAAGGGTTTAGTTTTGCTTTCCGTTAGGGAAAGGGTTTCTGTTGGCCGCTGAGCTAAAAGATTGAGCTCCAAGCTCCTGGAGTAAAGGCTTAGACAATGAGGCTTCCTCTTTAAAATCAAAAGGGGCAGATTATTTCTTTCTTCTGAACTGGAGACAGACAGCATGTGAGAATCATAGCTGTTTTGCTGAATGGTATTTTTATCAAAGGGTGTGTTTCTGGGATGCTGCCTATATGGGAAAAGTTGATGATTAGTGTTTAAATCATATATTATCTTGTTAAGAATTTCAATCAAGTTAAAGTTATGCAATTCTTTTTTTTCTGTGTATTAAGTGTCTTGTAAGAATAAAGTGTACTTTGATTAAAGCCTAGTGGTGGATCATTGAATCACATCTGGAACACAGTACCTTATGCTTGCTTTTAAATAAATATAAAAGTTAGGGTCTAGGCTATCTCCTTACAATATTTTGTTGGGGTCTGTTCTGGTCCATAACAAGATGTCTTTTGTTTCATCTGCATTATTTTGTTTGTCTTCAACTTTCAATCTCTTCCCAATGCCTTTGAAGTAAAAATTCTGAACATAGTACCACCAATTCATGCTAGGACACAAAGTAGCCATTGGCGTGGCTAAGTGTAAGTGCTGCATTACAGCAGTGGGGCATGTTATATAGAAGTTAGGGTAAGAGTTCAAAAACACTGCTGGTGTTGAGGAAGCAAGTATTGCTCTGTAGTACGCATCTGAATTATCTGACCAGGGATATTCAATGTTTGTATCAAAATTGAGGCATGCAGTTCAGACAAAATTTAAAGTCTATCCACTGAGACATGTAATAGACTTTCCTGCAGCTTCATGGATCAGCTAAAATAATGGTGGTAAGCAGCAGTAAATGCAGAGGTAAACTTTTCAAAGATATTATTTCATGTGCCAATGACTATAGTTATATTTCTCTGCTTTGTTTTTCCCCTTTGATTCTGGCAGCCTGGTGTCCATGGACAAGATAGCTCATGAAGGTGGGAATTTGCCTATTGCTGAAGAATTTGAAGATTCACACCAGTTCAATGCCCCCAAACAAAAAATAGAATTTAGAACTTCAGCAGATTCCCCCAGAAATCCATCAGCGGAAATTGAAAGAAGCATTAAGAGCAACGTGACTCAAGGCAGCAGAAATTGTGGAATTGTTACTCCACAAAGCTAGAAAAAAGGTAAAGGCTTAGAAGATGAACATTGAAACATTATTCTACAAGGGGAGAGTAAGTACTTTGAGTTTCATTGCTTATCACGAATGCTTATCATCAAGCACTTGACGTATGGTCAAGGACACAATTTTTTGACTTCGCAAATGTGCTACTTTATTCAACAACTTTCCAATTGCTCATTTGAAGTTGCATTCTGACACTATGGCTTCAGTGAATCAACTTTAGTCATAGTATGCTGTTCAATTCGCTCCCTTAGGCCTGTTAAATTGTCCCTGCAGTTGTGTTGCCGATTTTAGAAAACCAGATTGAACAACGCATGAATGTTAAATTCTCAGAATCCATCTGAAGACCAGTATAAAAGACTATATTGAAAATACATATTAAGAAAGAAATACATATTTCCTGGGAAGGAAACTGAACAAAAGAGTTTGCTAGAGAAGCAGAAGTGCACAGCTTCTACGATATCTACTTCAACAATTCACCAAGCTTGTCAAAAATTATCGTCCAAATCCGCAGACCTTGCCATCACAAGGTTGAGGCCAGCAGCTGCTTGGAACTATACCAATGTTCACTCAGCGTTGTCAGGACAATATTCAAGAACTCACTTCTTCCATGTACCTACACCACATGAACTCAGAAATCCAAGAAAAAGATTCATCTCCGCCTTCTCAAAGGTTATTAGGAATGGAAAATAAATTCTGCCATTGCAAGTGATGCTCACATCCCATGAAAGATTAAGAGAACTAAAAATCATTTCCCACTTATGAGCACCTCCAAAAGAATAAAATGTCCCAGGCCACTTCCAAGTGAGGAGGTGTGAATCAACTCCTTTCTTTTCCACCTCCTTAATTGACCCTAACAAAGATTTTTAATTCTTGTTCGTATGCAGCTATATTGTATAGCAATTAAGACGTTGCAGTTTCCTAAAATTCAGGAGCCAATTACAAGGTTTATTTGAGTGATTGAAAGGGGAATTTTATTACCTACTAGTCCTAAGAAAAGAAATTCAAACTGACATCAAACATACACATGATCATAGGTGTTTTGCTTAAAAACTGTCGGTCAAAAGGGGTAATAAAGAATGTACAATCCTTAGAATCCTCGAGGTGTTGGGTTTTGATCTAGGACCTTTGTTGCCTAATTGATCACTTGCATCATCTGCAGTTGAAACATTTGCATTTGACTTTGAGTTGTCGGTGAATGGATATTTTTCCAAATTGCTTTATCTTCAGGCATTGTTTTTGAGAGGCTTAGAAAAGCAGGCAAAAAGAGAGAGGGAAGGTCTGCACTTATAAATACATCATTCCTCGATTTCTGCTGTACCCAAAAGCAATTTTTGCTTGCTATACTGTTTCTTTGTACATTCCTACTTCTTGCTCAATTGTATTTTCCAACCTCAACAATCTGCAAGTAAGTCTTCCATCCCAATACGTGAAGCAGTCAGAAAAGTATTCATCAAGCAGGAGTTACAGATATAAGTTACTGGCTTCAGTCATTTTGATTGCTGTTAATTTTAGCTCAGACTGTTTCTTATTTACCGATGGTTTGATGAACTGGTTTAGCCATGGTCACATGATAGCAAACATCTAAAGACAATTTTTTTTTAGCCGATGAGAAGTCCCAACAATTAAAATCAGACAATGGATGTTGAAAATTGATATCCATTTTAACATGATGGTGAAATGTTCCACCAGACTGTTACCTTGAAAAGCTTGACACTGACATACTTAAAATGATATTAGGACAGATGATTTAAAAAACTTGTTTAAGCAGGTACATTTTAGGGATTATTCATAAAGTAGATAAGTGAGGTGTTGAATAAGAATTCTAGAGTTTAAGACTTGGCATCTGAGGTATGGTTGCCTACTGTGGAGTAATTAAAATTGGGGATTCCCAAGAAGCTAGAATTAGTGGAGTGTGAATATCTTTAAGAACTGTGCGAACGGAGATGATCAGAGTGATAGTGGAGCAGGGCCATGGAATGATTGAAAACACGGACAACTTTTTTTCAAAATTGATGTGTTTCTTTGCCAATTGTCAATGTAGGTTAAAGAGCCTGTTGAATTACAAGGTCACATAATATGAATGCTAATTGTAAAGGGAGAATATCATATATTTTCTATCACCTTGACTGTGTGCAATGTTTAGAATCAGTTTCAGCTGGGTGAAGGTTGTCTTTAGCAGTAGTGCTGAAAGCCGATAGTGAACTCATCGGCCCATTTTCCACTTCATCCAATCTTCTCTCCTATTGAACCGCTTAGTGTTTCAAAAAGGCTGCAGATTTATTACTGCCAGTTCTAAGGGTACTAAATCAATGATAAAATACATCGTCAGCCTGACACCCTTAGTGTCAGAAATAGATATCCTTTGTAAATTGAAAAGTTCTCTAAATATCAATAAAGGACACATTTTCCTTTAACAATTAACATGCGGCTGTTGTTCTTACTTATCCAACTTACACAAAAGTGCTAAAGAGGTTCTGCGGATCTAAAATATGACCAATAATCTATCTTAACTCACTAAAGTCAATGTCAATTTCAGCACAAGGTCAGTAAAATTAACTTTGCACTGACATTGATGTTTATGCTTCCATCATGTTTACAAGAGACTCCTGCTGATTGGCACAAGTGTCCATGTATTTCAGGCAATAAACTACTTTTAACATGCAAATCTAAATCATAAAATCGATTTGCCTGCCATTGTCTGGCTATTCTTTCTGTGAAATATCTGTCTCCACAGCTAAATGAAAGATTGTTGAACTTATTATTCTAAGACAGAATCTAACTATATAATCAGGACTACCTACTGGTGATATGGAGGTCCTATGACATTATTGTAGAATTGCTTGCTAATCTTTGCTGTGTGACCTCTGTGGAGGGAGCAGACTGCAGTGCACTGTGAAATTCCAATGACAGTGCTGAAATCTTATTTCTCTTCCCCATCTACCTGATGCCCCATGACATTTGGAAGTTGCAAAGCTGCCTCAAAGATAAGTCAGACTGTCAGGAGCGGGGAGGAGGAAAACAATGATCATTTATCGTAATCCTGTCATTTGTTTCAGTTTAATAGAATGTAGATTGAACATTTCACCTCCATCAGACTGAGCACAGAATAGTTACATGATCACCTCACCCTGACTGTGGGAGGAAACCAGCGCTCCAGAGTAATACCCACACAGACACAGGGAGAATGTGCAAACTCCACACAAGCACCTGCCTGAGGGTGGGAATTGAACCCAGGTTCCTGGTGATGTAAGGCAGCAATGCTAACCACTGACCCACCATGCCACCTCGTTGAATGTAGCTTTTGATGAAATAAAACAATTATCATCCTCTAATGTGTTAGCACACTATAGTCCCAAAAAAGATGTGGTATTGACACAAAATCTCTCCATAAGGCATTGGGATTGTATTAGGTCGTGGGTAGCTAATTGGAGAGGAATGCCCAATAGTTTATACATGCAGGACTTTGGCTAACGCAGACTGTAAATATGTCCAAATAGAAAAAGGATTGGCAGTCATATTTGGAGTCGGAAAGTTCCACTAATAACCTTTATGGGTGAAAATTTGTAATGCTTATATTCCACAAACTGCTATTTGGGCTGCTTAAAGGGGAACTGTGCACAAAGCTGGCAGGAGGTTTGACCTTCATGAAGCTTGACATAAGCCATATTTACATGCACTTAGAACAGGACAAAGCTGTGCTGTTTATGGCTTTGGGCTGCACGCTGCAGTGGGCTCTAATATTAAGTGTTAATAATTACAAATTAGTGCACTGTGCAGATGCTCAGCCACATTCTATTACCAGATGTACTGTCTGTGGTACCCTCTGTTGAAGAGTCAGTCATGGCAATGAATTTTCTGGAAACACTACCAGTCACAGCTAACAAATCAGACTTTGGACATAAAAATTACATTACATTCATACTGAAACAACTGGTATTAATGGGCAAAACCAAAGGGCTATCACAGCTATAATTAAAACCTTTTGGACCTGTAGAGACCTGTTCTTGGCAGAGGATAGCATATTGTTATCAGGAGCAAGAGCGATTGCCCCAAGGAAAGGTTGCTGTCGAAGACTGGCTGAACTCTACCAGGGCCATCTAGGGTCTCCAAAGTAAAGATGTTATGCCTGGTCATCATGCTTTGGTGGGATGGTGCCCAGAATATCAACACGGACAAAAACTAACAGCCAGCAGCTTCCCACATCCTTGGAAATGGCTGGATAAACCTTGGACTTGGTTGCCATATCAACTGTGCAGGTCCTTTCATGGGTTCAATGTTTTTTAGTCATTGTGGATACCTGCTCAAAGCAGTTGAATAAGCATAACGTCCGTTCATCAAACACTAGAGCGATAAGTCGAAAACTTGCGCACATCTTTTGTGATACATGGAGTCCTGCTGGTATCAGCCACGGATAATGGGCCATCGTTTACTGGCAGGAGCTTCAGTTGCTTCTTAGATGGATTGAGATTCAATATATTAGGACAGTTCCATGCCATCCATCATCTAATGGACTGGCAGAAATTTTGGTACAAACTTTGAATGCAGGACTGAAGGAAGTGCCAATAGCCTCAATAGATGCCAAGTTGTCACAGTTCAAGTTTAGAACCAGTCCCACTTGCAACTACCAGAATGCACCACCAAAGATGCTAATGGGTCGAAAAGTCTGCACAAGGCTAAGTCTGATCTTTTTGGTCCTGGTGGGGAGGTGAGGTGGCATCAGGAACTCTAATGCTGATCCTTAGGCTCTGCCAAATGAAAGAAACAGTTTGATAAGGGGACGAAGTTTGGTGCAAGAATCATGCCAATGGTGAGAGGAATGTTCAAGATAGGGATCTTTAAAGTTCGGCTAGATGTAGCTGTCTTTAATAAACGTGGGCCATTTGAAAGGTGCAAATTCACAGACTGTACTGGAGCAAAACATAACCTGCTGTTCAGACTTCAGAAATACTTAAGGGACCCACTGATTAGTCCTTTGAATCAGAGGATGCTATGGAAGTGGCCACTTTGACACTTCTGCCTCAGGAGGAAGGGAATGAAAGTTTACCCAGGCGCAAGAGTGGAGCTTTATTTTTTTTTACATTTGTTACATGCTGGATTTCGAAGTAGAAGAGCTTGAATTAGTATCCCCCACCCTACCTCCACAGGAGGCTCTCAAATGAGTTGGACAGCCTTGTGTCCGTGGATTCTTGAGGGAGGCATGTAGTGATTGTAACAAGGTCAAAAAACCAGCTGGCCGTTTTGAAATATGATTTCCTTTTTGCTATTAATCTGGTCCAGTTGAGGATACCTGGCTGGCCCAGGGGAGTGAATGTCAGGGATACTGAGCCTGACTCGGGGGGGTGGGGGGGTTGGTGTTGTTGTCAGGGGCCACATGTTTGTAAATACGAGGTGATTGGTGATGGGATGCTGGCCTCTGAAGAGTTATTTCACATGGCAGACAGGAAATTAACACCCCTGTGTATAACCAGGGACCTGTGGGAGGCCATAATACATACCCTGGGCTGAAGTTGCCACTCAGATCAGTGGAGTCTGGAGGGTGGCATGGTGGTTCAGTGGTTTGCACTGATGCCTCATAGAGCCAGGGACTCAGGTTCAGTTCCACCCTCGGATGACCGTTTGAGTGGAGTTTGCAGCTTATCCCAATTTCTACATGGGTTTCATCCCACAGTCCAAATCTGTGCAGAGTAGGTGGATTGGCCATGCTAAATTTCCCAAAGTGTTCAGGGATGTGTAGATTAGGTGGGTTGTAAGAGGATTGGCTTGGGTGCGATACTCGGTGTGGACTTGTGAGGCTGAATGGCCTGGTTCCACAGTGTGGGGATTCTATGATCTATGTCCCGCAACAGTATGAGCTGAAATAGAAATATGAAGCACCAAGATCCAGAACTAGAACTTATATTTTATTTGTTTCTATTACTTCCACAGCATTCTTCTGTATTTCTCTGTACCATATTTTATCAAGGAGGTATATATTTTCGATCCCCTAAAGGAATAAGCTATCACTCTTGTAAAGGTTTGCACTAATCCCTTGAATTCACTGCATCTCATTTCATTCCCCTCTCACAGGTCTCATTACCATTTTATGTTTGCTGTGGGATTTTGAGGAGAATGCTTCCTGCTGCAAGGACGTTCATTAATGTCTATTTTAGTTGTCACCTAATAATTGCTAAAACCATTTTGTTTCATTTTTACTTTTTAAGACTGACATTTTCTGTGATTGATTGACTGGCATGAATGGTATGGCACAATCTAAGATCTCTAATGCATTTTTCTAAAATCAGTGATGTACTGCAGTTAGTCTGAACTGAAAATACTTGCATTTCACTGGAAAAACTGCTCATAAAAGTCAACATTTTCCAGAGAATGATACGCAGTTCAATCTTCTATAAAGAATTAAAACAGAAATAGAAGCAAATTGAACAACTGCTGAATGATTATCTGACAAATGTAGTCTTTAAAACTCCTACAAGAATGGGCTACAAAAGCCCCCGCTAATGATAATCCATACACAATGTATGATTCCGGCAATCTGTATTGGATAAGAAGATATTTTTTCCAATTAAATATTAAGAAGAAAACAAGTGTCTTTGGTCTTTGCCACAAACTCTGCACCCAAACTCTGTACTCAGTCTCTCTCCAGCAACTGTCTAAGGTTAAATTAGGGTCTTAACAATCTTGGTGCCATATCTGAGATGACGTTATGATTATGTATCTGTTTCATCACCAAAACGACCAGCTTCTATCTTTGTAACTTATTTTGACTCCATCTCTGCTGTCATGTATTTGCTGTTGAAGTTCTAATGAACAAGGAGAAGGTCCGCATAGTGGGGCTCCGAAGGAGATTAGTTTTGAAAAACAGATAGTGGCTCAACAAAATTAACATAAATCAGCTGTAATGGAGAAAATAATGGGACTTGGGAGTGAACCTCCCTTGTACCAGTTACTTTCCATCATAAACAAAAACATAAATTGCTAGAGAAACACAGCAGGCTGGGCAGCTTTGGTGGAGAGAAAGCAGGGTTAATGTTTCGAGCCCTGTGGCCCTTCTTCAAAACTGGTTTCCAGCGACTGTTTTTAAAATAAGTAGGTAAGAATATTGCAGATGCCCTAACTATACACTTTTTAACTATACTCTTCAAAAATTTTCTTGAATCAAAAACCATCCCTTTCAATCAAAACAATTGCACATGGGGCGCCTGTTATTTTAAAAAATCTAAGGGATGGAAACTAAGGATTTAGAAACCAGTTAGTGCAGCAAGTGTATTGAGAAATTACTGGCATTGCTTACAGCCAGACCCTGGGCAAGATTTCTCAATTTGTTATGGTGCTGGAAGGATATAAGAGTGGTTTGTGTGTGAAATGAACTTCCAGAGGAAGTGGTGGATTTGGGTAAGTTACAACATTTCAAAGACATTTACATAACTACATGAATAAGAAATATTTGGAGGGAAATGGGTCAAGCATAGGCAAGTGGGACTAGTTTAGTTTGGGATTATGGTCAGCATGATTTGGTTGAAACAAACGGTCTGTTTCCATGCTGTATGACTCTGTGACTCTATACCCAAGTTGTCAAGCTCCTGGATGAGGAGGGGTACATTAGTTCCCCTTATTTATTCACCTGCTTCCTCAGTTAGTCACAACACCATTTGTGCAAAAAGTGATCTATTTCCTTGTTGCATAAATTCATTTTGGTCTGGGAGAAATGTATGTCTTAAAAAGAGGCAAGTTAAGCAGGCTTTCTTGAGTTAACAATGAATGGATTTACTAATGGCAAAATGCAAGAAGCTTTAGTAAATCAACCCATGTGAACACATATTGAATATAAGAGGTAAGCCCAAAAGAATAAAACAAATAAAAAAGTAATACAGATCAGTCTTTGAGTTGGTTGTGAAGAATGGATCAGATGATGTTGCAGCAGTTAGTGGATTGCTCTGGGAGCATTGACGTTGATAGTTGAATCATTAGTATCATAATCCTTAGTGCTGCAAACTCACAGATTCTGAAATTCCAATTCTTTTCAACCATGATTCAAATCCAGTATTTGGGATAACAATTAATTCTTTTTTGCCCTGTTTTCTTTTGTTTTGCTTCCGGGACTCAGAGCCTTAGAATCTTTTACCTACATCACAGGTGTGATTAGGCAATAGTTCTTTGACAATGAATTTTATAGTGCTCTAAGACTTGAACTCTAGACTGGTACACATGAGAATGTGTGTATCATTTTGACATTCCAGACGAGTTGAAACTGCCCTTATGTTATGTTCAAAGAGAAACACACAAAATGTGTCTACAACTTGGGACATAATCCATAGGTGGTAGTTTGTAGTTGAGCAGTTAGTCATCAGTCCCTCATTTTGGTGACCATAAGAGGTCAATTTGTTAGACTTGCCTCTTTCCCCTCTTTGAAGGGCTCTGTTTGAAGTTCTTTTCACATCTGAAGGCTTGATATTCCATGGATCTCTCTCCAGATCCATTTTTGGCTCTGTTAGACCTCTTTTTGAAAATGAAGTCTGGAATTAACAAGTTAAAAACTTACACAACAGTTTTGCTATCTGACCTAACGTTTTGACACATTCAATATTAATATGTGCTGACTGAATCATCTTGGAACAATTTCAGTTGAACAGAGGAAGCCAATTGAGGTTTGTACGGAGTGGGTCATAGCTAAAGATTCTAATTGGTTTTTCCCAAGAGTTGGATACGTAGAGGAAGGGAGTGCATCTTTAGATTATATTTATATGAGTTTCCAGAGGATGAAACGTTTTGTAAGATTCCTGGGATGAATGGCTTGACTTATCGAGAACAGCTGAACAGTTTTTGCCTTTATTCATTGGAGTTTAGAAGAACGAGGGGTAATCTTATAGAAACGTTACAATATTCTGAGGGGCCTTAGAAGATAGATCTATCCACTAGTGGTGGGATTTCAAAATAGCAAACAATGTTGCAAATTTATGTGACACTCATTTAAAACTGCAAT
Source organism: Stegostoma tigrinum (assembly GCF_030684315.1). Lineage (NCBI taxonomy): Eukaryota > Metazoa > Chordata > Chondrichthyes > Orectolobiformes > Stegostomatidae > Stegostoma > Stegostoma tigrinum. Next base: position 62,077,133 of record NC_081368.1, read on the forward strand.
GCAAAGAAATTTCTTCTCCCAGAGCTCATGAATGTTTGGAATTCTCTGCCTCAGAGATTTACTGAGGCAAGATCACTGAAAGCATTCAAAGAGGACTAAATAGATATTTGAAATTTTTGGGAGCTCTTTCCGAATATGGATGTGGCTAGGTAGTAATCCAGAGCTTATTATTTTTGAGCTTCTGACTTTTTGTCCTGATTTGTACTCGAGCTTCTTAAGATCCCATAACAGAACCTCATTGAGGCCTATTGATGTCAATAGACACACAGGACCACAGCAACTCCTTTCCTAAGTTCTTCAATCACAAGAATAATATTGTTGACCCTGGAGTGGGGTTGCTTATTGCAGAGAACAGGATCAACCCTGACTGACTAAATTAAGATTTACCACATTCCTTTTTGTACCTGCCCAACCCATTTGTATGGCCTCCTGAACCATCAAACCATGCCCAATTTCCTGGATTCTTTGTTCATATTCATAATAATTGCAAGTACCTCAAACCTGGTGAACCAGGACAAAGGTGGCGGCTTGTCTGTCATTGTGTCTGCCATTTCCTACTTGCCAGAATCACTCACATCCTTCATTAGACCTGGCACACTTTGTGAGCGAACACCTCTATATAACCTTGTCTTATATATCTCATAAATGAAAGCATACTGCAGTTTAATGATTTGGTTTATTTTTAAAATCTGGTTAACTTAACTGTTATTTAACTTAATAAATATGCCTTACAGGACCATTGTTTTAAAATACTTACTACCTCAAGCTTATACAAACTACTACAAATGTTAAAGGCACCTCTTTGCCCCTTGAACCAAATTCGCATTCACCAATTTCTCACCTTGTCACTCTGTTTACAATACACTCTGTTCACGCCGCAATCTACCCTTACAGTCTGTGCCGTGGCAGGTCCTTTCTACTTTTGCACACTTTCTGAAACACAGCCAAGTTAACAATTGCTCCAAAAGATGCTGGAAATCAGAAACAACAACAGAAATTCCTGGAAAATCTCAGCAGCAACAGGAGGCTCAGGGTCATTTTTGCATACCTGTTGCCTGCCATGTCAACACACCACCGTGTTCCTTGGCCAACATCTCTGTCTCAGGCTTGCAGCGGTGCTCCAGCAAAGCTCAGTACAAACAGCATCTCATTTTTCATCTGGGGACTCTGTGCCATTCAGGACTCAATATCGAGTTCAATAATTTTAGGGCCTGAGCACCTTCTTCCAAGTCCTTACCCCAAAACCCCCTACACTTTAAGCCTTGTCATCACATGGGCTCAGACACAACCAGCCCATTGTTAGCTACTAATGGTCCACATTAGCAAGTATTGATTCTCCTAGGCTGACCTTTACACATTCTTTTGATTACGCAATGGTTGTTTTCTCTCACTCATGGCTCCATCTCCACCTATCACTTATTCCTTTCCCTCCCCCCACCCCATCTCCAGCATGTATACCAAGCATTTCCTAGCTATAATCAGTCCTGAAGAAAGGTCATTGGACCCGAAATATTAACTGTTCTTTCTCTGCACAGATGTGCTGAGTTGTTCCAGCAACTTCTGATCTTGCCGCAATTGTTTCATCCGTTTCCAGCTCAGTACTTAATCCCCAATGGAACAGTCACTTGCAGCTCTTGTCAAAAGCTGACTACTAAGTTTCTTACAGCTTTTAAAATTTTAAGTTACGGATGTAAAGGAATTTCAGATTGTCTTGCTGAACAAATAACTAAAGTCACTCAGCAAATTCTCAACATCCTACTCTGTTAATGATGCGCTCCATTCACAAGGCAATCTGCACCTATATTGCCATTTCAAACTTTGAAATTGAACGGCTCCTGATCACCATATTGTTCTTGGCCTACAGAGCAAAGGGTGACCCAATTGTTAGGCAGCAAGAAATAAATTCTGGTCAGGATCACATGCCAGATCAGTATCACATTGAAAGTTGGCGTGGCAGGGACACTCAATGGACAACACCACACCACTACATGTCATAATCTCAACACAAAATTAATTCAATTGACATCAATACAACCAACCATCAGGTTGGCGTATAAAACATATCTGATACAATACTAAGATAATAAAATGTGAGGCTGGATGAACACAGCAGGCCAAGCTGCATCTCAGGAGCACAAAAGCTGACGTTTCGGGCCTAGACCATTCATCAGAGAGGGGGATGGGGAGAGAGAACTGGAATAAGTAGGGAGAGAGGGGGAGGCGGACCGAAGATGGAGAGTAAAGAAGATAGGTGGAGAGAGTATAGGTGGGGAGGTAGGGAGGGGATAGGTCAGTCCAGGGAAGACGGACAGGTCAAGGAGGTGGGATGAGGTTAGTAGGTAGATGGGGGTGCGGCTTGGTCTGGGAGGAAGGGATGGGTGAGAGGAAGAACCGGTTAGGGAGGCAGAGACAGGTTGGACTGGTTTTGGGATGCAGTGGGTGGGGGGGAAGAGCTGGGCTGGTTGTGTGGTGCAGTGGGGGGAGGGAACGAACTGGGCTGGTTTAGGGATGCAGTAGGGGAAGGGGAGATTTTGAAACTGGTGAAGTCCACATTGATACCATTAGGCTGCAGGGTCCCCAGGCGGAATATGAGTTGCTGTTCCTTCAACCTTCGGGTGGCATCAATGTGGCACTGCAGGAGGCCCATGATGGACATGTCATCTAGAGAATGGGAGGGGGAGTGGAAATGGTTTGCGAATGGGAGGTGCAGTTGTTTGTTGCGAACTGAGCGGAGGTGTTCTGCAAAGCAGTCTCCAAGCCTCCGCTTGGTTTCCCCAATGTAGAGGAAGCCGCACCGGGTACAGTGGATGCAGTATACCACATTGGCAGATGTGCAGGTGAACCTCTGCTTAATGTGGAATGTCATCTTGGGGCCTGGGATAGGGGTGAGGGAGGAGGTGTGGGGGCAAGTGTAGCACTTCCTGCGGTTGCAGGGAAAGGTGCCGGGTGTGGTGGGGTTGGAGGGCAGTGTGGAGCGAACAAGGGAGTCACGGAGAGAGTGGTCTCTCCGGAAAGCAGACAGGGGTGGGGATGGAAAAATGTCTTGGGTGGTGGGGTCGGATTGTAAATGGCGAAAGTGTCGGAGGATGATGCGTTGTATCCGGAGGTTGGTAGGGTGGTGTGTGAGAACGAGGGGGATCCTCTTAGGGCGGTTGTGGCAGGGGCGGGGTGTGAGGGATGTGTTGCGGGAAATACGGGAGACGCGGTCAAGGGCGTTCTCGATCACTGTGGGGGGAAAGTTGCGGTCCTTAAAGAACTTGGACATCTGGGATGTGCGGGAGTGGAATGTCTTATCATGGGAGCAGATGCGGCGGAGGCGGAGGAATTGGGAATAGGGGATGGAATTTTTGCAGGAGGGTGGGTGGGAGGAGGTGTATTCTAGGTAGCTGTGGGAGTCGGTGGGCTTGAAATGGACATCAGTTACAAGCTAGTTGCCTGAGATGGAGACTGAGAGGTCCAGGAAGGTGAGGGATGTGCTGGAGATGGTCCAGGTGAACTGAAGGTTGGGGTGGAAGGTGTTGGTGAAGTGGATGAACTGTTCGAGCTCCTCTGGGGAGCAAGAGGCGGCGCCGATACAGTCATCAATGTACCGGAGGAAGAGGTGGGGTTTGGGGCCTGTGTAGGTGCGGAAGAGGGACTATTCCACGTAACCTACAAAGAGGCAGGCATAGCTGGGGCCCATGCGGGTGCCCATGGCCACCCCCTTAGTCTGTAGGAAGTGGGAGGAGTCAAAAGAGAAGTTGTTGAGGGTGAGGACGAGTTCAGCTAGGCGGATGAGAGTGTCGGTGGAGGGGGGCTGGTCGGGCCTGCGGGACAGGAAGAAGTGGAGGGCCTTGAGGCCATCTGCATGCGGAATGCAGGTGTATAGGGACTGGACGTCCATGGTGAATATGAGGTGTTGGGGGCCAGGGAATTGGAAGTCCTGGAGGAGGTGGAGGGCGTGGGTGGTGTCACGGACGTAGCTGGGGAGTTCCTGGACCAAAGGGGAGAAAATGGAGTCCAGATAGGTGGAGATGAGTTCGGTGGGGCAGGAGCAGGCTGAGATGATGGGTCGACCAGAGCAGGCAGGTTTGTGGATTTTGGGATTCTCCAGCATCTGCGGTTCCCATTATCTCTGATACAATACTGCCTACTTTGTGTGCCTGCCCAAGTCATATTTCATCTCTGAAGTGTTCCCTGATATCAGTGAAATAAAGAAAACTAAGAAAAGCAATCAACCATTTTTTTCCTTTGAAAAACTCCCTTCAAACTGCAACACGCATATACACAATGCATTTGTAGAGTTTAATTATGAGCTGGCAACATTCATTTATTATGATAATTGAAGAAATAGGAAGAATACATCTAAGTACTGCTATTGGTGCACATCTCAGTTTAAATAAATGAGCATTCTCAAGATCAATATTTACACGAGCCTATTTTGAATGAGGTGTGGGGGTCAGGAGTCCTTGCATATGCTGTAGTTTGAATCCATAACATTCATGGGTATAGAAAGCTCTTTGTAAAATGCAGTTCAGGAGAATGTTGGAGGTGAAATGACAGGGTACACAAATCTTGATGATGGCGGTAACCAAATCAGTAGGTTAGGATGGAGTTCAGTCTCCAGACAGGACGACTTGCATCAGACATAATAGGAACTGCAGATGCTGGAGAATCCGAGATAACAAAGTGTGGAGCTGGATGAACACAGCAGGCCAAGCAGCATCTTAGGAGCAGGAAAGCTGACGTTTCAAGCCTAGACCCTTCATCAGAAAATGACTTGTGTGCTGTAAGGAACTATTTCAACTTCTCCTTGATCCACACAATGAGGTGTAAGGAAACTTACCTTTTCATCTCAATAGTGGTTGGAGCAAATAGTACAGATACATTTAAGAGGAATCTTAACATGTATTTGAAGAAGAAGGATTATGGATGGTTACAAAGGTAGATTTGGATGGAAAAATGACAGAAGAAGGCTCTACTGATAAATAAGCATCTCTATGAAACAATTAGTATGATCCAAAAGGCCTTTTTTTAACGTTGTGGATCCTATATAATGTTCAGAAATTCAAAACAGACTGAACCAGACACTGGTATATCTTAGAATACAATGAAAATACAAAATACCTATCAACACAACTTACTGTTAATTTATAAACAATGTTTCACTTAATGTATAACAGATCAAGGAATCTCATTTTGTTACTTGATACTTGAATTACTGTGGCCTTTCAAGCTTTTAGAATGCCAACACGTGCAATGATTTTTGTCATCAAGAAAGGGCAGAGTGCCGGAGAGGGGTATACCTTTGTAGATTGCAGCCCTGTCTGCCCTGACACGCTCATCACAGATATCTCTGCAAAGTCCTAACTGTTTTTGCAATAACCCATTCTTTACTCGCTTCATCACTCCCACACCCCGCCCCCACCGATCCCACCCCCACAACCCCCCCCCAGGTTTGCCAATAAAGCTACTGCAGTCACTGTTCAACACCTTTTAAAGCTAGACTCTTTTTTTAAAAAATAGGACAGCAAGATATATTTCTCACTGTGCTTGCTGATGACTTTCTCTGCTCAGGTAGCAAAAGTAAGATGAGTGATGTGTGGTTTTGTTACAGACCAATTTAAATAGAATAATTCAGCACAGGTATGAAAATTCCAGAAGTGCACTTGTAGTACACAATTTATTGCTTTGCAGGGGTTTAATTGTTACTTTGACAAAAATCATTACATTACTGAATTGAAGGACAGGGAAAATGGCATCTGAGCACTATCATTGGAGTGCATGCTAGCTCCTATGAATAATGCCCACCATTAAGTGCTGTGCCTCACAATGCAAACTTTTAGCCTCTCTCACTTCAGGCTAAATCATAGAACTACATATAAATCTATTATGTTTTGACATAGTTATTCCTTTCTCTATTTCACTGATATGTAATTTAGTGTTGCCAACCCACCAGGATTCTCCTGGAGTCTTCAGAAATTGAAAGTTAATCTTTAGATCATGGCTGCAAGATAACCTAGGGAGAAAAAACACCGGGACATGAAAAATTGTGTCTCCCTTTTCATTTTTCTTACTTATTTCTTTGTTTGCGGTGAATCAAAATGTTTGTGATGGCAGAAGAAGTTACTTTCACTGACAGCCATGAGTCACCAATTTGGCATTGCCCACTTTCCAATCAGTGTGGGAAGGCTGTAACCTCTTAAGGGGCTGACTCTTTGGATACCATTGGATTGAGGTGAGAAAGAACTAAAACTATCATCACCCACCCTCCCAACAAACCTGGCCTACATGCTGGTCCCACAGGACCATCTTTTACAGAGGCAGAATTAAGGGCACATCAGGCTTAATTGAACTAATTAAAAGAATTAAGTGATCATCCATTGATGCTAAAATGGGTCTTGTGTTTGGGCAGATGAGGCCCATGTGTAAATAGGCCATGGCAGAACACACGAAGCACTGATGAAGCAGACAGCCCCTCCTCAGTGTTTGCTTAAAACATCTCTTTTTTAAAAATCCCCATGCGAACAGAACCTTGCTACCCCAGCTTCACACAGAGCATACATCAAGTTTAATAGCAGTTGGATTAATCACCACCCTGTGAGCCTCAGAAACCACTCTATCCACAACTGCAGTTTGTCTGAGTTGGTGATGCGTGCTTGGGTCCTTTGGCTGGTGTGAGTCAGAAAGAAAACAGAAGTGGCGGACAACAAATGGAACTTAAATGTGAGAAAATGAGAGGTAAAGCACTTTATCAGGAATAATGCAGGAGCCTGAATATTATTAAAATGGAGAATGACTGCAGAAAGCTGGGGGTCCTCATACGTGCATCAAAAATAGCCAGTATCCAGGTTCAGCAGCTAACTGGGAAGGTATATAGAGCATTGGTCTTTATATCAAAGGAAATACAGTATAAAGATAGGGAAGCCTTGATAAAATTATATGAGGTAGTAATTACCCCACACCTTGAAACTTTTAGCAATTTGGTCCCCTGGTTAGGGAAAGACACATCGGTTTTTGTGGTAGTCCAAAGAAGGGTCACTAAGTGCTCTGCAAGAATTTTTTTACAAGGCAAGATTAAGTAGGTTGGAATTGTGCTTATTGTTGTTTGGAAGAGGTCATCTTATTGAAACCTACAAGATTCTTAGGGAGTTTGACAAGGTAGATGTGGAGAGGTTGTTTCCCAAGTGGGAGAATCTAGGAGCAAAGGGCATTATCTCAGAATAAGGGGCTCACCCATTTAAGACAGAGATGGGGAGGAATTTTATCTCTCAGAGGGTCGTGAATCTGTGGAATTCTTTATCACAGAGAACTGTAGATGGTGGGTCATTTATTATTTTCAAATCTGAGTTAGCAGGAAGTGGAGTTTAGGATTATCACGTCAGCCATATTTTTATTGAATGGCTTCTATATATATAGAATACTTCTAATTCTGCGTGAGATGGTGTTTTGATATGTCCATGTAATCATTTCATTTTTTTGCTTGTCATAATGTTCAGATTCAGAGTATTCATGGGTGCTCATTTATACTTACTTTTAGTCTTCCTTCACAAAAACTACTCAGGTTGTAATCTTAGAGAGAGCAAGAACTGCCGATGCTGGAGTCAGAGTCAACACAATGTGGAGCTGGAGGAACATTGCAGGCCAGGCAGGATCAGAGGGGCAGGAAAGTTGACATTATGGGTCAGGACCCTTCTTCAGAAATGGGGATGGGGCAGGGAACTGGGAAATAGAGAGAGAGGAAGGGTGAGACTGGGGAAGGTGGGTGGGATGGTGGTACATGAGTGCAGGTAGGCAGTGGTGGGGATTGCTCGGTGGGATTGGTGGGGCAGATAGGTGGGAGAGAAGATCAACAGGTCAAGGAGGTGGGGATAAGAGGGAGGGTTGAACATGGGATGAGGCCAGGGGTTGCTCCTACCTATCCGCCCCATCCATCCTACTGATCAATTTCCACCACTCCCTACCTGCACTCCCCTGTTTGTGGGCAAAAGCCCACGGACAGGGGATGGCTGAGTGGTAGTATTGCTGGCCTAATAACCCAGGTAATGTTCTAGGAACCTGGATTCAAATCCCATTGCTGGTAGATGGTAGAATTTGAATTCAAGGAAAGGAAGCGAGCCTGATAGTGACCATGCAATGACTGTCATGAGGGGAACCCATCAAGTGTCCTTTTAGGGAAAGAATCTTCCATCCTTACCAAGTCTGGGCTTACATGTGATTCCAGGCCCACAGTAGTGTGGTTGGTTCTTAACTCCCATCTGCATAATTAGGGATGGCCAATAAATAATGGCCTAGCCAGAAACACCAACTTCCTGTGAATGAATTTTGCAGAAAAAACATACCACAGCACAACCACCAACATCATCCGTGTTGAGGTGAACTATGTAGGCAATATACAAGAGTCCAGGATCAGAGAAGTGATCATGGCTTGCGTTTAATTTGGACTGGTGAGCGGAGAGTAAAAATCAGGAGAGGAATGCAAACTATCACTTGTCCTGAACCTGTCAGTCCTTTACCCAATAAAGAAGGTTAAAATAGGGAGCTATAGCTGCAAACAATTCAGTGTAGGGATCACTTTTCCACTTCGAAAGATACGAGTATTTGGCTGGAGTGCCGGTGATCAGTCAGCCATCAGCCACATTCGTTTAGTTACAAACTGAGCAAGGCCATGTGGTCCAGATCCCAGGTCAGGCTGCCTGCTGAGAGGCCACTTAAAACAGCAGAAGGTACTGTCCAAGGTGCTGGTGAAACCTCATCTGAAGTACTGTGAGCAGACTTGGTCCCCTTAATTAAGAAATTCTCTTATTTAGGTGGAAGCAGTTAAGGGAAGGTCCACTAGGATGATCTCCGGTATGGAGAATTTGTTTTACAGGATGTTGGTGAAGCCTCTTCTGGACTACTGTGTGCAGTCCTGGTTGCCCTGCCATAGGAAGGATATTATGAAACAGGAGAGGGTTCAGAAGAGATTTACCAGAATGTTGCCGGGAATGGAGGGTTTGAGGCTAAGGTTTTGGAGTAGATTTGTAGCTCAGGTTGTGGGTGTTGAGGTTGGTTGGCTCGCCTGTTTGTTGTTCCTCATATGTTTCGTTACCATGCTTGGTAATATCCTCAGCACAGCCTTTGATGAAGCGTCAATGTGTTTTCCCGCTTGGTTTTTAAACTCTCAGATCTGTTGCGATGGATTGCCTCACTTCCAGGCTTCCTCCGAAGTGGAATGCATATGGGGTTGAGTTCAATGTGTTTGTTAATAGCCTACTTCGTGAAGTGCCATGCTTTCAGGAATTCTCATGCTTGTCTCTGCCTAGCCTGTCCCAGGATCTTGGTATTGTCCCAGTCGAAGCAGTGGTTCTCCTTGTCCGTGTGGATTGAGATGGGTGTTGGTCATGTCTTTTTGTAGACAGTTGTGTTCATGTTCTCTTGTTGTTAGTTTCCTTCCTGTTTATCCGATGTAGTGCTTCTCGCAGTCCCTGCAGGGGATCTTGTAGGTGACATTGGTCCTGTCCATGGTGGGGAGTGGGTCTTTAGCTCGGGTGAGCACTTGTCGTCGGGTTGATGTGGGTTTGTGTGCTACTCTGATACCCAGCAGTCGTAGAAGTCTTGCGGTGAGTTCAGACGTGTTCCTGATATAGGATAGTGTGATGAGTGTGTCGGAACATGTAGAATCTTTCTGATGCTGTTCCTGTAGGCATCTCCTGACCCAGTTCTTTGGGTATCCATTATCCTTGAACATTTGGAAGAGGTATTCCTCCTCCTCTTGGCACAGTTCCACGTTGCTGCAGTGTGTTGGTGCCCTTTTAAATAGTGTTCGCACACAGCTTCATTTGTGTGTGCTGGGATGGTTACTATACTTTAACAGAGGCTGCACTGAGGATGTTACCAAGCATGGTAACAAACCGTCTGTGAAACAACAAACCAGTTAGGA